>NC_141541.1:42051666-42362500 GCF_021556685.1 Rattus norvegicus
CATAGCCGGAGAGAGGCAGGCTCTGGTTAAACTCCCCCAGTCTCCAGGGGTGAGACAGTATCTGCCAAGAGCCTCAATTTGAGCGATAACAAAAGCTGAGTTGACTCCATAGGTTTTGACTGACTCTGTTAATTGTTTTATTGTCTTAAAGTCAACAGGTTCATGATGTCGCTGCGCTGCCCGTTTGCATCCAGAAAAACTGGAAAACTCAATCCTAACTCTTTCCATACTTCCGGGCAAAAAGAAGTACTTCCTGCAGGCTTCACCATTGTTTTACCTTGAAAGTTATAGGGTGGTTTAGGAGGTGCTGTTGGCATAATTGCCTTCTTATTTAAGTCCTTGGCTTGTTTCTGCACAGCGTAAGTGTTTGGCCAGTCAGAATGATAAATCTCTTTCTCATAATGAGCTACCTCCTCCTCAAGGTCAGCTAAGTCACTATCACTAAACTCTGAATCACTAGACATCTCCAAGGTCAATGCCTTTAATGATGGATAAATTTTTTTTTGTTCCTAGATCTTGATTACTATTCTCGCCTTTGTCTATCCTCTCCTTGATCTTTTCTACCTTTTCTTTTACCTCTTTTCCTCCTTTTCTTTTCTTTCCTTCCTTCAAAACTTTCTCTCCTTCTGACATACTCTCCTGTTGCTCTGTAAGGATTCTCTGATCTGTCTTAACAGCTTCTTCACATCGTTTATCTTCCAAGCAGGCACGGATCATACGCCAAAACGGCCTTGTCCCTGGTTTAAGCTTGCCCACTGTAGTCTCCTTATCCAGATCTTTTCCCAGCTTCTCCCATGCTCTCAAAGTGAGCGACCCTGACACTATAAACCACGGGGCACAACGGTTACACTCATCAAGAAAACTCAGCAGGATTTTCTTTTCAATTTTAAGCTTACGCTGACCAAGAAGCTCCTGAAGAGCTGACAGGAGCAGGGTGGAGTGTGAGCTTCCCATGCTTTTACGACCTTATTTACGATCGATTTACAAGCAAGGGGAGCTGGCGAGCTGGCGTGTTTATTTACACACGATCTTGTGGCTCATCATGGACTCTTCCCAACAAATGCATTCATGCCCTGGACGGTGGCAATTCAGACAGAAGCAACACCACAACACAAAAAGAGTATAAGGCAAAAGTGCTAGTCCAACCCACAAAGGAACAAATGGAAAAGACAACATTACCGTGCTCCACAAACCCCTTTTTGCCTCTAAACCAAGGCTATCATTGTCTCTGCTTTTCCAGAGAACTTTATTGTCCTACTAGGGAAGTTTTACAATCCCTTATCTCGGAGCTTTATCGTCCCAACTTCAGGAACTTTACCTTTCCACTTCTAGGAACTCTATTGTCCCAATTCCAGCAACTAATAGCCCCCCAATTGGGAACTTACCGATGCCGACCGTCCTGAGGCTGAAAAAGATCTGGATCCAGACGAGAAAAGATCTCGGGTGTCCGTACGGGCCACCAGTTGTCGCGCCCACCTCGACCGGCAAGGAAGACGCAACACCGTTGGATCCTTCTCAATCAGCCTTTATTGCAGGAACACCTTATTGATGATACGGGGACCCCGGGGAACAAAGGCACTCGCCTTAAATACAAGACAGGCTGTGGCTGTAAATTTGTCCACTGGGGATTGGTGGAGCATGAAATACCTATTTAGCATGAATATCACCCTGGCCTTGTAGATGCTGGGGGTCTGCCAACACATGCGCTGTAGGTGTTTACCACAAACGACCACCGGATGTCGGCGACATCTTTAGCCGCTCCCTACACTTTTCCCCTTGCCACTGATATGACAATCATAGTGCTTTTCTCTTTTTCCTCTTCCTAGTCCTCTGTTAAATTGCTTATCTTCTTTCCCCTCATTTTGTTTCTTTTATACTTCATTTTCACTTTTTATTTAACTTACTTGTTCATACCCTAAATGTAGTATAAAAGGTGGGCAAGAAGAGTTCTTAATAGGATGATGATAATGAGAAAAATGGAGGAACTGTCCAATCCTGTATGGCCAGCTCAAGCAGGCTTCATCACATCTCCTATTTTCATCCTTAAAGTGTGTCCATTACCTTGATTTAGGGTGGGGAAAGATTTTTGTCCTACTTAAACTATCCTGTTTAAGAGTCAAAGGTCATGATTTCCCTGCAGAGATAAATTCAATATACATCCAACTTCTCTCCTCATTTTTTTCTTATACAGTGCCATGGGCTCAGTTCCTGTACAGTGTTTGAAGCTGGGCTCAAAATGAGCCTCATACACTTCGTTTCATCCTTTCAACACTAAATTGTATTCACTTTGAACTGATCAATTCTTCCAGGGTTTGTAAAACAGGAGTTAATTACATATAAACCTACAAAAGATCAGAAGCATCTCTAATGGATAGTCTCAATGCGTATGTAAGTCCTTGGAGATTTTAGGGTATTCTTGCATGTCCATGAGACATAAAGTTCTCTGTGATCTTTGGCAAAGATGTTGAGGATGGGAGAATGTGACTCCATGTAAAATTTGGAAAGAATTCTTCTGTTTCTGGTATTGATTGCAAATAACTGTAGGACAGGACAATAATCCAGTTCTGAGAAAATAACTGGAGGGCAGGGATGATTCTCTTGGTGGTCTTCATGACCAGATTGATGAATGAAATCATGGTTTATAGTTTATTTACTCACAAATTTCACTAAGCATTTTTATAACAAAAGTCTGAAAAAGGAATACGTATGTTATAATGACCACTCTTTATGTAACAGGATTTAAAGGCTTAAGACTTGCTTGCTGTGTTGAACTTAAGTAAGCCTTTAACCCATCTGAGTACCTTATAGCCAAATGATGTGAGACCATCAATATCTACAACTGTGTACATTCTGACACCTGCCTTGGCTTAGCATCAGGTTTTGGTAATTGACAGGTGAATTGTCACTCTCCATTTCTAGGATTCTGGCTTCTTTACATTTCTTAATCCATACTTTCACCATTGACTGTATTAATCAGGATTCTTAGACTCACAGAACTAATAGATAGTCTCTATATGGTAATGGAATTTGTTAGGATGACTTACAGTCTGTAGTCAAATTCCCCAACAATGGTCAGCTGCCAATGAGAAGTCCAGGAATCTAGTAGTTTCATAGTCCTACAAGGCTAGTTGTTTCATCTGGTCTCCTGTAGATTCCAACAGATGTGTGGAAAGTAAATGCAAGCAGATGAAGTAGAGCTAATCTTCCTTCTATCAATGTACTTAAGTAAATATTCAACAGGTGTAGTCCAGATTAATGGTATGTACCACCACATCCTGGTTCTGGTCCTTGTTTTGCCCTAGGTTGACCTTGAACTCAAAGATCTCAGTGCCTTAGTCTCCTGCAATTAAAGGCATGTACTACCTTGACTGGTCCTAAGCTTTTCATAGTCTCTATTCCTCTATATCTTCAGGCATATGTCAAAGTCAGAAACTTGTGTCTCCCAGGCTCAAGATGTGGATCATAGTTGAGCCCTCCAAATCTGAATTGGAATTCATTCCAGATATAGTCAAGTTGATAAACAGGATTAGCCATTACTCTTACATGTGCACTCTCCCCTTCCTCCCTTTATTGTTACCTTTTGTAACACATGTATCTTATCTGACAAATATTGTAAATAGGGGTGGTTTCCCTGTGAATATAACAGACCTGATTAATGAAGCTTTACTTCAGCATTACCTATTCTGTCAGGCTGACAAGCAAACAAGAGCTCCAGCATCTCACTTCATTCTTACTCAGACAACACAGGGCACATGTTAGACAGCTTTCCATGACTGTAACCAGAGTAAAACAATGAAAGAAAAAAAGCATTTTATTTCATGATTTCAGAGGTTTCTACCACCGTGATGGAAGGATGCAGGAGAACATAGTTATTAAACTCATGGCATTTGGGAAGCAGCAGAACTGAGTAAAATTGAAAGGAATCAAGAAAAAAAGTACATCTCTCAAAGAAACATTCCTAGTTTGATACTTCCACCCCAAGAAAACTTCCATATCTGTTAACAATATGCCAACTGTTAAAATGCATTAATGTCTTAAACCATGGATAAGACAGAGACAACACAAGCTAATTGTGTCAGAAAATAAGAATTGTGCTTACAAAATCTCTCAGACATCCTCAGTGCCATCAAGTGACTAAGATGAGACAACACAGGTGAAGGTGCTCATACACCACCGTGTCCTTTTCCATTGTGTTCACACACATGTGATTCTTTATACTTCTGGAAACCTCCACTATTTACCTTTGCTTTAGTAAATTCCATACTTTTTAAAATTGGGGGTGTTTGGGATATTTATTTTTATAGTTTTCATTCTCCTAAGAAAATGTTCACAGTGCTGTTTGGAGGAAATGTTGTTAGTGATCCCATCCCTAAGATCTTTTTGAAGGTTTCTTTACATTTTAGGTGGACATTTAAAAGCTTTAGAATTATGAGTAGGTCACAATGTGAATATGTACATTTTAAAACATAAGTGTTTGTTTAATATATTTACTGAAAATATTTTTCTAAGGTGTGTTGTTGTAATATTCTAAAAATAAAGTAGTCTTTTGACCTGCTCTAGGGCCGGCACCACACTGTTCCAAGATATCTGGTAGATATCTTTGACTCAGTGAGCAAAGCATCTCATCCGCTCTGCTCCATCCCATATCACACTGCTGAAGGCCTCTCTCTGAGCCTGACAGAAATCTCTCTAGCTATCTAATACCAAAGGCAGGTTTCCAGGACAGAAACACATCCCAAGTCCTATGTGGCCCAGATTAGCTGCCACACACTCTTACACTTAAATCTGACATGAAAAAACATATAACACAAAAACATTTGATCTAATTGATAAGATAAAATTGCTCACCTAATCATACAAAGCCATGTACACATCCATCCCTTAAGAACACCTCTGCCCAGCAGACTGGAAATGATGAGAAGGGGCTCCTGATGGGGGCCCTGGCTTGAGCAACACCCAGGACTTGGACAGCAGGGTAGGCCAGACTAATGCATGTACCCGCAATGAAGAGAGCTCTGAACATGATCTGCTCAGGGATGAACCTCCCAGCACCACCAACACCCCTGGAAGCCTGCGCAAGTTCAGTCTACAAGGGGATGCCCTACAGAGCAGGGACTTCTACTTCAGCATAATTCTCTGGTAGCTGAGGGGGCAGGGCTGGAAGGGGCTGACCTGCCTGGGCTCACTGATGAGGAGTATGAACGCCGCAGGGAGCTGCAGGAGATCAAGTGCCACCTGGAAAATGGCAACCAGCTGAGTATCTTCTTCTCCCAGGCCTCCAGTGACAACAGTGCCCTAGATGTCAACCACAATGAGAGCCTAGGCCATGAGATGGCCATGCTGGGGGAAGAGCTTCGGCACCTAGAGTTCAAGTGTTGCAATATCTTGTGGACACAGAAGATGCAGCAGTTGAGGGGGCATTGTATGAAGGTCTGGCTGCTGGAAGAAAAGAGTTTCTATGACCTGGCATCCAGTGAGCCCAAAAAGCATGAGCTATCTGATATCTCTGAACTGCCAGAGAAATCAGACAAGGATAGCACCAGCACCTACAACAATGGGGAGAGCTGCCACAGCACTCCACTGCTTGTGGAGCCTCTGCCTGAGAGCCCCCTGAAGCAATCTGCTGCTGGCAATTCCAACTTGAACCAGACCCCTTCTGGCCCTCCTGTCACCACCTACCTCGAGGGTGCTCCTTCACCAGGGAGCCCAGCCAAGTTCTGATAACTTTAGCGGGATCCCGAAGTGGGTCGTAGATAACACACAGAAGAGCATGTCAGCTGTAGCACCAAGACAAGTGTTACTCTGGAGCATGTGAGCCCTGAAGGTAGCCCTTACCCCTCCAGGTGCCACCATGGCAAGGAGATCAAGCAGTACCATAGCTGTGTGCAGTTGGCCCTGTCACATACCCTGGAGGATCTGAGTCATGGCTCCTTGAGCTTGGCTAGTGGTCTTCGGGTGGACAGGGTGGTGGCTGCAGCTGTTGAAGCACCCCGCATGGACTGGAAAGTGAAGGTGTGAAGTGATGGGACCCACTATGTGGCCAAGTGGCCTGGACAAGATCGACTGCTGAAGGCCAGAGGCCTGAAGATCCGAGAGACGTGCAGTGCTATGACCACTGATGATGATGCAGTAAGTGTGATGAAGATGGGCCGCTACTGGAACAAAGAAGAGAGGAAATGACACCTGAATCGAGCATGGAAGCAAAGGAAGCATGGTGAGTTCATGCAGAGCTATCTGGAGTGTCTAAGGGAGCAGCAGAACGGTGACAGCAAACCTAAGCTCAACATCATTGCGCTGAGCCAGTGTAAGACCATGAAGAAGCGAAACAAGAAGATTCTGGACAACTGGATCAACATCCAGGAGATGCTGGCACATGGTGCCCGCTCAGCTGATGGGAAAAGGATCTACAACCCTCTGCTCTCTGTCACCACTGTCTAAGCTGCTCCAATAGGAGCCCAGCCCAGGCCTAGAGAATCTGACCCTCGCGCTCCCTTAGAATCTAGTGTGTGTCGATGTGTGTGCTTGCACGATATGCTCATGCACACTCCTACCTGTATATGTATGTGTCCATAGGACTTTGGTAAGTAGAAAGCCCCAGGAAGGAACACTTCTCTTACACCTAGTTCCTTCTCTCCAAGAAGCTATGCCAACAACCAGCATAGAGGCATACCCATAAAGAGCACCTCTGTGTGCATATACATGGTATTCTTGCTATGTTCTTGGAGACAGGAAAGTCAGTGCGGAGAGGTGAGGTGAACTATCCTAAGCACAAGAGAATGTCGAACTTCATGCAGAAAATGAACTCTCCTCTTCTAGGAGCTGCAATTATTTGTAGACAAAGGCAACCCTGAATTTTGTGATTTTCTTTTTTTCTGTGCTTGCCAATAGTTGTTTTCTGTTTTGTGGACCTGCCCTGGGGGCTGGCAGCTCCTATAGGTAGCCTGGGAAAGGTGAACCCCACTGAATGCTAGCTGAGGAGGTTGGGGGGGAGAGAGAGATGGTTGGGTGGGAGGGAAAGGAAGAAGATGGGTTAGAATAAAAAGCCGCTGTCCTGGTGGCCTCTACCCTGAGGAGTAGCAAAGGGGTTCTGCCTTAGCTTTCAAGGCTTAACCATGAGGCCCACTTCTCTCACCAGTGACTGAAGGAGAGTGAGATCACAGGGATTTGGGGCACAGTATCCATGCAAAAAGAATTCTTCTATGTCAACTTCGGCAGAGCCACTCTTTTCACTGGCATAAGTAAGGAGTGCCAAACAAAATGAGCAACACAGAAGACCTTACATAGTTTAGAGATGATCTGGTGGGAGGGTGAGGCTTGGGCCCAATGAAAGGAAGGTGGGCTAAGAGATGACTAGGACCCAGATGATGTAACTTAAAAGTGCCACTTTTTTGGTGCCTTTCAGGCTTGGTGAAGCTCACTGGATTCTACAGGATGCCACTGATCCCCAACTACATCCCAAGAATAAAGCAAGCTGCCTTTCTAAAAAAAAGAACATTAGAACATTCATAACAACCTGTGAAGTAACACCATGGAATCTTAACATCAGTCTCCAAGTTCTCTTTCAGTGGTAGCTTCTCCTGTTCCTCCTGTCTTTTCATCCTTTCTTTTCCAGTCCCCTCCCCTTCCCTCAAACTTTTCTCCTGCCCATCCTTCCTTCTTGTCCAATGACAGAACTCATTCTATCTCATACCTGCCTCGCCTGTGACATCATCCCACAAAGATGTTCATTCAGTTATTGCCCTAGAATATGTCACCAAGAATCATACTACCTCAAAACCTTCAGCCCATACCATGTTTCCTACATAATGTACCTTGGATACTGTTCGTATTATGTATGATACATATACCTCTATTTTGCATTGGGTAGTCTGACATATATTGTATGCCTAATGAAACTGATTTCACTGTTCAATATGATTTCTTGGATAGTTTCAGTTCAGTTTGTTTTATTATTATTTATTTGTATGTATATTGGTATGCATATTTAAGTGCCCATGTCTACAGGTCACAGTTCCACTTGGAGAAAGCAGTGTTACCTTTCCACCATTCTGATTCTGAATTACTGGCATTATGGATGTCAGACTTCAATTCAAATGTATCAATTGAATCATCTTATCAGCCCTCAGTTTTTAAAATGACCAGTAAGATAGTTCATTAGTTCTGATAGCCTGAGTTCCACCCCAAAATATTTTTGAAACCACCAAAGAAAATACTAAATATATTTCAAAGATAAAATTTACAACCCTTGTAGCATTTTGCCATTTACTCTAAAGAATAATACAGAGAAATCCAATGCCTTGCGTTATTTAACTGTAAGTATTTTCAAGATCACGTTTTGTTTTTACTATTGGGAAAATTAGGTATACCTGATTTTGTACTATCCTCAGTCATGTCCTCTTCAAATAGCAGAGCTTCCAGGGACTAATCCACTACCCAAAGACGATACGTGGACTGACCCTGGGCTCCAACCTCATAGGTAGCAATGAACAGCCTAGTAAGAGCACCAGTGGAAGGGGAAGTCCTTGGTCCTGCTAAGACTGAATCCACAGTGAACGTGATTGTTGGGGGGAGGGCGGTAATGGGGGGGGAGGAAGGGGAGGGGAAAACCCATATAGAAGGGGAGGCGGAGGGGTTAGGAGGATGTTGGCCTGGAAACCGGGAATGGCAATAGCATTCGAAATGTAAATAAGGAATACTCAAGTTAATAAAAAAAATAAATAAAAAGGACAACCCTTGTACTATTTTGTCATTTACACTATAGAATAATACAGAAAAATTCAATGTCTTACGTTATTTAACTGTAAATATTTTCAAGATCACATTTTATTTTTAGTATTGGGCAAATTAGGTATACATGATTTTGTACTATTCTCAGTCATGTCCTCTTCTAATAGCAGGCATATTCAAATTATCAGGTGTACATGAAGGACTACACTGATGAGTGGAAGAGCTATATTGACATTGTTGATAATGTAACTTGGAAGGGCTACATAATGCTACATTTGAAATTCTATGGCAGCATAGAGGGCCACAATAACATTCGCCACCACAAGATGGCGCTGGCTTCCACTGCGCCCCACGTGGAAAGCTGAGGTAGCTTTGCCATTACAAGATGGCTCTGGCCTCCGCTGCGCCAGCCGACTTCCTTTCAGGAAGTTAACTGTGTGCGCATGTGGAAGAGTACCTTCGTGCCAGGTCTTTGCCCACACTGAGGTGTGCCTAATGAGATCATGGGTAAGTGACCAATCAGGTGTGGATGCGCCGTGCTAGGGTGTATATAAGCCACGCCATGCCAGCGCGCGGGGCCTCTCCTTAAGATTCAATAAATGTTTAGCTGCAGCAAGGATTCGTGTGTCCCCGTGTATTCTTGTTGGCGAGAGGCAGCGCGGGACATTTGGTGCCTAGAACCCGGGATGCTACACCATTGACAGGTGCCGAGAGGTCCTTCATAGGTGGAGAGAATCCAAAGCTGCAGGACGCGGGTAAGATCCTGAGAGACAATGCTTAGCCTTGACCTGTTCTACTTCACTCCCCTGCTAGATGCGGCGGAAGTTTTTATTATACTTTTGGCAGCCCTCAGGGTTTCTCTATCGGCCTTTGAGTTTCTAGCTACCGCCAGACAGTGTCAGAGGTCGCATGGGAGCCGCCCAGCTGTAATAGCAAAGTGGAGAGCACTGGGGGAGGGGCAAGGCGGCATGTCAGAAACAGGATGGGATAAAAAATTAAAGAGCTCAAGGAAAAATGATAACAAGCAGACAGTCCCCTCTGCGGAGGCAAGAGATTGGGGAAAAAATGCCCCGGGAGAGATAAAACAGAGAAGGGAGAAAAAAGTCTTGAAAAGGAGAAGTCTTTATCCAGTAAAGGATTTAAAGATTTCAGAGCTTGATAGCTCAGAGACAGACGAGCTTAGCTTAGAGACAGACGGGGAAGAGGATTTAGAAGATGAGGCAGCTCGCTATGAAGAAGAAGGATACTACCCAGATGAACAATGAGCTAACAGCTTGGGTAAACAAAAGGAGGGGGAGGCGGAAACCATGCGGTTTCCTGGCCTATAAGCCCCAGCGCCCCTCCATCTTATATGGAGAGATTTCACTCAGATTCCTTCCTCACTAAAGAGGAACAGAAAAAGATACAACAGGCATTTCCGATGTTTGAGGCTGCCGATGGAGGCCGTGTTCACGCACCAGTAGAATATGTTCAAATTAAGGAACTTGCCGAGTCGGTCCGTAACTATGGAGTTAGTGCCAATTTTACTATTGCTCAAGTCGAGAGGCTTGCCACTCTGGCCATGACTCCAGGAGACTGGCAGACAACAGTGAAGGCTGTGCTCCCTAATATGGGACAATATATGGAATAGAAAGCCTTGTGGTATGATGCCTCTCAGGCACAGGCCAAAGTCAATGCCATTGCTGAAGGCAATCAGAGAGACTGGACACTTGATCTGCTAACAGGACAAGGGCAGTATGCCAATAATCAAACAAACTATAACTGGGGAGCATACGCTCAAATTTCCGCTGCCACTGTTAAGGCGTGGAAGGCACTTTCCAAGAAGGGAGAGTCTGGGGGACACTTAACGAGAATTATACAAAGCCCCAGGAGCCATTCTCAGACTTCGTGGCTAGGATGACAGAGGCAGCAGGCAGGATCTTTGGAGACCCTGAACAGGCAATGCCTTTAGTGGAACAGTTGGTCTATGAGCAAGCCGCACAGGAATGCAGAGCAGCTATTACACCTAGGAAGAGCAAAGCATTACAATACTGGCTGAGAGTTTGCCGAGAACTTGGAAGTCCACTTACTAATGCCGGCCTCGCGGCTGCTATCCTACAGGGCCAAAAGTGCTCAGGTACAGATGATCGCAGGGTCTGCTATAACTGTGGCAAACCAGGACATCTGAAAAAGGAGTGTCAGGCCCTCAAAAAGAAGAGAGCACCAGGACTGTGTACTAAGTGTGGGAAAGGCTATCATTGGGCTAGTGAGTGTCGCTCAGTTAAAGATATCGGAGGCAGGTTTATTCAGCCCGGGCCTCCCCAGGCAGAAGGGGGTGAAAACACTCCAAAAAATGGGTATCTGGGCCCCAAGTCTCAGGGCCCCAAAACATATGGGACTCCAGCTTACAAAAGACGGACACCACGGTTCACAGAGCCACAAAATGCTCAGCAGGAGTGGACCTCTGTTCCACCACCCAATTCATATTAATGCCACTGATGGGTGTGCAACCGGTCCCCACTGACTACAAAGGCCCCCTACGCGTGGGAAGTGTCGGCCTTATTATGGATTGATCCTCCTTAACCTTAAAGGGACTTATTGTTCACCCTGGAATAATAGATCAAGATTACACGGGAGAACTTCAAGTTCTCTGCTCTTGCCCTCAAGCCGTTTTTTCCATCTCCTCAGGTGACAGGAATGCTGAGTTGATTATTCTTCCAAGCTTACATGATCATTTTCCTTCTTCCGGGGTTCCTAGAGGCACCACGAAGTTTGGCTCTTCTGAGACTGATTCTGCTTATTTAATGATGGACCTTAGTTCCAGACCCTCTTTAGAGTTGAATATAGAAGGGAAAATTTTTATGGGAATTCTAAATACAGGGGCTGATAAAAGCATTATCTCCTCTAGTTGGTGGCCTAAGGCATGGCCTGTCACTCAATCATCCCATTCCTTACAAGGACTAGGGTATGAGGCCAGCCCCACTATCAGCTCACGCTCCTTGATCTGGCATGCTCCAGAAGGCCAATCAGGAAGGTTTATTCCTTATGTCCTCCCTCTTGTAAACCTTTGGGGGAGGGATGTCTTACAGGGTCTAGGTCTGACATTGACCAACAAGTACTCTCGACAAGCTGTCGAGATTATGAAGAGAATGGGCTACGAGGAAGAGAAGGGATTAGGAAAAAAGGAACAAGGAAAATTAGAACCGGTGCCACAAGAAGGTAATATAGGAAAGCAGGGCCTGGGTTTTTCCTAGGTACCATTGAGGGTTCTATGCCCATACCCTGGCTCATGGAGGAGGCAATATGGGTTCCTCAATGGCATCTATCCTCTGAAAAATTAGAAGCTGCCACTAAATTGGTTAATGAACAATTACAGCTTGGTCATTTAGAACCGTCCATTTCACCATGGAATACTCCTATTTTTGTGATAAAGAAAAAATCAGGAAAATGGAGACTTCTCCATGAGTTGAGAGCCATTAATGCACAGATGTGTTTATTTGGCTCGATCCAACGAGGCCTACCCTTACTCTCCGCCTTACCTAAGCAATGGAAGAAAATAATTATAGACATTAAGGATTGTTTCTTTTCCATCCCCTTGTGTCCACAAGACAGACAGAGGTTTGCATTTACTATACCAGCTATTAATCATCTTGAACCTGATAAGAGATTTCAGTGGAAGGTCCTGCCTCAAGGCATGGCCAATAGCCCCACTATTTGCCAACTATTTGTGCAACGAGCCCTTGAACCTATAAGGAAGCAATTTCCATCTTTGCTTCTGGCTCATTACATGGATGATATTTTAACGTGTGATAGAGATTTAACAACCTTACAGACCTCATATCCCATCTTAATCAAAACATTGGAACAATGGGGAATACAGGTCGCTACAGAAAAGGTTCAAATTGCAGAAATTGGCTCATTTCTGGGATCGGTCATTTATCCTGAAAAAAATAGTTCCCCAGAAATTAGAGATTCGCAGAAATCATTTACATACCTTAAATGAATTCCAAAAATTATTGGAAGATATAAATTGGCTGAGACCATTTTTAAAGAATTCCTCTGCTGAGTTGAAACCTTTATTTGATATTCTGGAAGGGGACTCTCATATCTCCTCTCCGAGAGCATTGACACCAGCCGCAAACCAGGCCTTACAAGTTGTAGAAAAAGCCTTACAGGATGCTCAATTGGAGCGCATTGATGAAACCAAGCCTTTTGATTGTGTGTTTTCAAAACTATGCAATTACCAACAGCTGTCTTGTGGCAGGATGGGTCTTTATTATGGATCCAACCCAATGCATCTCCTGCTAAGATTACTGACTGGTATCCCGATGCGGTTGCTCAGCTTGCACTCTGCAGGTTGAAGGCAGTTATTACTCATTTTGGGAAAGAACCCAAAGCCTTGATAGTACCATATACAGCCATTCAGGTTCAAACATTAGCTGCTACCTCAAATGCTTGGGCAGTGTTAGTTACTTCCTTTGCTGGACAGATTGATAATCATTATCCAAAACACCCGATCCTACAATTTGCTTTAAGCCAAGCCATTGTGTTCCCACACATAATGTCTCAGAAACCACTTGTTGATGGGGTTGTAGTGTATACAGATGTGTCAAAAACTGGTATAGGTGCTTATGTGGTCAATAATAAGGTAGTATCTAAGCAGTATAATGAAACCTCACCTCAAGTTGTGGGATGTTTAGTGGTGCTAGAGGTCCTCGAGACCTTCCCAGGCCCGCTTAACATTTTGTCAGATTCCTCCTATGTGGTTAATGCAGTTAAGGTTCTTGAGGTGGCTGGATTAATCAGGCCTTCCAGCAAATTTGCTCAAATTTTTCAACAAATTCAATCTACCCTTCTCGGCAGGAGATCCCCAGTATTTATAACACATATTAGAGCTCACTCGGGCCTTCCTGGTCCAGTGTCCCGTGGAAATGACCTAGCGGACAAAGCTACAAGAGTGATTGCAGTTGCCTTGTCCCCCCAATTAGATGTAGCAAAAGAATTTCACAGACAATTTCATGTGACAGCTGAAACTTTACACCGCCGATTTGCTTTGACTAGAAAAGAAGCTAGGGAGATAGTTACCCAATGTCAAAATTGTTGTCAATTCCTGCCTGTACCCCATGTGGGAGTTAACCCACGAGGAATCTGACCGCTACAGGTCTGGCAAATGGATGTTACTCATATCCCTTCTTTTGGAAGACTTCAGTATCTGCATGTTTCTATTGATACATGCTCTGGCATCATGTTTGCTACACCTCTAACAGGAGAAAAGGCCTCGCATGCAATTCAACATTGCCTCGAGGCATGGAGTGCTTGGGGTAAACCCAACTCCTTAAGACAGAAAATGGACCAGCTTATACTTCTCAAAAATTTCAATAATTCTGCCACCAGATGGATGTGACTCATTTGACTGGTCTCCCGTATAATCCTCAGGGACAGGGCATTGTAGAACATGCCCATCGCACTCTCAAATCCTATTTAATTAAACAAAAAGGGGGAGTCGAGGAGGCTCTACCCTCAGTATCAAGAATAGCTGTTTCCATGGCACTCTTCACCCTTAATTTTTTAAATCTTGATGCCCAAGGCCATACTGCGGCCGAATGTCACTATTCAGAACCTGATAGACCAAAAGAGATGGTAAAATGGAAAGATGTTTTAACTGGTCTATGGAAAGGCCTGGATCCTATCTTAATAAGATCCTTGGGAGCGGTTTGTGTTTTCCCGCAGGAAGAAGACAACCCATTCTGGCTTCTGGAACGACTGACAAGTAGAATTCTGACGCCTAGAAATGACTCCCGGATGGATCCCTCGGAAACTACCTCTAGCCCTCACACTGCCTCTTTGGATTTGGATTCCTAGTACTTCAAAGAATGGGTGGGGGTTGCTCTGTTTGGTGCAGCCCTATGCTGTGAATTAGTGTTCATGCTATGGTTGGTTTGCAAACTCAGATCTCAACAGAAAAGTGACAAGGCCATTATCACTCAAGCACTTGTGGCCATTGAACAAGGGGCCTCCCCTAAAATTTGGTTATCTATCTTCAAAAATTAGTCAGTATCTGAGTTCTCTGCTCTTGCACCCCATGGATCTGTGGATCCATTGCACTGGGATGAGAGAGACTCAATGATTCTTTGATCAGCCCTTATACATCGCTGAGGTTTCCTCACTGCACGCGATAGGGTGATCATGATTCCCCCACTAACTCATCTTCTGGCTGGCCTCTTTTAGAGTTCACCCTAGGTCATTAACAGTTACTGTCACACAGCACTGCGGTATCCAGAGACGGGCAACTTTCCTCATGCACAGACCAATCTAAGATACGGGGCCTGGTGGCGATAGGGTTACCCTTTGACAGATAAGGCTATGACATAGAGGAACGACCTAAGACAGGAGCCACAGCAGATGGACGTAACTGCAGGGACCTAGACAAGCCTAGACAATAATTTATTGTTATTAATTAATAAAATAATAAGGGGGAGATGTAGAGGGCCGCAATAACATTCGCCACCTCAAGATGGCGCTGGCTTCCACTGCACCCCACATGGAAGGCCGAGGTAGTTTTGCCATTACAAGATGGCGCTGGCCTCCGCTGCACCAGCCGACTTCCTTTCAGGAAGTTAACTGTGTGCGCATGTGCAAGAGTGCCTTCGTGCCAGGTCTTTGCCCACTCCGGGGCGTGCCTAATGAGATCATGGGTAAGCGACCAATCAGGTGTGGATGCGACACGCCAGGGTGTATATAAGCCGCTCCATGTAGGCGCGCGGGGCCTCTCCTTAAGATTCAATAAATGTTTAGCTGCAGAAAGGATTCGTGTGTCCCCGTGTATTCTTGCTGGCGAGAGACAGTGCGGGACATGGCAGGGGTACAGTGGCACTGTAGATAGAGGAATGTGGAAGGAACACAGTGACACTACATAATGAAGACAACCTATAGGCCCTTGTATTCTTTCTGCAGTTGCTTTGCATTTGACTTTGCATGTGATACACATAGCATGACTAAGCCTTATTGTTTTGCTTTCACTAGAAATTATTCTCTGAAACAACTGATAGTTAGGGAAATCATGTTTGCTATATTCATCTTCATTCTACAATTTGTTCTCTGAATTTATACGGGCCCCAATTTTCATTTATTTTCATGTACTCTTTCATGTAAGGTGAAACTTCTGAAACAACTTCTGTGATAATAAATTGATAAGCTGATATATCATATGCATAGGAAAATTTTACTTTTAGTTAAAAACTGCATTTGGTGGATGTAGCTCTCTGACAGGGGGAAGTGTGAGTGAGTGTGTGTGTGTGTGTGTGTGTGTGTGTGTGTGTGTGTGTGTGTTTGTGTGTGCATGCCTGTTATATTTTTTTCCTTTATACCTTTCTGAATTTGAAAGCTGTCAGTCTACTGTCTCTTACCAGTGTTTCTTATGAAAATCCTGGGTTAGTTACTGATTTTGATCACCAAATAAGCTGATCTTCTGTTTTTATACTTTTTTTTCAGGAGTTTAAGGCTATTATAGCTTTAAGTATTTATCCTAATTTGGATTCTTCAGTTTTCCTGGATCTGTGTTTTTTGCTTTGCATTTACTATTAGAAAATATTGGTGGTTGCATTTTTCAATAAATATACTATTTTTTGTAGAAAAAAAAAACAAAATGTTTACTGTTTTTCACAACTTGTGGATTCTGAGTGCTGGTCTCTTCTTATTTTATGCATTTTTTCATTACTCTGAAATTATTTATTCACTGATTCACTTATGTACTTAGTTAATTTTTTTTGAGGTAGAGTTATATTAGTGTAGACTGGCCTCCAATATTCTACGTAACTACCTTGAACTTATTTTCTGGCCTCTACCTCAGTGTTGAGTTTACATTTGGGATTTATCACCCATTTCTGTGTAGTACTAGGGATTCACCTCTGCCAATTCAACTGCATCCCCTCTTGCCCATATTTTTTTCCTTATGTTGGAGCTTCTTTCCAGCTATTATTCAAGGAGCACAGTACTGACATCTGCTGTGAAGACTTCAAAGAGTGAGATCATTTCTATTTTACATAGAAAACAGCTTGATCATGAAGGAACCATTTTTCATCTCCTGCATTTACATACTTCCATATAGTTCCCTATGTTTCTATCCAGCTTTGTAAGAGTAGCTAGAGCCTGCAAGGAGGAATAAGGGCAATATCTGATATTGTAATTTTTGAGTTGTATAGAATAGCAGTATCTACCATTTTCATGAAGGCAGGAGATTTAATATCTAGATGCAGCTGGTTTATGGAAAAGATTTCCTTCTTGCCTTATAATCAGGCAAAGTGTGTGGTACTCCCACCTCCATGGCTCATTATCTCAGAATTCTTTTAATCTTATGGCCATAAATCCTCACTTGAATATGAGTAAAACCTTTGTGGGAAGGAAGCCAGAAATGCCTGGTCTCTGGCTATATGGTAGAGTAGAGTAGAGCCAGTGATGAATGTAAAACTACTAAATGGGCTTACTTCCCCCCAGGCTACCTGCTCATTTCCTGGCCTGAAATCCCAGTGGCTTCCTCTCCATGCCTTGGCTTTTGTAGGTGCTTGACCAGCTGAGATTGGTCTTGAAATTTGATCTGCTTCAGCTCACCTTGAGATCCCACTCCCATTGGAAAGAATATCCTATTTTTTATGCTGGGGCTCTATTTCCTGGTATACTTCCTATAAAGTCAGAATCTGACAGGTGATAGGGTTTAGTGTTGGTGGGCTGACAGAATGGTTTCTACTGTGTGTAGCTTGTTTTGAAGAAATGAAGAGCAGAAGATAAGAACGACTTTCTCCTGAACAAAACACCAATGGCTTATGCTATAAAATCAAGAATCGACAAATGGGATCTCATAAAACTGCAAAGCTTCTGTAAGCCAAAGGACACTGTGGTTAGGACAAAATTGCAACCAACAGATTGGGAAAGATCTTTACCAATCCTACAACAGATAGAAGTCTTATATCCAAAAGATACAACGAACTCAAGAAGTTAGACTGCAGGGAGACAAATAACCCTATTAAAAAATGGAGTTCAAAGCTAAGAATGAATTCACAGCTGAGGAATGCCGAATGGCTGAGAAACACCTAAAAATATGTTCAACACCTTTAGTCATAAGGGAAATGCAAATTAAAACAACCCTGAGATTTCACTCCACACAAGTGAGAATGGCTAAGAACAAAAACTCAGGTGACAACAAATGCTGCCGAGGATGTGGAGAAAGAGGAACACTACTCCATTGTTGGTGGGATTGCAGACTGGTACAACCATTCTGGAAATCAGTCTGGATGTTCCTCAGAAAATTGGACATTGAACTGCCTGAGGATACAGCTATACCTCTCTTGGGTATATACCCAAAAGATGCCCCAACATACAAGAAAGACATGTGCTCCACTATGTTCATAGCAGCCTTATTTATAATAGCCAGAAGCTTTAAAGAACCCAGATGCCCTTCAACAGAGGAATGGATACAGAAAATGTCATACATCTACACAATGGAATACTACTCAGCTATGAAAAACAATGACTTTATGAAATTCATAGGCAAATGGTTGGAACTGGAAAATATCATCCTGAGTGAGGTAACCCAATCACAGAAAAACACACATGGTATGCACTCATTGATAAGTGGCTATTAGCCCAAATGCTTGAATTACCGCAGATGCCTAGAACACATGAAACTCAAGACGGATGATCAAAATGTGAATGCTTCACTCCTTCTTTAAAAGGGGGACAAGAATGCCCTTCGCAGGGAATAGAGAGACAAAGATCAAAATAGAGACAGAAGGACCACCCATTCAGAGCCTGCCCCACATGTGGCCCATACATATACAGCCACCTAATTAGACAAGATGGATGAAGTAAAAAAGTGCAGGCTGACAGGAGACAGATGTAGATCTCTCCTGAGAGACACAGCCAGAATACAGCAAATACAGAGGCAAATACCAGCAGCAAACCACTGAACTGAGAACAGTACCCCCGTTGAAGGAATCAGAGAAAGAACTGGAAAGCTTAAAGGGGCTTGAGACACCATATGAACAACAATGCCAAGCAACCAGAGCTTCCAGGGACTAAGCCACTATCTAAAGACTATACATGTACTGACCCTGGACTCTCACCTCATAGGTAGCATTGAATATTCTAGAAAGATCACCAGTGTAAGGGGAAGCCCTTGGTACTGCTAAGACTGAACCCCCAGTGAACGTGATTGTTGCGGGGAGGGTGGCAATGGGGGGAGGATGGGGAGGGGAACACCCATAAAGAGGGGGAGGGGGAGGGTTTAGGGTGATATTGGCCCATAAACCGGGAAAGGAAATAACACTCGAACACTCGAAATGTAAAT
Organism: Rattus norvegicus; assembly: GCF_021556685.1. Taxonomy (NCBI): domain Eukaryota; kingdom Metazoa; phylum Chordata; class Mammalia; order Rodentia; family Muridae; genus Rattus; species Rattus norvegicus. The sequence goes on from NC_141541.1 coordinate 42,070,715, forward strand.
AAGAAATACTCAAGTTATTAAAAAAAAGAACAAAACAAAACAAACAAACAAAAAAAACCACTTTCTCCCACATGAAAAAAAAAAAAAAAGAACCGACTTTCATGTAAGCAATCACTGTAACTTTTTTTAAAGGATGTTTCTTAATTTAGTAGATACTGAAATTACATTTGTTAGGAGGGAGAGAGTGAAACATTATTTCATTGGATGGTGTGAATGAAAATGTCTCCCATTGGCTCAGGCACTGGAACATTTAATCCATTTGGCTCAGATACTGCAACAGGAAGTTCAACCCTGCTGGAGGAAGTATGTCACTAGGAGGGTGGGCTTTGAGAGTTTAAAGACTTTCCCTACTCTCCCGTTTTCCCTGTGCTTCAACTTGAAATTATAGATGTTGAAGATAAGGAGCTCTCAACTTCCTGCTGTCAAGACTGCACTTACTGCACTTCCAGGATAGATCGATGCCCCCATGGAAGGACAGAGCCATCTCTCTGGAAGCTAACGCAAAAAGGAACTCTATTTTTAAAGTTGTCTATTGTTCAGGGAGTTTAACACAGCAACAGAAGAATAACTAATACATTTCATTAAAAATGAGACCTATTTAATATGTTCTCATATTATTGAATGAAAGGTTTTAGAAATAGCTATTTGGAAAAAATTCAAAACCCTAAAATTTCACTGAAATCTAAAATAAATTACAAATGCATTCATGTGGACTTTTTTCCTCTTGTTGTCTTTCTTTCCATTTTATTTTTATTTTAATTTTTATCTTCCATTTTTGATAAATTGGTTATTTCTTATTTACATTTCAAAAGTTATTCCCTTTCCTGGTTACAAGACCATCAGCCACTTAACCCTTCCAACTCCCCTTATAGACTGGTTTTCCCCTCCACAAACACCCCCCATTAATGCCCCCCCACAACAATCCCGTACACTGGGGGTCCATCCTTGGCAGGATGAAGGGATTCTCCTTCCACTGGTGCCAAAACAAGTCTATTCACTGCTTCCTATGCAGTTGGAGCCCAGGGTCAGTTATGTATAGTCTTTTGGAACTGGTTTAGTCCCTGGAAGCTCTGGTTGGTTGGCATAGTTGTTTTTATGGGGTCTCAACTGCCTTCAGTTCTTTCAGGCCTTTCTCTAATTCCTCAAACCGGGGTCCCGTTCTCAGTTCAGTGGTTTGCTGCAGGCATTCACCTCTGTATTTGATATATTCTGGCTGTGTCCCTCAGGAGAGATCTATATCTGGATCCTGTTAGCCTGCATTTCTTAGCTTCATCTATCTGGTCTAGTTTTGGTGGCCGTATATGTATGAACCACATGTGAGGAAGGCTCTGAATGGGCATTCCTTCAGTATCTGCTCTATACTTTGCCTCTCTATAACCCCCTATGGGTATTTTTCTTCCCTCTTTAAAGAAACAGTGAAGAATCCACATTTTAGTCATCCTTTTTCAGTTTCATGTGGTCTGTACATTTTGGGTAATTCAAGCATTTGGGCTAATATTGACTTATCAATGAGTGCATACCATGTGTATTTTTCCGTGATTGAGTTACATCATTCAGGATGGTATTTTCTAGTTTTTTCCATTTGCCAGTGAATTTTATGAAGTCATTGTTTTTGACAGCTGTGCAGTACACCACTGGGTAGATGCACAACATTTTCTGTATCCATCCTCTGTTAGAGGGCTTCTGGGATCTTTCCAGCTTATGGATATTATAAATAAGGCTGCTATGATCATTGTGAAGCATGTGTCTTTGTTGTATGTTGGAGCAACTTTTAGTTATAAGCCAAAGAGAGGAATAGCTGGGTCCTCATGTGCTGCAATTCTCAATTTTCTAAGGAAACTCCAGACTGATTTCCACAATGGTTGTACCCGTTTGCAATCCCAATAACAATAGAAGACTGTTACTCTTTCTCCACATCCTCACAGCTTTTTGCTCTTAGCCATCCTGACTGGTGTGAGATGGAATCTCAGGGTTGATTTGATTTGCATTTCCCTGATGACTAAAGATTTTGAACATTTCTTTAAGTGCTTCTTGGCTATTCAATATTCCTCAGCTGTGAATTTTTGTATAGCTCTGTACCTCATTTTTAATAGGGTGATTTGTCTTTCTGTAGTATAACTTCATGGGTTTTTTTTGTACATTTTGGATGTTAGTCATCTATCAGTTTTAGAATTAGAAAAAAAATTTCCCAGTCTGTTGGTTGTCATTTTCTGCTAACGACAGTGTCCTTTGATTTACAGAAGATTTGTAGCTTTATGAGACACCATTTGCCAATTGTTGATCTTAGACAGTAAGCAATTGGTGTTCTGTTCAGGAAATTTTCTTCAGTGCCTGTGTGTTCGAGATTCTTTCCCACTTTTTCTTCTGTTACTTTAAATATATCTTGTTTGATGTGGAGGTCCTCCACCCACTTGCACTTAAGCTTTCTACAGGGCAATAAGAATGGATCAGTTTGCATTCTTCTACATGCTGACCTCTAGTTGAAACAGCACCATGTGTTGAAAATGCTATCTTTTTTCCATTGGTTGGTTTTTGCTCCTTTGTCAAAAATCAAGTGACCATGGGTATGTGAGTTCATTTCTGGGTCTTCAATTCTATTCCAGTGGTCCAACTGCCTGTCTCTGTACCAATACCATACAGTTTTTAATCACTATTACTCTGTAATACTGCTTGAGGTCAGCAATGGTGATTCCCCTGGAATTCCTTTTGTTGTTGAGGATAGTTTTAGGTACCCTGGGTTTTTTATTATTCCAGATGAATTTGCAAATCATTATGTCTAAATCTATGAATAATTTTGGAATTTTGGATTGGAATTTTGATGGGGATTGGACTGAGTCTGTAGATTGCTTTTGGTAAAATGGATATTTTCACTATATTAATCCTGCCTACCCATGAGCATGGGAGATCTTTCCATCTTCTGATATCTTCCTCAATTTCTTTCTTCAGAGACTTGAACTTCTTATCATACAGATTTTCACTTACTTGGTTAAGGTCAAACCGAGGTATTTAATATTATTTGGGACCATATTGAAGGGTGTCGTTTCCCTAATTTCTTTCTCAGCCTGTTTATCTTTTATGTAGAGGAAGGCTACTGATTTTTTTGAGTTAATTTTATACCCAGCCACTTTGCTGAAGCTGTTTTTAAGGCTTAGTAGTTCTCTGGTGGAACTTTTTAAGTCATTTAGTATACTATTATATCATCTGCAAATAGTGATATTTTGACATCTTCCTTTTCAATTTGTATTACTTTGACCTCCTTTTGTTGTCTGATCGCTCTGGCTAGACATTGTTTCCAAGATGAGAACACACAGCATGCACCTGGGCCATTAGGGCTGTGCTTTGTTGTGTCCATATGCCTCAATTTCAAATTGTTTAAGAATCTTAACATCATGGAACATCTAGTTTCACAGACTTCATAAGAAAGGAATGAGAAAGAAGAAGGAATGTCTGATATAATAGAATAATTATACATACCAAGGCCAACTGAATGGCAGTCACATACCAATGAATTCTATACAGCCATTGTCCAGGGCTAAGGTTAGGACAAATGGGAACAACCAGTTTTTACTAAGAGGTGCTGCGGGCTACTGAGATGTCTCCCTCCTGGCCTACTCCAGGCAGCCTCTTATTTCAGTTGGCGGGTCCCCTGGACAGATGTGTCTCCTGCTTCTCAGGGTCCCAGACAACACCCTATTTACAAGGAGCCGCTGTGGGCTTCTGAGATGTCTCCATCGCAGCCTACTGCTGGCAGTCCTTTTCATCGTATGTTGTACCCAGCAACTACCATACAAAAACTATTGTTTTATAAATATATCTAAAAAATGCAGACATATTTGACCAGAGAAATAATTTCTAATTACAGCATCTGACATTGTCGAAAGAGCATTTCTTCAATCATATATTTCAGTTCTTTGGAATTTTGAATACTTCATGATACGTATTTTCACACTGCTCCCAAACCCCTTGGGAGAGAGAGCTCACTGCCCAGACAGGTGGGCACTACTGAGACTGCAGAGCAGGAGATACCACCAATACTGCCCACCCCTGCCCACATCCCTGGCCCAAGAGGAAACTGTATAGGGCCTCTGGGAACCAGAAGATAGGGGCACTCAAGCGGCAGGTACACTGTGTTCTAGACACCACCCTGACTTGAAGGGACCCGGTCAACAGTTCTATGCACACAAATCCTGTGGGAGGGGGAGCTAAACCTTCAGAGGGGCAGACACACTTGGGAAGTCAGAAGAGACTATACTCTGCCCACATTTCTGACTCCAGAGGAAAACACCTAATGCCATCTGGGACCCTGGTGCACGGGAGCCCCAGGAAAAGGCGGCACAGGCCCTCCTGTTTGCTGCCCTCAGGGAGAGCTCAAAAGGAGGCCCCAAGAGCAAATTCAGCCACAGGACCATAGGTAAGACCAACTTTTCTGCTCCAAGCGACCTGTGTGGTGGACTCAGGACACAGGCCCACAGAAACAGCTGTAGACCAGTAGACAGGGAAGACTACACGCCAGAAAGCAGAACATTCTATTCCCATAACTGGCTGAAAGAAACATGAAAATAGGTCTACAGCACTCCTGACACACAGGCCTATAGCACAGTCTAGCCACTTGTCAGAAATAGCAGAAAAAGGTAACACCAGAGACAACCTGATGGTGAGAGGCAAGTGCAAGAAACCAAGCAACAAGAACCAAGACTACATGGCATAATCAGAGCCCAATTCTGCCACCAAAGCAAATACTGTATATCCAAACACAACAGAAAAGCAAGATCTAGATCTAAAATCACATTTGATCATGATGATGTAGGACTTCAAGCAAGACATAAAGAACTCCCTTAGAGAAACAGAGGAAAACATAAATAAACAAATAGAAGCCTACAGAGAGGAATCACTGAAATCCCTGGAAGAATTCCAGGAAAAGACAATCAAACACGTGAAGGAATTAAAAGTTGAAATAGAAGCAATAAAGAAAGCACAAAGGGATACAACCCTGGATATATAAAACAAAAGGAAGAGAAAAGGAGCTGTAGATACAAGCATCACCAACATTATACAAGAGATAGAAGAGAGAATCTCAGGAGCAGAAGATTCCATAGAAATCATTGACACAACGGTCAAAGATAATGTAAAGCAGAAAAAGCTACTGATCCAAAACATACAGAAAATCCAGGATTCACTGAGGAGATCTAACCTAAGGATAATAGGTATAGAAGAGAGTGACGACTCCGAGCTAAAAGGATCAGTAAATATCGTCAACAAAATCATAGAAGAAAACTTCCCTAACCTAAAGAAAGAGATGCCCATAAACATACAAGAAGCCTACAGAACTCCAAATAGATAGGACCAGAAAAGTAACTCCTCCCTTCACATAAGAGTCAAAACACCAAATGCACAAAACAAAGAAAGAATATTAAAAGCAGTAAGAGAAAATTGTCACGTAACATATAAAGGCAGACCTATGAGAATCACACCAGAATTCTCACCAGACACTATGGAAGCCAGAAGATCCTAGGCAGATATCATACAGACACTAAGAAAATACAAATGCCAGCCCATGTTACTGTATCCAGCAAAATTCTCAATTAACATAGATGGAGAAACAAAGATATTCCATGACAAAACCAAATTTCCACAATATCTTTGTACAAACCCAGCGCTACAGAGGATAATGAATAGTAAAGCCCAACATAAGGAGGCAAGCTACACCCTAGGAAAAGGAAGAACCTAATTGTCTTGGCAACAAAGCAAAGAGAAGAAAAGCACACAAACATAATCTCACATCCAAATATGAATATAACAGGAAGCAATAATCATTATTCCTGAATATCTCTCAACATCAATGGTCTCAACTCCCCAATAAAAAGACATAGATTAACAAACTGGATACTCAGTGAGGACCCTGCATTCTGCTGCCTACAGGAAACACACGTCAGAAACAAAGACAGACACTACATCAGAGTGAAAGGCTGGAAAACCACTTTCCAAGCAAATGGTCGGAAGAAGCAAGATGGAATAGCCATTATAATATCTTATAAAATCAATTTTAAACATAAAGTCATCAAAAAAGATAAGGAAGGACACTTCATATTTATCAAAGGAAAAATCCACCAAGATGAACTCTCAATCCTAAATATCTATGCTCCAAATACAAGGGCACCTACATACATAAAAGAAACCTTACTAAAGCTCAAAGAACACATTGCACCCCACACAATAATATTAGGAGATTTCAACACCCCACTCTCATCAATGGATAGATCATGGAGACAGAAATTAAACAGAGACATAGACAGACTAAGAAAAGTCATGAACCTAATGGACTTAACAGATATTTATAGAACATTCTATCCTAAAACAAAAGGATATACCTTCTTCTCACCACCTAATGGCACTTTTTCCAATATTGTCCATATAATTAGTCATAAAACAGGCCTCAACAGATACAGAAAGATAGAAATAACCCCATGTGTCCTATCAGACCACCATGGGCTGAAGCTGGTCTTCAGTAACAATAAGGGAAGAATGCCCACATATACATGGAAGTTGAACAATGCTCTACTCAATGATAACCGGTTCAAGGATGAGAGAAAGAAAGAAATTAAAGACTTCTTAGAATTTAACAAAAATGCAGGTACAACATACCCAAACTTATGGGACACAATGAAAGCTGTGCTAAGAAAAAAAAAACTCCTAGCTCTGAATGTATGCAGAAAGAAACAGGAGAGAGCATATATCAGCATCTTGACAGCACACCTAAAAGCTCTAGAGCAAAAAGAAGCAAATACACATAAGAGGTGTAGAAAGCAGAAAACAATCAAACTCATGGCTGAAATCAACCAAGTAGGAACAAAAAGCATGATACAAAGAATCAACAGAACCAAAAGCTGGTTCTTTGAGAAAATCAACAAGATAGAAATACTCTTAGACAGTCTAACCACAGGACACAGAGAGTATGACCAAATTAACAAAATCAGAAATCAAATGGGAGACATAACAACAGAATCAGAGGATACTAAAATAAATCTTCAGATGCTACTACAAAATACTATATTCAATAAAACTTGAAAATCTGGAGGAAATGGACAATTTCCAAGATACACACCAGGTACCAAAGTTAAATCAGGAACAGATAAACCATTTACACAACCACATAACTCCAAAAGAAGTAGGAGCAGTCATTAAAAATCTCCCAACCAAAAAGAGCCCAGGTCCAGATGGGTTCCTTGCAGAATTCTATCAGACCTTTATGGAAGACCTCATACCAATACTATTCAAACTATTCCACAAAATTGAAACAGATGGAGGGCTACTAAATTCCTTCTATGAACCCACAATTACTCTTACACCTAAAGCACACAAAGACTCAACAGAGAAAGAGAACTTCAGACCAATCTCGCTTATGATTATTCACGCAAAAATATTCAATGAAATTCTTGCAAGCAGAATCCAAGAACAGATCAAACCAATCATTCATCCTGAAAGTAGGCTTCATACCAGAGATAAAGGCATGGTATAATATACAGAAAACGATCAACGTAACCCACTATATAAACAAACTGAAAGATAAAAACCACATGATCATTTCATTAAGTGCTGAGAAAACATTTGACAAAATTCAAGACATCTTTATAATAAAAGTCTTAGACAGAAGAGAAATTCAAGGCCCATACCTAAACATAGTAAAAGCCATATACATCAAACCAGTAGCTAACATCATACTAAATGAAGAGAAATTTGAAACAATTCCAATAAAATCAGGGACTAGTCAAAGCTGTCCACTCTCTCCTTATTTATTCAATATAGTTCTAAGTCCTAGCCAGAGCAATCAGACAACAACAACAACAACAACAAAAAAAGGTTAAGGAGATACAGCTTGGAAAGGATGACGTCGAAATATCACTATTTGCAGATTAAATGACAGTATATTAAAGTGACCCCAAAACTTACACCAGAGAACTACTAAACCTGATGAATAACTTCAACAAATGTTCTGGGTATAAAATTAACTCAAATAAATGAGTAGGCTTCCTCTACACGAAAGATAAACAAGCTGAGAAAGAAATTAGTGACACGCCACCCTTCATAATAATCCCAAGTAATATAAAATACCTCGTTGTGACTTTCACAAAGCAAGCAAAATATTTGTATGATAAGAACTTCAAGGCTCTGAAGAAAGAAATTGAAGATCTCAGAAGATGGAAAGATCTCTCATGCTCATGGATTGGCAGGATTACTATAGTAAAAACGGACATTTTCCCAAAGTGATCTACAGATTCAATGCAATTCACATCAAAATTCAAATCCAATTCTTCGTAGAGTTAGGCAGAACAATTTGCAAATTCATTTGGAATAACAAAAAACCCAGGGTAGATAAAAGTATCCTCAACAATAATGCAATTTCTGGCGGAATCACCACCCCTGTATTCAAGGAGTATTAAAGAGCAATAGTGATAAAAAGTTTATGATGTTGGTACAGAGACAGGCAGATAGACCAGTAGAATAGAATTGAAGACCCAGAAATGAACCCATTCCTATGGTCACTTAATTTTTGACCAAGGAGCCAAAACCATCCAATGGAAAAAGATACCATTAACAGAAAATGGGACTGTTCCAACTGAAGGTCATCACGTAGAAGAATGCAGTTTGATCCATTCTTATCACCCAGTACAAAGCTTAAGTCCAAGTGAATCAAGGACCTCCAAATCAAACCAGATTCACTCAAAGTAATAGAAGGGAAAGTGGGGAAGATTCTCGAACACATGGGCACTGAAAAAATTTCCTGAACAAAATACCAATGGCATAACACAAAGAATTGACGCATGGGACCTCATAAAACTACAAAGCTTCTGTGAGGCAAAGAACACTGTTCTTAGGACAAAACAGCAAACAAAAGATTGGGAAAAGATCTTTACCAATCCTACAACTGATAGAGGGCTTATATTCAAAATATACAAAGAACTCACGAAGTTAGACTGCAGGAAGACAAAAAACCCTATTAAAAATGAAGTTCAGAGGTAGTCAAAGAATTCACAGCTGAGGAAGATCAAATGGCTAAGAATCACCTAAAGAAATGTTCAACATCTTTAGTCATCAGGGAAATGCAAATCAAAACAACCCTGAGATTCCACCACACACCAGTCAAAATGGCTAAGATCAAAATCTCCAACCACAACTGATACTGGCGAGGATGGGGCGAAAGATGAACACTCCTCATTGTTGGTGGGACTGCAGACTGGTACAATCAGACTGAAGGTTCCTCAGAAAATTGGACATTGCACTACCTGAGGACCCAGCTATACCTCTCTTGGGCATATACCCAAAAGATGCCCCAACATACAACAAAGACACATGCTCCACTATGTTCGTAGCAACCTTATTTATAATAGCCAGAAGCTGGAAAGATCCCAAATGCCCTATAACAGAAGAATGAATACAGAAAATGTGGTCTATCTACACACTGGAGTACTATGCAGCTATCAACAACAATGACTTCATGAAATTCCTAGGTAAATGGATGAAAGTAGAAAATATCATCCTGAGTGAGGTAAACCAATCACAGAAATACACACATGGAATGCATTTATTGATAAGTGGATATTAGCCCAAATGCTTGAATTACCCAAGGTGCACAGAACACATGTAACTCAAGAAGGATGACCAAAATGCGAATGCCTCACTCCTTCTTTAATGGGGGAACAAGAATGCCCTTAGGAGGGGATACGGAAGCAAAGTTTAGATTAGAGGCTAAAGGAACGCCCATTCAGACCTGGTCCCATATATGGCCCATACATACATAGCCACCAAACTAGATAAGATGGATGAAGGAAAGAACTGCAGGCTGACAGAAACCGGATATAGATCTTTCCTGAGTGACATAGCCAGAATATGGCAAATACATAGGTGAATGCCAGTAGCAAACCACTCAACTGAGAACGGGACCCCTATTAAAGAATCAGAGAAAGGACTGAAAGAACTGAAGAGACTTGAATCCCCATATGAACAACAATGCCAAGCAACCAGAGCTTCCAGGTAATAAGCCACTACACAATGAATATACATGGATTGACCCTGGGTTCCAAATTCATAGGTAGCATTGAATAGTCAAGTAGGGGCACCAGTGTAACAGGAAGCCCTTGGTCCTGCCAAGGCTAGACCCCCAGTGAACGGGATTGTTTGGGGGAGGGCAGTAATTGCGGGAAAATGGGGAAGGGAACACTCATATAGAAGGGAGGGGAAAGAGTTAACCTGTGAATGCTTCACTCCTTCTTTAATTGGGGAACAAGGATGCCCTTAGGAGGGCATAGGGAGGCAAAGTTTAGAATAGAGGCTGAAAGAACACCCATTCAGACCCTGCCCCATATGTGGCCCATACATATACAGCCACCAAACTAGACAAGATGGATGACTTGGCCTGGAGACTGGGAAAGGAAATAGCATTTGAAATGTAAATAAGAAATACCCAATATAATAAAGATGGAAAAATGGACAAATCAACATGATGAAAATAAAACTTTATAAATTAAAAAAAAGAAAATAAATGTTGACACATCTTGAGTTATGGCCAAGCCAGGGAAATCAGCAGATCATTTCATTCATATACAAACCCCTTAACACAGATCTAGTCTGGATTCCCCATGCAGTGCCTATGCCTAGTCTCTCTGTACCACGCCAATCTCCAGGCTTTGATCAGGAGATTCCTCTGCACACAACCTGCAGACTTTGGACCTAAATACATTCTATGTGCCAATACAAGGCCTCTCTTACCACCTAAAATGATCCCTTGTGAATTTCATCCAACCTGTCCTACCAGCACAAGAACCCAACTTGCTTAGTTGCCTGAATTATGTTAGATATATGCTAGAAGTACCATACCAAAACCCTAAGTATCACTGTGCTCCTCACCCACTTCCCTGGGTTAGTCCATTCTGTTCTGCCTAGCTATTATTTCCAAACACAAGGCTTGGACCAGGACATATATCTTGTAAGACAGTTTAGCCACCTGGGTCCACATGATGTCATTTCATTTAAGCCACTTTCAGGCCCAATCTAAACACATAACCTGTACTCTGTCCTACCTACCTGTGTCCATATCAGAGAAAGAACTAACGCAAGATGTCCACAAACCCAGATTTCATTGTGAACAATTAAAAAATTAACAATTTAAAAAATCAACATAACATATCCTAGCCCAAGCTGACTAGTTCTATAAAAATGTTCTCCAATGAGAATTACGTTGATGATTATACAGACATGGAATTTAAATGAACAATAACAAACTAAAACAAAAAATTCAAAACTTTAAAGAAGACAAAAAGAAACAGCTCTATGAGCTTAAACAGAAGGAACTGAAACAGAACATAAGCCTAATGGTCATAAAAGAAAAAAGAAAAATAAGACAGACTGAAAGGACAGGGTGATTACAGGATTTGAAAACAAAATTCTATATATGGAGAGGAATATTGATTGGAATTCAAGTTAAAATAAACATGGAGTTGAAAAATAAAATATACCAACTAGAAAACTCAAAAGAAAATCTAACATGTAGGATGGATCAAATAGCAGATACCATATCAGAACTTGAACATAAAATAGGGTAAATATACCAGACTAGCAAAGATACAGAGTTAATTGTTTAATACACAGGAAGTGAAGATGTAAGAATCATGGGACAGCATGAAAAGAACAAAACTTTGATTAATAAGCGTAGATGAGGGGGAAAAAATCAATGACACAAAGCAAATGCTCAACAAGATCCAAGGAAAAAACACCTCTGAAACTAAAAGATTACAGACTCATACAGATACAAGAAGCACATAGAACACTAAGTAGGAAAGGGCGTTAAAAACCAAAAACTAAAAACAACCAAGCAAAATACACTTTCCCACAGAATACCACTGATTAAATCATAAACATACAAACCAAATAAGACATATTAAAAATTGCAAGAGAAAAATACTAGTCACACATAGAGGAATATACATTAGAAAAACTGGTGATTTCGCAATGGCCACCTTGAAAGCTAGAAGTGCCTGAAGCAATGCACCTCATGGTCTAGAAAGTCACACTTGCCACCAGACACTACTGTATCCAATTGAATTATCGATCATAGTTGAAGGAGAATGAAGAAATTTCCACAATAAAAAGATGAACAACATCAAAGAGTAAAGAACTGGAAAAAGATTTTCCAAGCAAATAGTCTCAAGAAAAAAGCTGAGTTAACCATTCTAGTATCTAATAAAATAGACTTTCAGGTATCTTTACTTAAGACTCAAAGTATACATATTCTGATGCATGGAATAAAGTGCGTTATTGAATGAAATTTTAGTCTGCCTCATATTTAGGGCCCCTGTACAGGTTCATGCTACCAAATAGAATGATAAATAAAAAGCATATGTCAGACTAAAGGGAGGATAAAACACTGCCACGAAACCTAGAAAGAAAACAAGGAAGATATAGCTAAGGAAACAAAAAGTATGATTAAGAACATAAACAATATAATTATCTAGATAAATAACTTCAATAAAAACAAACTTTTCAAAAGTAACCTTAAATATCAATGACCTCAATTATCAGTCAAAAACACAATCAGGCTGAATGGGACAAAAAACAAATTATCATGAATTCACTTTAGCTTTAAAAATAGACACCATCTTAAAGTGAAATGATTCAAAAATTATTCCATTGAAAATGGACCAGGAATAAATCAAGTATTGCTAGGATGATATCTAAAAATATGTCAAGCCAAATATTAATCAGAAAATATAGAGAAGGTCACTTACTCATAAACAGAGGAAAATTAGCTAAGAAGACATTATAACTGTCATAAACAGTCCTGCACCATAGTCTGGTGCAACCAATTTCATGAAAATATGGTACTAGAATTAAAGATAAAAATTACACCACACATTTAATAGTAAGTTTACACGGATAGTTTTATGTCAACTCAACAAATGCTAAAGTCATCTGAAAAGAGGATACCTGAAATGAGAAAAATAACTCTATAAACTGACTGTAGGCTACATTGTAGGATATTTTTAAAATTAGCAATTACTGGAGGATAGACTGGCGCATTCTGGATTGTCAACTCTGGGTCTATTGTTCTTGGTGCTTTAAGAAAGAAGTTTGAGTTCTGTAGGCTACTTGTATGTTTATGGGCATCTCGTTCTTTAGGTTAGGGAAGTTTTCGTCTATGATTTTGTTGAAGATCTCCCATGCTCATGGATTGGCAGGATTGATATGGTAAAATGGCCATTTTACCTAAAGCAATCTACATATTCAATGCAATCCCCATCAAAATTCCAACCCAAATCTTCATAGAGTTAGACAAAACAATTTGCAAATTCATCTGGATTAACAAAATACCCAGGATAGCTAAAACTATCCTCAACAATAAAAGGACTTTCGGGGGAATCACTATCCCTGAACTCAAAAGTATTACAGAGCAATAGTGATAAAAAACTGTGGTATCGCTACAGAGACAGAAATATAGACAGGTAGAGTAGAATTGAAGACCCAGAAATGAACCCACACACCTACGGTCACTTGATTTTTGACAAAGGAGCCAAAACCAGCCAATGGAAAAAAGATAGCATTTTCAGCAAATGGTGCTGGTTCAAGGGGAGGTCAGCATGTAGAAGAATGCGGATCGATCCATGCTTATCACCCTGTACTAAGCTTACATCCAAGTGGATCAAGGACCTCCACATCAAACCAGATACACTCAAACTAATAGAAGAAAAAAGTTGGGAAGAATCTCGAACACATGTGCACTAGTGAAAATTTCCTGAAGAAAACACCCATGACTTATGCTATAACATAAAGAATCGACAAATGGGTTCTCACAAAACTGCAAAGATTCTGTAAGGCAAAGGACACTGTTGGTAGGAAAAAAACAGCAAACAACAGATTGGGCAAAGATCTTTACCAATCCTACAACTGATAGAGGGCTTATATCCAAATTATTAATAGAACACATGAAGTTAGACTGCAGGAAGACAAAAAACACTATGAAAAATGGGGTTCCGAGGTAATCAAAGAATTCACAGCTGAGGAATATCAAATGGCTGAGAAGCACCTAAAGAAATGTTCAACGTCTTTAGACATAAGGGAAATGCAAATCAAAACAACCCTGAGATTCCACCTCACACCAGTGAGAATGGCTAAGATCAAAAACTCTGGTGGTATCAGATGCTGGCGAGGATGAGGAGAAAGAAGAACACTCCTCCATTGCTGTTGGGGTTGTAGACTGGTACAACCATTCTGGAAATCAGTCTGGAGGTGCCTAAGAAAATTGGACATTGAATTACCTGAGGATCCAGCTATACCTCTCTTGGGCGTATATCCAAAAGATGCCCCAACATACAACAAAGACTCATAGTCTACTATGTTCATAGCAGCCTTATTTATAATAACCGGACGCTGGAAAGAACCCAGATGCCTTTCAAGAGAGGAATGGATACAGAAAATGTGGTGCATCTACACAATGGAATATTACTCAGCTATGAAAAACAATGACTTTATGAAATTCATAGGCAAATGGTTGGAACTGGAAAATATCATCCTGAGTGAGGTAACCCAATCACAGAAATACACACATGGTATGCCCTCACTGATAAGTGGCTATTATTAGCCCAAATGCTTGAATTACCCTAGATGCACAGAACACATGATATTCAAGATGGATGATCAAAATGTGAATGCTTCACTCCTTCTCTAAAAGGGGAACAAGAATACCCTTGGCAAGGAATAGGGAGGCAAAGATTAAAACAGAGGCAGAAGGAACACCCATTCAGAGCCTGCCCCACATGTGGCCCATACATATACAGCCACCCATTTAGACAAGATGGATGAAGCAAAGAAATGCAGGCCAACAGGAGCCAGATGTATATCTCTCCCGAGAGACACAGCCAGAATACAGCAAATACATAGGCAAATGCCAGCAGCAAACCACTGTACTGAGAACGGGAACCCTGTTGAAAGAATCAGAGAATGGTTTGGAAGAGCTTGAAGGGGCTCGAGACCCCATTTGAACAACAATGGCAACCAACCAGAGCTTCCAGGGACCAAGCCAAAGACCATACATGGACTGACTCTGGGCTCCACCCTCATAGGTAGCAATGAATATCCTTGTAAGAGCACCAGTGGAAGGGGAAGCCCTTGGTCCTGCGAAGACTGAACCCCCAATGAATGTGATTGTTTGGGGGGTGGGCGGTAATGGGGGGTGGATGGGGAGGGGAACACCCATATAGAGGGGGAGTGGGAGGATTTAGGGCGATGATGGCCCGGAAACCGGGAAAGGGAATAACAATCGAAATGCAAATAAGAAATATTCAAGTTAATAAAGATAAAAAAATGTTCCTATCCCAAAACACCCAGGAAATTTGAGGCACAATAAATAAGAATTATTCACTGAGACACATACCTAAGAATTATAGAAACAGAAGGGGGTGAAGGTTCCCAGTGGAAAAGGACAGAAAACCTCTTTAACACAGCCATTAAAGAAAACATCCCTAAAAATAAAGAGAGAGAAAGAGAAAAGCTAGTGATAAACAGATGCCTTCAAAACCCGAAAAAATATCCTCTTGTCATATAATAATCAAAACACTAAATGAATAGAATAAAGAATAGTAAAGCCTGAAATGGAAAAAGACAAAAATAAGAAGGCAGACCTAATAGAATTACACCAGACTTCTCAACATAGACACTAAAATCCAAACTTGAAGAGACCCTAAGAGACAACAGATGCCAGCCCAGATTGCTATACAAAGCAAAACTCTCAGTCACTATAGATGGAGAAACCAATATATGCTATGAAAAATCTATTTTTAAATCAATTTCTTCTACTAATCCATTCATACAAAAATACTAGAAGAATTCCAACATAAGAAGGGTAACTACTCCCAATAAAACACAAAAATTAATAATGTCACAACAAGCCCAAAAGAAGAGAAACACACACACACACACACACACACACACACACACACACACACACACACACATAATCACCTCCAACAAGAAAAAATAACAGGAATTAGCAATCATTGTTCTTTAATATCCATCAACATCAATGGCCTGAATAACCAATAAAAAGTGATGGATTGGATATGCAAAAATTGATCCATTTTACTGCATACACCATAAAACCTAAGGAAAGCAAAACAGTTAGTTAAAACCCTCCCAACCAAAACAAGCCAGGGACAAGATGGATTTAGTGCAGAATTCTACCTTCATTCTGCCTGCAGTTGAAGGAAGGGTATTCTTGCCCAGTGTCTAGTTTGCCATACTTAAAGCAAATTCTATATGTAGGCTCTTCAGTGTTCATCATTTTCTTTGAAGAAGAATTGGAGTGCTGCCTAGAGCAGACTTTACTCAAATTCAATTGATAAAACATCATTAAGTGTCAAATTCTGAAGGACAATGGGGTTTCTGAAATCTGTCTATCAAATATTTGAATTCTTTGTTTCTAACTATTTATTATCTAATTAACCTTGAATATAGCTACATGATACCAAATAAAGGTTATTTCTGTAAGCAACTAAAGTACATACGATACCACTTGTTAAATTTACAAATATGGATACATGAACGTTGATTATTAAGCTTTTCAAGACAAGGTAAGTAGTTCTTCATAATTTCTGCTTTCCAACATGGCTGTCAGATGTACTGGGTCAGAAGGGTGAATAGAGACAACTTTGGGGGGCTGTCTAGACCACCAACTTTTTTTTTCATTTCTGTAGTTTGAAAACCTTATTGTGTACACTTCCTGCAGAGTCAGGTAATATTTATTCCTTCTCAGATCAATGATGGGGTTGAATACTAGATAGTTACAGTCTTACATATAAGTTATTTTAGGTTGTTTAGGATTTAGGAAAATGTTTTAATGTCTATGCAAGCTGTGACAAGAATGATTCAGTACAGAACTCTGAATTCACCAACATAGGATAAATAGTAAAGTATTTCCCCAAAGTTGCCGAATACATAGACACTCAACATTATAAATATAATTATGTGATAGTTTTCATAATTATTATTATATTAGTTTGTTATTATAAGAAACTTATTTTGGACTAGCAGAGGAGAAAGTAGGCATACAGTTATTGTACATCATATAATGATTATCCTATATCATTCCAATGCTGGTTTCTTTTCCCCATATCTGCTTACAATCCAGACATGGCATGGTAATGCTTATTCTAAGAATCTCCCATCTCAATATTGTGTAACTATTGTACTCAATTTGTCCTTTGATTTGCCAATAAAAGCTGAGCAGCTAGTGGCTGTGCAGAGAAGAGAATAGGGATGGCCTTCTGACCCCAGCCAGGAGAGGTGAAGAGAGAGAAGAGAATGTTCCTTGAGGAAATGGTATAGGTGACACCATGGGAATACACCTGGAGCAGAGACAGCCACATAAATGCTAACATTCAAGTATCTCAAGGATTATGTCTGGGAGATAACCATATTATCTTAAATGATTAGAATAGATTAAAAACTAGCTGCCACACCTACTGTAGAAGAGTTGAAACTAATCTCTGGTGTAAATTTTAATAGTATGATTTTATGAAGCCAAATGTAGCAGAGGTTGGTGCATATATGTTTTGAATGGTAATGTCTTCTCAGTTAGTTGTTCTCATGGTTAAAATAAAATGTCCTTAATCTTTTATCATTAAGTTTTATTGGAAGTCTCTTTGTCTAGCAGGCTAAACTCTGTGGGCTCTGTTACGGTTTGGTCTGGTGCCATGTATTATAATATGAAATTTGATACTTTGAAGTCTAGTATGAGTAAATTCTCACAATTACCAGATTTTTTTGGGCAAATGATTTTCCTTAATTTAAGAATATTTGGCAAATAAAAATGACTACAGGAATTAACTGGAGGAATTAGAGGTAGGCAGGTTTTTCCTTACCTGGTTGGGAGTTACAGAGAGAGAAAAAGAGGAAGCTAGGAAAGCCACATTATCATCTTACTAGATGCTGAAAAATCCTTTGATAAAATCCAACACCCCTTCATGTTGAAAGTCTTAGAGGGATCAGAAATTTATGGCACACACCAAAACAAAAGAAAAACAATATATAGCAAACCAACAGTTTAAATGAAGAGAAACTAGAAGGAATCTCACTAAAATCAAGGATAAGACAAGGCTACTCACTCTCTTCCTATCAATTCAATAGTACTTGAAGTTCTAGCTAAAGCAATTGAACAACAAAAGGAGATCAAGCGAAAACAGATTGGAAAGGAAGAATTCAAAGTATCACTATTTGCTGATGAATATATATATACATACATACATATATATATATATATGTATATATATATATATATCCTACAAAATTAAAAATTAAACCAGAGAACTCCTACAACGGATAAACAACTTCAGACAAATGGCAAGGTATACAAATAACTCAAACAAATCAATACCCTCATTTATACAAATTATAATCAAGGCTAAGAAAAAAATTAGGGAAACAAAACCCCATAAAATAGTCATAAAGAATATAAAATATCTTGGTATAACTTTAACCAAGCAAGTGAAAGATCTGTATGACAAGAACTTCAAAATCACTGAAAAATAAATCAAAGTATATGGGAAGTTCTCCCATGATCTTCAAGTGATTGGGTTAACATAGTGAAAATGGTCATCCTACTAACAGCAATCTGCAGATTCCATGCAATCCCCCCAAAAATTCCAACACAATTCTTCACAGACATGGAAAGAGTAATTCTCAACCTCATATGGAAAAATAAAACACCCAGCATAGCCAAACAATTCTCAATAATAAAAGCACTTCTGGAGGAATCACCATCCCTGACCTAAAGTGTATATATTCCAATCCAAAAATGGAAGCATAGGAACAGAGCAGAGACAGATCAGTTCAAAACCCAGCTGAAAGGGCACCAAATGTAGTTTCTTGAACAATAGAGGGAGCTTCAGTTGCACAGGGATTATATGTCTTTATCCCTCTAGGTTTGCTGACTACAACGCAGTCTTTCTTTTCTTTGACTAGTTCTACTCCTTATCTGTAGCTCTCTTTGGCCAATGTCTAATGTCTCTGTTATATCTCCAATCTCTTAGGAATTTGGTCAGAACTTAGATTTTAATTTTATAGCAAAACACTATATTTCCTAAGAGCCTCCTGGTAATAGCTCCAATCACCACATGTAGCCAGAACCCATGACCATTATTACACTACAGAGGAACGCTATATGGCACCCACACCCATGCATCTTTCACATCTCTGAAAAAAGTACCATGTGCCTGACACTGGCAAGCTCAGGCGTTATTGTAAGTTGGAATATGATGCCCTGGACCGAAATCACAGATGCTTCATCTTTTTACAAGATGAAGCTTGTAAAAAGAATTCATTTATCTAGGTTTAAGAAATTCTCAGGCTTTCTTTCTCAAGTGGAAGGCTTAACTGTGTCTTTCCTTAGGAAAATCATCCTATTGTTACTTTTCAGAGAAGTCTTCTCTTTAATGGTGAAACAGCTGTCTTTACTTAGAGTCTTTACAACTGGGATGAAGCAGCATAATGGAAACCAACTTGGAGAGAAAAGGATTTATCTCATCTTAAAGTTTGTGACTTATTATTTATCTCATTTTAAAGTTTGTGATTCCAAGCCAGGGCAGGCATGGAATCAAGGCTGGAATCTGGAGATAAGAATTGAAACAAAGTATATGGAGAAGAAAGGAGGAAGAGGAAGCTGCTTACTAGTTTGCTCTTCATGACTTGCTTAACCTGCTTTCTTGTAGGACTGAGGAACACCAGCCTAGGCTTGGCGCTACACACAGTGACCTGGGATCAAAACGTTAATCAATTGCCTGAGATTCCCTCTTTTCATAAATATTCTAGCTTTTGTGAAGTTCATACAGAAAATAGCTAGCACAATCAATTTCTTGTTAACTTGATGTGCAAACACATTACTGTTTAACCATACATTCTTTCTCATTCATCCTCAATATCTCATATTTATATAATATTATGACATAAAATTGGGGTGCAGTGTCTAGCAGCCTTTCAGGCACTGATCTCAAAATTCCTTTGAGTCTCACTGCAATGATTCCCCATTTAAAAATTAGTAAATAGCTGCCAGAAAGATATACTTTGGCCACTAGGCATCACAGTAGAAGCAGAAAAAGCAATGGTGATCTGGTACTCTACCTTACCCCATACTATCTGCTTAGTGAATGACTGGGGAAATCACATTGACTGCTTGGGCTATATGTAAAGGGGTCTTTCTTGCTGAGTTGAGCTTTGAATGGTTATTTCCTCTCTCATTGTTGTGGAGGCAGAAGAAACTCAACGTGATAGAATTGATGGTAATAGACTTGCTTAGGAGACATTATATCACACAATGCAGAATTTGGGCAAGGGGTAATGACTTGGCCCCTACCTGTAATATCCCAAACGTAAGTCATATGCTAAACATATCTTTGACAAATTAATTAAACTTTGAATGCTAAAATATAAAGGTTTATCCACCAAGATTTATCAATTATTATGTTCCATTACCATTAGAAGACACCATCTAGGACTGGAGAGATGGCTCAGCGGTTAAGAGCAAGAAATGCTCTTCCAGAGGTCCTGAGTTCAATTCCCAGCAACCACATGGTGGATCACAACCACCTGTAAAGAAATCTGATGCCCTCTTCTGGTGTATCTGAAGACAGCTACAGTGTACTCATATATAATAATAAATAAATAAATATTTTAAAAACTTTAAAAAAAAGAAAAGAAAACACCATCTAAAGGGCAGTGCAACGGAGGTGGGTTAGGTTCACAACCATCATTAAGTTCTTCTCTGTCATGAAGTGCCCTGTAATCTTATCAGAAAAATCAGAATCTTTTTACCTGTACCAGATGATCCTAGATGGCAAATATTAACAAAACAAGCAAGCAAACAAACAAACAAAAAAAAACAAATGTTGGAGTACTTACAAAATAATTCTTGTAATATCTTTGTTGTAGAAATCTCCCATCTGCCCAAGTAGTCGATTTGTATTCTTCTGTCTCTGTTTAAATTGTTCAAAGTATAACCAAGGCAGGAGCTGAGGTATAAGGATAACAGTATACATAAAATGAACAATCCAAGGTATTTCTAAACTAGTGAGATCTTCTATTCAAGGCTCACCCTTATTTAGTTATTATCTACTGGCAATCAGACATTTCAGTGACAAGTTTTCCTTTGTGTCTAAATGTGTAGAGTTATTGATTACTGAGAAGACTTATTATTCTATAACAGGAAGATGCCACTAAATGGGATTACACCTTCTGCCCCTACTGTCCTCTCCTTGCTGGTGGGCTTTTTAAAAATGAGAGATTCTCGAAGATAGCTGGACTGGTGCTGCTGGAAAGATGTTCTGATTGTCAGACTGATGTGGTTGAGGCAGTGAAGAGCAGCAATTAGAACCTTATATATTCAAAAATGAATTTTAAATACCCCATACTTGCTTCCCCACATCTCCTTTCTCCTTTTACCTCCCTGTGTTGTACCTACCACAGCCATCTTCCTTCCTCTTCACCCTTCAGGGTCCAGGGCTCTTCATCCAATTTTCTGTCTTCTTCATCCTCTGTTCTCCACCATACGCTTCCAACTTCTCTCTCAAGGCCAATACTCATCGGCTAGTTATTCCAGCTTATTTTTTACGGTCTGAAAAATGGATTTGACTCCAGGCAAAGAAGGTTCTTTTTATTTAGTTTTAATTAATTATTTTACTTCTTTACATTCCAAAGGTTGCCTGCCTCACAGAGTTATTCACCCCATTTCCTTTCACCTTTTTCTCTATAGAGGGTGCTCCCACATCCCGCTGTCATCCTCCTTCTAGGGTGCATCAATCCTCTACAGAATTAGACACATCCATTCCCACTGAGGACAGACAAAGTAGTCCTTTTGTTATGCATGTTCCAGGAGCCTCCTATTAGAACTTGTACTCTCTTTGGCTGTTGACTTAGTCTCTGGGAGATCACAAGGGTCTGGGTTAGGTGAGAATATTCATCTTCCTAAGCAATTGCCATCTCCTTCAGCCCCTTAAATCCCTCCTGTATCTCTTCCATAGTGGTTTTCAACCTCAGTCCAATTAAATGTCTAAAAGTACTTGCATCTGTCTCGGTCAGCTGCTGCTTGAGCCTGTCAGAGGACGGTCATGCTAGGGTGTTATCTATAAGAGCACATAGCATCAGTTATAGTATCAGGGTTTGGTGCCTGGTCATGAGACAGATCTTAAGTTGGACCCACCAGTGGACAGCCTTCTCTTTAGTCTCTGCTCCAATTTTGTCCCTGCATTTCTTTTACACAGAAAGAATTTTGGGTCAATAATTTTGAAGTTGGGTTGGAAACCTAATCTCTCCAATGAGGTATCATGTTTGATTATTGTAGGTAGTCTCTTCAGGTTCCATTTGCCCACCATTGTGCATTTTGGTTAAGGTCACCTCCACTGAGTCCTGGGAGCATTAAACGTCTCAGGTCTCTGGTATTTTCTCGAGGTTCCCACTACTCCCAACCCCAGAAGGTGCATATTTCATTATTCTCCTGGCCCTCTGGGCTTCTTCCTTCTCTCCCCCATAGCTGATCTTGTCTCTCGTCACATTCTCCCTCTTCTCTCCACCCAGATCCCTCTTTCCCTCTGACTTCCATGATTATTTTATTCCACCTTCTAAGAGGGATTGAAAAATTAACAATTGGGACTTCCTTCATCATATATTTCATACCATCTATGGGTTGTATCATGGGTTTTCTGTACTTTTTGGCTAATATAGACTTATAAGTGTGTACATATTGTGTTCTTTTGGGTTTGGGTTATGTCACTCAGGATAATATTTTCTAGTTCCATCCATTTGACTGCAAAATTCGTAATGCCCTTATTTTTTAATAGCCAAATATTATTCCATTGTGTACATGAAACACATTTTCTGTATCCATTCTTTGACTGAGGGACTTCTGGATGGCTTCCAGTTTTATTACAAATGAGGCTGCTGTGAACATGGTGGAGCATGTTTCTCTTATATTTTGCAGTATTTTGGCGGTCTATGCCTAGTAGTGGTATAGCTGAGTCTTTAGGAAGATGTATTTCCAAATTTCTGAAGAACTGCCACATTGTTTTCCAAGGTGGGTTTACCAGCTTGCAATCCCAAAAGCAATCGAGAAGTGTTTCTCATTTAACACATTTGTACCAGCATCTGCTGTCAACGAATTTTCATTCTTAGCCATTCTGATTGGCATAAGGTAGAATCTCAGTTTGTTTTCGTTTGCATTTCCTTGATCACGAAGGATGAGAAACATTTCTTTGGGTGCTTCTAGGCAATTAGAGATTCCTCACTTGAGAATTCTTTTTCTATTTCTATATCCCAATTTAATTATGCTGTTTAGTACTGTGGTGTCTAACTTCTTGAGTTCTTTGTATATCATGGAAATTAGTCCTCTATTGGATGTAGAATTGCTAAAGATATTTCCCAAACTCCAGCTTGCCGATTTGCCTATTGACAGTGTCCTTTACCTTAAAAGAGCTTTTGAATTTTATAAGGTCCCATTTATCAATTTGTGACCTTAGAGCATAATCCATTAATGTTTTGTTCAGGAAATGTTCCCCTGTGCAGTTGTTTCCAAGGGTCTTTCTTACTTTCTCTTCTATTAGATTCACATTATATGTTTTATGTGGAGGTCCTTGATCCACTTTGCTTTGAAATTTGTAAAAGAAGATAAAAATGGATCAATTTGCATTCTTCTGCATGCTGACCACCAGTTGAACCACCACAATTTCTTGAAAATGCTATCTTTTTTTTCTATTGTATGGTTTTGGCCTCTTTGTCAAAAATCAAATGACCACAGGTGTGTGGGTTCATTTCTGGGTCTTCAATTCTACTCTGTTGCTCCACCTGCCTGCTCTGTACTAATCACCATTCCTCTGTAGTGCAGTGCACTTATAGCCATCTCTTCCCCTTCATTAGGGAAGTTTTCTTCTATGATGTGCTGAAGATATTTTCTGGCCCTTTAAACTGGAAATCTTCACACTCTTCTATTTCTATAATTCTTAGGTGTGGTCTTTTCATGGTGTCCTAAATTTACTGTATGATTTGGGTTAGGAACTTTTTACACTTCGTATATTTCTTTCTCCAATGTGTCAATATGTTTTATGCTATATTCTATGTCTGAGATTCCCTCTTCAGTATCTTGTATTCTGTTGGCACTACTTGCATCTGTGATTGCTTATCTCTATCCTAGGTTTTCCATGTCCAGAATTGTCTCCTTTGTGATTTCATTATTTTTCTATTTCTGTTTTTAGATCCCTGACGATTTTGTGCAATACTTTCACCTGTTCGATTATATTTCTTTAAGGGATTCATTTGTTTCTTCTTTAACTGCTTCTACCTGTTTACCTGTGATTTTTATTTTTTTTAAGGGAGTTACTTATATCGTCCTCATTGGCCTATAGGTCAGAATGTTGCTCTTCAGGTAGGCCAGGCTTTTGAGGGTTTGGGATGTTGGTGTAACAGAAATGTGTTCTGGTGGTACCAAATTATGCTATTCCATTGCTTCCGTTCTTGCACTTCCCATTCCCCATCTGGATCCATGTGGTGTTATCTGGTCTGGATATCTTGAACTGGAACAGGTCTCCTTGTTGGTGAGTACAGCAGTGTGACCTGAGTATGATCAGGCCTTTTGAGAGATAGGCAGTGTTGTCTCTGATTAGGTCAGAACTTCTATGTTCCTGGTTAGATCAAACCACCTTTGTTCCAGGTTAGAGCAGGCCTCCTGTGTCCCTGTTTAGAGCAGTTATCCATTGTCCCCAGTTAGGGAAGAACTCCTGTAAGACTGTATAGTCAGGCTGTTGGGTCCAGCATAGGGGCAGGCAAACTGATCTGTGCATTTTTCCTGTGTCCCTGGTTAGGGTAGACATTCTGGCAGGCATTTAGGCTGTGGGGTCAGCAGTGGGGCAAGCATACCAATCTATCCTCTGTGTAGGTATAGGTGCATACCAGAAGGACAATGAGGGCAAAGAGGTTTCTTAACATGATGAGGTTGGTGAAAGAATCTGAAGAGTTTTTGGATATCCCGTGTGGTCAGATCAAGAACTCTGTGTGACATCTTTTATCTTTGTCATTACTGTCTTGTCCACACTCAAATTCTAGGCTCAATAAGTTTCCTTGCCTGCTTCAAATCATTCCTTTCATGAGTCAAAGTTCTTGAACCTCCATCAAGGAGTCAGCTAAGTATTCATTTGTTTCCTTCATTTGGCTTCATTTGTTTTCCTCCATGGTCATTTTTTTTCATACTCATTTATCAGAATGATTGGCTCACTTCTGTCTAATATTTAAATAACAACTCTTAATAACTGACTTGCACTTACTTATTCTTTTTATCCTCTGATATGTCCTCATTATCTATGTCTAATCTTAGGGAATTTGTGAGAAAAGGAAAAGTACTGTGAGATTAAAAGTACCCAAGAAAGTGTGTTTTCGGTAATCTTTGCAAGTTTATATAGTACGGAACTTCTTAGGGTGATCCCCTTAATCTCTCAACCATTTCTACATTGCTGGAGGAAAGCAGAGAATGTGGGATAGTGTTTCAGTGTGTTAGAATAGAAAAAACTCCATCGTGTCTATATTGGTAGCTATTGGCTTCTAGTCAGAACAACATGCTACGAAGAGAAAGAGGATGCCCTTAAAAGAGTCTCTGAGTGGTTCTTGGGGAAATTTTGGATGAACATACACAAAGACAGCCAGATGTAAATTCTGTGGATTCATTTAGACCTCTTAGAAATTTGAGTTGTTCCTTTTGGAAAGACTGGGGGGGGGAGAGAAATGTTGCACAGAAATTTCATTAGTCATCTCAGAGTAGCATCTGAGAGTTTGAACTATCCATTTACTGAGTAACTGATTCTTTTTACAGATCCCTGAACTTTTTATTGTGTCACCTGACCAACTTCACTAAGTTCCAGAATAGAGTTTGTATTACAAAATTGTGCTGATGGAGGATTCAGTGAAACTCTCTCTCTGAAACATGTGAAAGGAAGATATGTATTACTAAGACAAATTATTCTGTAATAGGTTCATAATATCTGGATATTTGTGCTGTTCTACTTTATGTAAGACCTCAGAACATTTCTGTACTTCTTTTGCCTCCAAACACTTGGCAATTTATTACTAAGCTCTGGGAACTTCTTGTCCTCTTCCTGAATGTGTATTGATGTTTCACTGGCTAAACTAGGAATAGACAAATGTTCTTTCCTTCTTTCCATCAAAGATTTTCTTCATTTTTTTCAGATTTTCTCTATTTCTCATATATATGGTTTCCTCCCTTCCCTCCACACATCTATACAGCATTTAGCACATAACATGTTCTTCACCCCCTTTCTTTATTCTTATTCATTTTGAAGAAACACATCATGTTTGAAAACATGAAATTTTCAGAAAGGTTCTTCAATGGTAAACATGACAGATTTGATGACAATCCTTCAGATAAGTGATGACTATTCTGCCAGGCTAACAAGCAAACAATAGCTTCAGAATCTTCTTCCCTAGTCAGTGTTCAGGGCATATTATAAGATAGTTTCTAACTGCAGTGATCTTAGATTATCAATAAAATGGAAAGAAGGATAGCATTTATTTTAGTAAATTAATTAAGAGATTTGGTTTCCCACACTGACAGGAACACAGGAAAATCAAATATTTCAACTCATCTTCTCATACAGGACGCATAGCTGAATTTAATAGGAAGGGAGCAATACAAACTGTGATTCTAATCACCTATTTCCTCTTATCAGATGCTACTTTCCAGGATTCTGCAACCTGGTAATAATCTGTCCAAACTGTGATTCCATAAATGGCTTAGACAACTGATTAGATCAGAGACCTCACTACCTAATTGTCTTAGGAAATGTCCTCACAGACACACCAGAAACAATACTGTGGAATCTCTTAGATACCTAGTACTATCAAGAGACTAGGATTGTCCTTCACTGATTGAAGATGCTTCTTCAACATAATGTTCTTTGCCAGTATGTGTTCACAAACAAAAGGGAATTTTTAATCCATCTGGAAATTTCCTGTTTAGCTCGATTCTTAGTAATTCTGTTGATTCTGAAACTATGGCTATCTGGAATTTGTATTTCTGTATTTTTTCTAAAGGATTTTAGCTCAAACCAAAAAATTAGATAATAATTCTTTCGATAAGCCATGCTACTATCCTATGTTACCCCGAAGACTCATAACCTGTTTACCGTTTTAAGGGAATGTCAAAGTATTTAGAATAATGAATATGTTACATGTATTTGTATTTAAACATAAATATTAATACAGATAAATGTTTAAAATAATGATAACCCTCTTTAATAGTTCCATATGTAAAATCATGGTCTGACTGTATGTGTAGCCTTGCACCTACTTTCAACATCATATATCTTAGATTTCCTGCTTACTTTATCTAATCTTACCTAGCCCCAACTTTTTAAAATAATCTTTATTTTTACATTGTCTATATGAGGGTATTATCTGCCTGCTGTCCATACACCATATGAATACAGTATTTTAGGGCTATGTGCAGAGCCAGATTCCCTGAAACTAAACTCATTCTCTATCTGGCCATACACAAAACAATAGTCTTCTTAACTGTTGAATGATCTCTCAAGTTCTTGTCTTCTTTTTTAAAATTATGCAAGTAGGGAGCCATGGAAATGCGATAGTGTGTAAAGGTGCTTAGGATCACATAGTGAGAGGAGAAAATTGTCTTCTTTGTTTTTGAAAAATAAATAACACTTATTTTTTTTATTTTCTCACTATTTCTTTTTTTCTCCATCTTTATTAAATTGGGTAGTTCTTATTTACATTTCAATTGTTGTTACCTTTCCTGGATTCCAGGCAAACATACCCCTAACCCCTACCCCTCCCCTCCTTATGGGTGTTCACCTCCCCAATCTCCTTTAATTACCAACCTCCCCCAAGAAACTCGTTCACTGGGAATTTGGACAAAGGGCTTCCCCTTCCACTGGTGCCCTTACTATGCTATCCATTGCTACCTACACATTTGGAGACCAGGGTCAGTCCATGTATAGTCTTTGGTTAGTGGCTTATTCCCTGGAAGCTCTGGTTGGTTGGCATTGTTGTTCACACGGTGTACCAAGCCCCTTCAAGCTATTTCAGTCCTTACTCTGATTCCTTCAATGGGGGTCCTGTTCTCAGTTCAGTAGTTTGCTGCTGGCATTTGCCTATGTATTTTTATGTATTCTGGCTGCATCTCTCAGAAGAGATGTACATTTAGTTCCTGGCAGCCTGCACTTCTTTGTTTGAACCATCTTATCTAGTTTGGTGGCTGTATAAGTATGGGCCAGATGTGGGGCATGCTCTTAGTGGACGTTCTTTCAACCTCTGTTCTAAACTTTGCCTCCCTATTCCCTCCCAAGGGTATTCTTGTTCCCCTATTAAGGAAAGAATGAAGCATTCACATTTTGGTCATCCTCCTTGAGTTTCATGTGTTCTGTGTATTGGGGGTAAATCGAGTATTTGGGCTAATATCTACTTATCAATGATTGCATACACGTGTGTTTTTCTGTGATTGGGTTACCTCACTCAGAATGATATTTTCCAGTTTCATCCATTTGCCAGTGAATTTCATAAAGTCATTGTTTTGATAGCTGAGTAGTATTCCATTGTGTAGATGTACCATATTTTCTGTATCCATTCCTCTGTTGAAGGGCATTTAGGTTATTTCCAGCTTCTGGCTATTACAAATAAGGCTGCTATTAAATAGTGGAGCATGTGTCTTTGATATATGTTGGGACATCTTTTAGGTATATGCCCAAGAGAGGTATATACTTGGGTCTGCAGGTAGTGCAATGTCCAGTTTTCTGAGGAACGTAGAGATTGATTTTCAGAATGGTTGTACCAGTCTGCAATCCCACCAAGAGTGGAGGAGTGTTCCTCTTTCTCCACATCCTCACCAGTATCTGCTGTTGCTGGAGTTTTTTTATTTTAGCCATTCTCACTGATGTGAGGTGGAATCTCAGGGTTCTTTTGATTTTCATTTCCCTTATGACTAAAGATTGGGAGACTTTTGCCTGCTTCTATTTCTTAAGGAGTTATGGGGTTGTTTAAATGGTTTATCGGTTCCTGATTTATCTTTGGTACCTGGTATCTTGGAAATTGTCCATTCCCTACAGATTTTCAAATTTTGTTGAATATAGGCTTTTGTAGTAGGATCTGATGATTTTTTTGAATTTCCTCTGATTCTGTAGTTATAACTCCCTTTTCTTTTCTGATTTTGCTAATTTGGACACACACTCTGTGTTCTCTGGTTAGTCTGGCTAAAGTTTACCTATCTTGTTGATTTTCTTAAAGAACCAGACTTTGGTTCTTTTGTTTCTTTGCACAGACTTTTTGTTTCTACTAGTTTTATTTCAGCTCTGAGTTTGAATATTTCCTGCCTTCTACTCATCCTGGTTGTATTTGCTTCTTTTTGTTCTAGAAGCTTTTTGGTGCGCTGTCAAACTGCTCAATATGCTCTCTCCTGTTTCTTTCTGCAGGCACTCAGAGCTATGAGTTTTCCTCTTAGCTCACCTTTCATTGTGTCCCATAAGTTTGGGTATGTTTTACCTTCATTTTCTAAGAAGTCTTTAATTTCTTTATTTCTTCCTTGCCCAGGTTATCATTGAGTAGAGCATTGTTCAACTTACATGTATATGTGGGCTTTGTTTCCTTATTGTTTTTGAAGACCAGCTGTAGCCCGTAGTGTTCTGATATGATGCATGGGATTATTTATATCCTTCTGTATCTGTTGAAGTCCGTTTTATTACCGATTACATGGGCAATTTTGGAGAAAGTACCATGAGGTGGTGATAAGAAGGTATACCATTCTATTTTAGGATATAATGTTCTACAAATATCTGTTAAGTCCATTTGGTTCATGACTTCTCTTAATCTGCCTATGTCTCTGTTTAATTTCTGTTTCCATGATCTGACCCTTGATGAGAGTGGGGTGTTGAAATTTCCTACTATTATTGTGTGAGATGCAATGTGTGCTTTGAGCTTTAGTAAGGTTTATTTTATGTACGTAGTTGTCCTTGTATTTGGAGTATAGATATTTAGGATTGAGAGTTCATCTTGGTGGATTTTTCCTTTGATGAATATAAAGTGTCCTTCCTTATCTTTTTTGATGACTTTTGGTTGAAAATAGATTTTATTCAATATTATAATGACTACTCCAGCTTGATTCTTCAGACCATTTGCTTGGAAAGTTGTTTTCTAGCCTTTCACTCTGAGATAGTGTCTATCTTTTTTTCTGATGTGTGTTTCCTGTAGGCAGCAGAATTCTGGGTCCTCATTGCATATCCAGTTTGTTAATCTGTGTCTTTTTAGTGGAGAATTGAGTCCATATCTTCTGCAATTTGCCCTTTGACTTTCATACATGTATTAAATAAATAATGCAAATAAAAGAAATATTTATTTAAAAGCATAAAAATAAATGAAATACATAAAAATCAAATAATTATAGTACCATTTCCATGCTGTTCCACTTGTCCTTTCTTAAATATCCCCTGTTTTGTTAAATAGCTCAGATTTACTGACTCCCGATCACCAATTTAAAGATTCAGAATATTTGTATCATTTCCATAAATCCCTTTGGTGCTTTATTGATTATTTCCTCATATCAGAGTCTGATATATTACTTTTCCATTATTCTATGTTCTTGTATTGATATAAAAAATGCTGTCTCCTCTCTTTTTCATTTTATTTTTTTCTTTTCGAGGCTAATGCTAAACACAATTTCCTGTGCTTGTTTTGGGTATACGATATTACAGAGCCAACTTGAAAGCTATCTGAATGAACTTTGGTTATTATGAATTATATTGTGGTAGCTTGAACAGTTTGTTAATAGCAGACAATCCCCATGTCATTTGAGCTAAGTTTCCAGCATCTATGCTATTTCAATTAGGCCAGACCTGTTTACATTTATGTGTGTTGCTGCATATAAGTGGATTCCTACTTATAGCTCAATAACACATTATGATTAGAACAAAATTTAAGCATTTGTTACTTGATGGGTATTTGAGTGATCTCTTAGGCTTTCTATTGCTGTGAATCTTACAGTTCCAGGGAATGGTTCATTTCTGAGGAAATCAGTTCAGAGTCTGAAGCAGGGCAGGTATCTGGAGGCATGAACTAAAGTAGGAGCCAGAACAATGTTTTCTGGACTTTGATTTCCATGGCTTGCTTCATTTGATGTTTTTCACCACTATGACCACCAGCCTAGGTCTGTCAATGGCCATGCTTGGCTACGTAGTCTCACATTAAACATTAATCAACAAAATTTACCACAGAACAATATAGGGGAGATTTTATCCCAATTAAGTGTCCCTCTTCTCAAATGACTCAGATTGTGTGTAATTGAAAAAAAACATTAAACATAGCACACGTTTTAAAATGTTCTGCAACATTCAAATGGTCCTGGGTACAAGTTATTTCAGAACGTAACAGTGGTTTAATTTAATTTTTGACTTCCTGTTCTGCAAATGTGATTCTCATTCAATAAAAGCATATGCTAATTACTTTTCTCATTTCCATAATCAAACTCTAGTCAAACACAATTTTGGGAAAGAATGGTTTATTTGGAAGTATACTTTGTGGGATACAGTAAACCATAGTAGAAAGGTATTATGACAGGTGTGTGAAGAAATCGGTCATGTTATACTTATAGCAAGAAAGCAGACAAAGATGAATGCAAGTTTTCTCTCTGCATCACTCATCCCTTTTCTATTTAGACCAATACTTCCACTCATGGATTTTCTCACGAACATTTTGAGTGGATCTCCTCAGTTAAGTCTCCCTGGTAAATCCTAGGATAAGTAGTTCGATGATATTCGTTTGGGATGCTGAACAGCGGGGTCCCTATGGTGGACCCTGCTCCTAGTTAGCTGTACTATCTCATGAACTTTACTGTTCAGCAAATGGTCTTTGTATTCCATAATTTTATCAATGATTGATGGATGTGATTCACGCCCCTTTATTTAGTGTTCAACCATGGTACTTCTCAGTCTACATGGCATAAATGTGGTATATTCTCCATCCAAAATTAAGGCATATCTGCAATACTTCCTGGAACATGTTTCCAGCTCCCTAGGAGGATTACTGATGCATGTCTAATAACATCTTAGTGTGGGATTATATTCATAGGAAACTTTCAGAGATTTCTCCAGATGATGGAATAAGGCAATGATTTTGTGTGTAATGTGAGAATTACTTATTGACATCATTTATAAGCATATTGATATTCTTTAACTACTCAAAATTATTCACTTTTCAATCGTATAGTTGTGTTTGACACATTTGAATGAATTTTGAATGAACTTGTGTATAGGGTTTGAAGGGTGAGTCAGCCATCTTTACTTTATTAAATATACACCTATGAATATCCACTTTCTTTTCTACTGAATATGATTGAGACACCATCATTAATTTAGAATTATGTTCGTGTCATTAGAATTATCTAGTGAACACAGTCTTGTAGAAATACTTCAGAGATGTCCCTTTTTTTATTGATTACATGAATAAATGATTACAGGTATTTAGAAACCTTGAAATTAAACAATGTATGCCACTTAACTTTTAATTTTTTTCTTAAAGTTAAGTTTGGATATTAAACTTTCTTTATGTTGCTATATATTTTCAAATCACCTTACTGATGACTAAGAAAACTGCTGATAAGTCACTGATTTTTACTAATATTTATTTCCTATGACCTATGCTTTGCTGTGTCTTACATATATTTAGATGCACAGTTTTTGTTTTACCTCACATATTTGTGAATTTCTGGATACTTAGTATGAAAAAGGAAGTTCAGGGGGAAAAAAGGAGATGCTGGCTATAGTTTATATCACGATAGGTTGTTTATGTATACACAATTACCAAAGAATGAGTTAAAAGATTTTAAAAATAAAATAAAATACTTCCTTGGTATTCTTTTAATATTACCCCACTAGAATAAACATATTAACGTTTGCTGCCTCATCTTTCATCTTGCATAAATGTTTTATGATTTTGTTTTTTACCTACTGAGTCACTTGATTATATCTGTTATTTAACCTGGTTCTAGTTGTATTGAAGGCTCAGGGACAGAGCTTTAATTATCAGTTATATGACAGGGATATATCCCTTACTGTGCATAGATTCATGAGCTACAGTTTGAAAGTTAGTAATAATGCATAAAGTTGTTGAAAGTACATGCCTAACTAAGAAAAGGAGGAGAGAAGAAGGGTACATTTAGAGAATGGGCTCTCTTGGGATATATGCTAGGTTCAAGGTAAAGTATCCCACTGGTCACCCCTTCCAACACTGATTTACATAAAAAATGTCTTGTTCAGGGCATAGACTGTGTGTTCTACCTTGTTCTCTAATTCTAAATCAGAATGAAATGAGAAAACAGCTCATCTACCCCTGCTGTAACTCTCATTGTGGGTGGAATTTCAGCAAAGTAAGAGCCTTACAGAGATAAGGATTGCTACCTATGTCAGACATTCTGATAAGCACACATTCTTGTACTTTGTGGAGGTCATGGGTGGTAGAAGGATCAAATTCTCTCAAAGTTGAAATTTAAATCACTAATCCCCTTGTTGCTTGACTCACCCAGAAATACAACTGTCCAGTAGCTCTTTTCCTCCATCCTTTTTTTTTCAGACATCCCTAAACTCCTCAGAGGATGATGTTGGTATTAAAAAGAAAATGAAAGTTTGGGGAGAGATGTATAGACAAGGTGGGCTCATGCTTCTGCAAAAGAACAGTGTGCTTCCTTCTCAATACCTCTTGAATGCCCAAATTCTGGGGTAGGAGACCTTTGAGCTCTCCTCAATTCTTCTTTTTTTTTAGTGAAATGAAATGACTCACCATACTGTAGGTCAGATGATCAGCAGTATTCATTTCTATTGATTTATCAGAGCCATCCCTCAGATCGCATATGATGCTTGATTCTGGACCCCAAAGGAACCTGTTACATTTGCTTTTCCAGTTTTATCTCTGGCATGCTTCCAGTCCACTATGTTCACCTCTGAGATGATAGTTCCTGTGATACCAAAAATGAACAAAGGCCTTCTGTTTAACTTGATGGCAGCTTCTTCTGGAATAAGGGCACAAAGTCTCAAGGTGATGGATTTTGCTTTCTTTCAAGTGCTATGCACTTCCCTGTCCCCGGGGAAGAGGGGTAGAAATAAGGAGAATATGCTTTCTGGTTAAAGCAGGAAGGTACTCTCAGTGAATCTACTGTTTATCACTGTCTCTAATTCAGACAAAGTAACCTCAGAAGAGAAAGTATACGTTTGATGGTTCTATGCATGGTTTTCTAAAAATTCCTTTCAAGGAATTTCTAGGTGTACATAGTCCCGTAGACATAATTTGGGCCTTAAACGTCCAATTCACAAAATTGGGATTGGAGTACTGGCTGTGAGCAGATTAGAGTATGAGGGAGGAGGGCTAGAGGAATGATGTTATGCTTCTCAGTAAAGATGACAAATCTCACTGGAGTCTGAATCCTCATTTACTGAGCCACTGACGTGACCAGAACTCAAATTTTGACCCTTGGTTACTTTTTCTCTGGGTGCCTGGATTCTGTACGGGTTCCCGGAATGTTCTCACATGTGCTTTAATAAAACACTGACCTTGGGAAATA
The DNA here is from genome assembly GCF_021556685.1 of Rattus norvegicus. Lineage (NCBI taxonomy): Eukaryota > Metazoa > Chordata > Mammalia > Rodentia > Muridae > Rattus > Rattus norvegicus. The sequence continues at coordinate 42,105,360 of NC_141541.1, forward strand.
AGGCCAATGAAAGTAAAGGTTTCAGGTCAAATCTTTCTGCAACAAATGTTAGAAGCCTAGCCAATCTTGGCCTGTTCCGAGAACAGCCCTTAGACCTTGAACCTCCTCCTGTGCTCTTACAACACTTAATGCTCTTTCCCAAAACTGCCCAAGCCCTGAAACCAGCTTGGACTCTGCAGAAGATGTACATAGTTGGATGGCTCACTTGGTCATAGAGAAATGCTCTCTGCTCGTCACTACCCCCTGTATATCCTACCCTTTTGGAGATTCTGATTGCCTTCCTTCTCTCCTCCTATGGAAAATCCCCTGGACTGGGGAGACACTAATGCAAGTCTCAAAATGATGAGACCCCACAAGAATTCACGTAAGACTGTCCGTCCTGTAATCACTCAAGTTTTATTGATAGGAACCAGTCAATTGGGGAATCTTACAGGCATCCCTTGGGTCCCTCCACACATCCTGGGATGTCTCCCAGGGCAGCACACTCAGTGAGCCCCTAGCTCATCTACCAATATTCACACTCCTCTGTCTCCTCCTGAGACACAAGCTTCCATCTCTACCCGAGATATGAGCTACTGCAAACACCAGTACTCACAAGCAACTACAGACCCAGTGTTCAACCAGCACAATACACAAAGATACAACACAAAGAACCAGACACTATCTCACCTCCAAGTGGGTCTTTGGAAAGGAGGGAGGTTGCTAATCCTGAAGGAGCTTCCAGATGAAAGACCCCCACAGCAGGGAGACCATCACTCAAGTCTCCAGATGACCCAATCCCCAAGAAGTCAAAAAAGACCGTCCTTGTTGTAATCACATAAGGTATATTGATAGGAACCAGTGCACCAGAGTCAAGACTCATATCCCAAGCAGGGGTAGAGGAGTTCGAACCCAGTAGCTGAGAAAGGGGGTATTTAAGCAAGAAGCCACAACCCAAGGGGTATGGATGGTGTCATTGGAAAATGTCAAGAATGCCAGTGAAAAATGATGAGGAGCAGCTTCCTGTCTCTCAAGATTGATTTTAAGATAGGAATGTAACTTTATGGTCAGCTAGTTCCTGGGTGAAGCTTCCTGTTATCTTTACTAGGTCTGGATCATGCACTTAAGGTCTTATCTTAAGCCCTTTTATCTAGCTCCTGGGAGAGCAGGCTCAGGAAATGTGACCTTTTACCTACTTACAGGCAGAGAACAGGGTGTGGAATTTGAGGTATTTAGGACTCCTTAGGTATGAGATATCATTTTAGCATTTTTAAACTTCTGATTTCTTTGTGGCATTTTTTTATTCTTTCATTATCCCTGTGGGAATGAAAGATTACATACTCTTCTTCATCAACTTCATACTGACCTTTTATCCACAACTGCAAGAAGACTGAAACTAGCACTGTTATTAGATGCTGGATCTTCAACAGTGACTATGACAGAGGTGACACCCTGCTCCTGATGATCAGTTCTGTGATACATTTTCCATTGGTTTATTCATCCATCTAACCATAGCTCGACCATCTTCCTGCAGTCTTATTCAAAGAATTTTATGTGTGTTTTCTACTGCTCTGGTATGAGTAGAGCAACATAAGTGATACCAAGGCATGGTGATGCATACCTTAAATCTCAGCACTTGAGAGGCATGAGCAAGAAAATTTTTATGAATTTGAAGCTAGATTGTTCTATTTATTGAAATTTGTCCCTAGGCAATGAAAGAGAAGATTTATTTTATACTTTCTAGCATCTCCCTCAGTAGTATATTCCCTTTTCAACACCCACCCCCCAAAATATCCACACTCTCCAACTTTTCCAGTTTTCTCTTTTTATCACCTGGGTCCTACTATTCCCCTCTCAATCTCTTCTCTTTTCTTAAGTTGGGAAAATATTCTTCCAGTCAATATCCTTTTAGGTATTCCTTAATGTCTTTCCAAGAGCAACAGATACTGATTTTAATATCTTCATTTGCTTTCATTATTTTGCTTAGATATTGCATTGTGATGGAAAATGACTAACTCGTGAGGCTGTTTATGTCACCATATGTGATACAGTGCTGTCAGCTTCGCTCATGAGTCTTATGAACAAGTTCTGTTAATTACCAAGGATCCCTGGGTTAGAATCGGAGGTGGTGGAGTTTGGAGGTAAGGCCTTTGGGAGATAATTAGGTCATTAGGGGAAAACACTTACAAATGAGACTGATGTCTTTATTAAAGAAGAAGACAAAAGGACATCTAGGAACCAGGAAATGGCCTCACCAGGCCACTGAATCTGGGCAAACTTTATGCTGTACTCCTTTGCCTTCAGATACATGAGAAATTTTTCTTCAGCTTAAGACAGGGACCACTTCAGAAAACCACAACAGATCAAAATTAGTAATTGATCACAGTCACAATAGATTTACCTCAAAAACAACCACTAGACATAAGGATTGGGCACCTTGAGGGTTTGTGTGAAAAGCCTTAAAGGCCAGAGGATCCAGGGGTCTGCTGTGATATTTTGTCATGTGGAACTATCAGAAGCTACAGCCATATTGTCTTATCAACATGACCGTTGAAACATGTGCTGAATAAGGACAACAAGAGCTATGCTAATATGGATGTAAAGGATGTGTCTTCTAATTTTGTCCCTTAAAACTTATTTTGTAAGATTGTAGGTTCTTTTTATTGTCATGGTCATTTTAACTGTTTTATTAATTTCTACTAAAAAATTTTAGAGGACTATTATTGAAGACGAAGAAGGTAAGGAGATTAATGAGCACACAGTTGAAAAGGGTTTCCTCGGTAGTTGCTAGAATAGGTCACTGTAAACATTATTATATTATGAGTTACAAAAATTGTTTAGTGCTTAAGATAATTTAATATTCTGGTAAAGGACTTAATTTGCTTCACAACAACCAACTCAGCGGAATCACTATAACTACAGATCAAAGGTATTTGTAGTTAAGTACCTGTTTAGAAATCAGAAGGCACAAACATGTACCTATTACAAATAGAAACAAGTGCAGATATGCATATAAATCAATACTTAGATACATAAATACATAAGTAAGTAAATAAATAAATAAATGTAAAGGAGTTCTTACTAGATGAATTGGAAAATAAATCCATATTTGTATATATGCTAATATATGTATATATTAGCATTGTGATGCAAAATTACTTAGTGGTAAGACTCTTTATGCCTCCTTATGTGGTACAGTGCACTGTCAGGATCGTTTATGGGGCTTATGAACCTGATGCATTAATCACCAAGGATCCTTGTGTTAGAATCTGAGGTGGTGGAGTGTGGAGATGAGGCTTTTAGGAGATTATTAGGTCATGAGAATAAAACCCTTACAAATGAGACTAATGACTTATTAAAGAAAAAGACAAAAGGACATCTAGTTTCTTCTCCTGTGTGTGAATACACAGAAGAGATTCATTTAGGAACCAGGAAAGAGCCTCACCAGGCCACTGAATCCGGGCAACCAATATGCTGTACTCCCTTGCCTTCAGATACATGAGAATTTTTTTCCCTCAAGACAGAGAACAATTCAGAAAACCACAGCCGATCAAAATTAGTTATTGATCCCAGTCACAATAGATGTACCTAAAAAAACAAGCACTAGGTTATGTGTAAATATATTAAGAAAGATCAATCTTATTAAGAAAGAGCAAAGAGCAAAACAATCTAAATTGTAAAGTAACATGCACAATGTCCTGAGGCTGTATTTGCTGTTGCGGTATATATGATTTGAGAGATGAGGGTCTGTGTTGGACAACCTTATGTGAATTCATTTCTGGAACAGGCTAATTCTCCTCTTCTGAGTTGCTTTTAATTCTTTCTCTAGGAGTGTGACTCCATGTATTAACTATCATTTTCTGAGACAGTTTAAATATCAATACACTAATGTAGAACTCAGCTTTTTCTAAGGTCAATGGTGTGTTATGCCCATTCCCCTTTTATCCATATATATATATATATATATATATATATATATATATATATATATATATATATATATATGATTTTAATATCTGAACACAGTTTAGTTTTAATACAATTCATTAGATTCTGGTTTTAAATGGAATATGCCTTATATCCATCTGTATATCAATATTATTTACTTAAAATTACCACATTTCATCTTACTCTCACTTTTTAGACTTGAATGGATAATTTTTGAGTATCTGTCAAATTTAGAAAGCTAGAAAGGGTCTATGAGAATGTAAAAGTCAGAGGACTTATAAGGTGAGAGTATTAGCAGAATACATGTGCAATGAAAGTAGAGGGAAAAAGTGTAAGGACAGAAAGGCATAGTGAGATATAAGGAAGTGTGAGGTTTAGATGTCAAAAACAAAAAGATTAATAAAAATCTATCATTTTTGGATTTAACTATGTTGCATACTAATCTAAAAGTGTAGTAGTGGTTGTTTAGAAGGCTGAGTGTTTAAAGTCATGGAGTGCTCTCATAGAGCATGAAAGATTTATTTCTAGCATCCACATGGCTGATACAGTACTCCCTGTAACTCCGACATCAAGAAATCAGATACCTGTAGACTCAGATGGCACTAGAACCTACATGTACATAACTTCAGGCACAGACATGGACATTAAAATTAAGTCAAATATTTTAAAAATATAATTTATAAGAAGAATTTAAAGAAGTGTATCATTCATGCATAGACAATGTTCCTAAAATAAGAAAAGGATTGATAACTGAAAACTTAGCACCAAATGTGAGATATTTTCCTAAGATTCAAGAAGGCCCCAGAGAGTCCTAAAATAAAAGGAACATCGACTCTCTTCTTAGGTGTCTCCCCAAAAAAGAGTAAGACACTGTATCTGAGAAAAAATTTTATTCTGGCTATAGTATATGCAGAAATCATGTTGGAAATGATGTGGACATTTTTTTCCTGCTGGGTACTTTTCATTTTCTTAGAACCTGATGTAAAGCCTATTCTGGGAGATAAGTTATCAGTAGTTCTACCCAGCAATGTACATTTAATGCTATGAAGCCTATTTTCCAGGCAACATGTGTATGCTGGTGATATCTTTGCACAAAAGTTCTAGGAGCAACAACCTCCTTTTACAGTAGCTGTGAATCTTATACCACAGGAGAAAAAGAATTCAAGAATGGAGTTATAATCTTCAAAGGGTGAATCAGTAATCTTTTATTTAGGAAACTTTTGCCAATGAATATCCATTTTTTCAACTGAATATGTTTGAGACCCCATGCTTAATTTAAACTTATCTTGGTGCCATTAAAATAGTAATCACAGTCAAGTAGGTCTATTTCAGAGATGTCCATTTTTAATTGACTACATAATCTAATGACTATAGGTATTTAGAATCCTTCAAATATAACAATGTGTGCCACCTAACTTTATACTTTCATAAAGTTAATTTGGATATTATTGCATATATATATATTTAAACAATATTTAAATTTTGTGCATTTGTGATGAAAATGAAGTTAAAGGAGAGTAGAACCGAGATGTTGGATATGGATAATATAAAAATATGTTGTTTATATTTATAAATTATAAATGAATGAGTTAAACTGGTTTAAAAATAAAATAAAGTACTTTGTTGGTGTTCTTATGATATTTCTACAGTAAAATAACATAGGAATATTTAGTGGCTCATTTTTCTTTATCTGCAAACATTTTATAATTTTGTTTGTTACCTGCTGTGCCATGTGATTATACCAGTTTTTTAGCTGGTTCTACTTTTATGAAGTTTCAGGGTACAGAACTCTAATTATGATTTTTCTTGACAGCACTATAATATCACTCATTGGGCATACAGTCATGAATTTCAATTAGAAAATTGGTAAAAATGTATGAAAATGTTATAAGGGCCTGCCTAACTAGGGAAAGCAGGAGATCTCTGGAGAAGTATCCTATGTTGCTGGTTAAGTATTCAGCAGGTCAACCCCCAGACCAGATTTACATATAAATGGGTCTTTTTGACTGGGGGCCTGTATATTCTATCTTGTTTTTGCATTCTAAATCTCAATGAAATGAGAAAGATACCCTCTATCCCTTGCAGGACCTATCTTTGTATGTCAAAATAAAAAATAACAGCCTTACATGTGGTAAGGCCTGGTTGGTACCTGTGTCAGACATTGTGAACAGCATAGATTCTTGTACTTTGTGGAGCTTAGGGATGGTGAAAGGATCAAATTCTCTTAAACGTGAACGTTAAATCACTAATCCATATGTTCCCATTTGGAAGTACACTTGCCAGGTAGATGTTTTCTTCCCTCCATATTTTTCAGATATTCCTGATCTCATCAGTGTATGAGTTTGTTGTCACAAAGACAACGAGGGGTTTGGGAGAGATGTATACACATGATGGGCTCAAGTTTCTGTATGAGACCTGTGTGCTTCCTTCTTAATTCCCCTTCTTTACCAAAACTTGGGGTTGGGAGATCTTTTAGCTCTCCTCAATTCTTCCTTTTATGAGTGGAATGTCATGGCTCAACTCACAGAGGTTACATGTTTAGCAGAATTCTTTTTTATTCATTCATCAGAGCTACTGCCTCAGCTCTCATAAGATGCTTGAGTCTGGAACCCATCCGAACCTCTTACATTTGCTTTTCCAGTTTTATCTCCGGCATGTGTCCAGTTCACTATGTTCAGCTCTGAAGTGACAGTGCCTGTGACACCAAAAACGAACAAATGTGTTCCATTTAACTTGAGGGCAGCTTCTTCTGGAATATAAGGCACAAAGTCTCGAGGTGATGGATTTTGCTTTCTCTCAAGTGGTACGCACTTCCCTGTCACCGGGAAATAGTGGTGGAAACTAGAAGAATATGCTTTCCTTTTAAAGTAGTAACGTTCTCTCAGTTTCTCTACTAGTTATTAATGTATCTTTCTCAGAAGAAAATGCCTCAGAAGAAAAAGTATTCATTTGGTGGTACCCTGCATGGTTTCCAAGGAATTTCTAGGTGTACATAGTCCTCCAGTAGACAAAATTTGGGGCCTAAAATTTCCAATTCACAAAATTGGAATTGGAGTCTTGCTGTGAGCAGATCAGAATATGAGGAATAATGTCTATAGGTGTGATCTTATGTTTCTCAGTAAAGATGACAAATCTCACTGGAGTCTGAATCCTCATTTACTGAAACATAGATGTGACCAGCACTCACATTTTGGCCCTTGATTAATTTCTCGCAGTGTGGCTGGATTCTGTACAGGATCCAGCAATGTTCTCATATGTGCTTTAATCAAACACTGATCTTGGGAAATAAGGCCAATGAAAGTAAAGGTTGCAAGGTCAAACCTTTCTGCAACAAATGTTAGAAGCCTAGCCAATCTTGGCCTATTCTAAGAATAGTCCTTAGCCACTGAACCTCCTCCTGTGTCATTGTAAGCCTTCATGCTCTTTCCCAACACTTCCCAAGCCCTGAAACCAGCTTGGACTCTGCATCAGGTATACATAGTTGGATGGCTCACCTGGGCATAGAGAAATGCTCAGTGCTCCCCACCACCCTCTGTATATCCTACCCTTTTTGAGATCCTGATTTCCTTCCTTCCCTTCTTCTATCCCTTTGAGAATAACAGAATAAATACTCTTCTTCCTCAGGTTCATCCTGACCTTTCTTACACAAATCCAAGAAGACTGAAACTAGCACTGTTACTAGATGCTGGATCTTCAGCAGTGACTATGACAGAGCTGACACCTGCCCTTGATGAGCAGTTCTGTGAGACATTTTACAATGGTTTGTTCATCCATCAAAAAATAACTCAACCATCTTCCTCAGTCTTATTCTAAATTACACATGTTTTTTACTTCTCTGGTGTGAGTAAGGCAACATATATGATACTAAGGCATGGCGGTGCATACATTAATTCCCAATATTTCAGCAGTATAAGCAGTAGGATTTTTATGAATTTGAACCTAGATTGTTCTACTCAGTGAGATTTCCTCTGTAGGACATGCAGGAGAAAAATATTTATTCTTTATACCATCTCCCTCGGCAATTTAAGTTCCTTTACACTCCATTCTCCCAAACAAAATACCCTGTCAAACTTTTACAGTTTTCTGCTTTATAACACATGGGTCCTACTATTTTTCTCTGTCTCTTTCTTATTTAAGCATTTTGATTATGTTGTGAATATATTCCTCTAGGCAATAACCTTTTAGGTGTTCAATAAGGTCTTTCCAAGAGCAACAGATACTGATTTTAATATGTTTATTTGGTTTCCTTATTTTGGTTAGATAAAACATTGTGATGGAAACTGACTAAGTGGTGAGACTGTTTATATCGCCTTATATGCTACTCTCCACTGTCAGCTTCTCTCATGAGTCTTATGAACCAGATATGTAAATCACCAACGATCCCTGTGTTGGAATCTGAGGTGGTGGAATTTGGGGGTGAGGCTTTTGGGAGATAATTAGATCATGATAGAAAACTCTTAGAAATGAGACTCATGTCCTTATTAAAGAAAAAGACAAAAAGACATCTAGTTCTTCTCACGTGTGTGAATACACAGAAGAGAGTCATTTAGGAAACAGGAAATAGCCTCGCCAGGCCACTGAATCTGGGCAACCAATGTTCTGTATTCCCTTGCCTTCAGATACATGAGAATTTTTTTCCTCAAGACAGAGACCACTTCAGAAAGCCACAACAGTTCAAAATTTGTTACGGATCCCAGTCTCCCAGTCACAAAAGATATACCTACAAGACAACCACTAGGCATAAGTATTGGGCATCTATGGAATCAAGCCAATAAGCAGAGTTCCTCTGTTAGTTCCTGCCTTTGGTCCTGCTTGAGTTCCTGCCCTGACTTCCCTTCACGATGAACTATGACCTGTAAGTGAAATAAACCCTCTCCTCCCCGGAAAAAAAAGTATTGGGCATTTAAGGGTATGTTTGAAAAGTTATAAAGGCCAGAGTATTCTGGGGTTTGCTGTGAGATTGTGTCACTTAGAAATATCAGAAGCTACAGCCATGATGTCTTATCAACATGACTGTTTAAACATGCACTGAACAAGGACAACAATAGCTATGCTAATATGATGGTGAAGGATGTATCTTCTTATTTTGTCCATATTAAACGTGGTATGGAAAATTTTTGGTCCTTTTTATTTCCATCGTCATTTAAACCATTTTTTAAATTTCTATTTAAATTGTTGAGAAGACTGTTATTGAGGTTGAAGAAGGTAAGGAGATTGATGATCATACATTTGAAAAGGCCTTCCTCAGTAGTTGTAAGAACAGGACACTCTAAACATTATTATATTATGAGATACAAAGATTGCTTAGTGGACAAGGTTATTTAATATTCTAGTAAAGGACCTAGTTTTGTTCACAACGTCCACCTCAGGGTAATTACAACCATCCATACCTACAGATCAAGGGTATTTGCACTGAAACACCTCTTTAGGACTCAGAAGGCTCCAAAATGTGCCTAATACAAATAGAAACAAGTGCAGATATGCATATAAATATATACTCAAATGCAAACATTTGTAAATCAATAAATGTAAAGGAGTTATTACTAGATGAATTGGAAATTAAATCCAATTATGTGTGTGTGTGTGTGTGTGTGTGTGTGTGTGTGTGTGTGTGTATACTCATTAAGAAAGAGCAATGAATCAAATTTTAACATAAGATGCACAGTGTGCTGAGGCTGTTTTTGTTGTTTGTGTATATGCGACTTGAGTAATGACCACTCCGTGTTTTACAACATTATGGGAATTCATCCCAGGAAGAGGCTTATTCTACTCTTCTGAGTAGTTTTACTATTTTTTTTTATTTTTTTCTCCATCTTCATTAACTTGGATATTTCTTATTTACATTTCAATTGTAGTTCTCTTTCCAAGTTTCCAAGCCAACATCCCCCTAAACCCTAGCCCTCCCCTTCTATATGGGTGTTCCCATCGCCATCCTCCCCCCCTTACCGCTCTCCCCCCAACAATCAGTCTTGGCAGAACCAAGGGCTTCCCCTTCCAGTGGTGATCTTACTAGGCTATTCATTGCTACCTATGTGGTTGGAGCCCAGGGTCAGTCCATGTACAGTCTTTGAGTAGGGGCTTAGTACCTGGAAACTCTGGTTTGTTGGAATTGTTTTCATATGGGGTCTCGAGCCCCTTCAAGCTCTTTCAGTCCTTTCTCTGAATCCTTAAACGGGGGACCCATTCTCAGTTCAGTGGTTTGCTGCTGGCATTTGCCTATGTATTTGCTGTATTCTGGCTGTGTCTCTAAGGAGAGATCTACATCTGCTTCCTATCAGCCTGCACTTCTTTGCTTCATCCATCTTATCTAGTTTGGTGGCTGTATATGTATGGGTGACACATAGGGTAGGCTCAGAATGGGTGTTCCTTCTGCCTCTGTTTTAATCTTTGCCTCCCTATTCCCTGCCAAGGGTAATCTTGTCCCGCTTTTAAAGAAGGAGTGAAGCATTTGCATTTTAGTCATCCTTCTTGAGATTCATGTGTTCTGTGCATCTAGGGTAATTAGAGCATTTGGGGTAATATCCGTTTATCAATGAGTTCATACCAGGTGAGTTCTTCTGTGATTGGATTAGCACACTCAGGACAATATTTTCCAGTTCCATCCATTTGCTTATGAATTTCGTAAAGTCATTGTTTTTGATAGCTGAGTAGTATTCCATTGTGCAGATATACCATATTTTCTGTATCCATTCCTCTTTTGAAGTGTCTCTGGGTTCTTTCCACCTTCTGGCAATTATAAATAAGGCTGCTATGAACATAGTGGAGCATGTGTCTTTGTTATATGTTTGGGCATCTTTTGGGTATATGCCCAAGAGTAGTATAGCTGGATCCTCAGGTAATGCAATGTCCAATTTTCTGAGGAACCTCCAGACTGATTTCCGGAATGGTTGTACCAGTCTGCAATCCCACCAACAATGGAGGAGTTTTCCTCTTTCTCCACCTCCTAGACAGCATCTGCTGTCACACGAGTTTTTGATCTTAGCCATTCTCACTGGTGTGAGGTGAGACACAGGGTTATTTTGATTTGCATTTCCCTTATGAATAAAGATGTTCAAGATTTTTTTAGGTGTTTCTCAGCCATTCGGCATTCCTCAACTGTGAATTCCTTGTTTAGCTCTGAACCCCATTTTTTGATAGGGTTATTTGTCTCCCTGCAGTCTAAGTTCTTGTGTTCTTTGTATATTTTGAATATAAGCCCTCTATCAGTTGGAGGATTGGTAAAGAGCTTTTCCCAATCTGTTGGTTGCCATTTTGTCCTAACAACAGTGTTTTTTGCCTTACGGAAGCTTTGCAGTTTTATGAGATACCATTTGTCGTTTCATGATCTTAGAGCCTAAGCTTTTGGTGCTTTGTTCAGCAAATTTTCTCCAGTGCCCAGGTGTTCGAGATTCTTCCCCACGTTTTCATCTATTAGTTTGAGTGTATCTGGTTTGATGTGGAAGTCCTTGATCCACTTGGACATTAGCTTTGTACAGGGTGATAAGAATGGATAGATCAGCATTCTTCTACATGCTCACCTCCAGTTGAACCAGCACCATTTGCTGAAAATGCTATCTTTTTCCATTGGATGGTTTCAGCTCCTTTTTCAAAAATTAAGTGACCACAGTTGTGTGGGTTCATTTCTGGGTCTTCAACTCTTTTCCCTACTCTATCTGTCTGTCTCTGTACCAATACCATGCAGTTTTAATCACTATTGCTCTGAAATACTGCTTGAGTTAAGGGATACTTATTCCCCCAGAAGTCCTTTTATTGTTGAGGATAGTTTTAGCTATCCTGGATAATCCAGATGAATTTGCAAATTGTTCTGTCTAACTCTGTAAAGAATTGAGGTGGAATTTTAATGGGAAATACATTGAATCTGTAGATTGCTTTTTGTAAAATAGCCATTTTTACTATATTATTCCTGCCAATGCATGAGCATGGAAGATCTGTCCATCTTCTGAGATCTTCTTCAATTTCTATCTTCAGAGGCTTAAAGGTCTTATCATACAGATTTTTCCCTTGCTTAGTTAAATTCACAACGAGGTGTTTTATATCATTTGGGACTGTTATGAAGGCTGTCGTATCCATAATTTATTTCTCGGCTTGTTTCTCTTTTGTATGGAGGAAGGCTACTGATTTATATGAGTTAATTTTATACCCATCCACTTTGTTAAGGTGTTTACCATGTTCAGTAGTTCTCTGGTGGAACTTTTTGGATCACGTAACTATACAATCATATCATCTGCAAATAGTGATATTTTGACTTCCTCCTTTCTAATCTTTATCCCTTTGATCTCTTTTTTTTTGTCTGATTGTTCTGTCTAGGTCTTTGAGAACTATATTGCATAAGTAGGGAGAGAGGGGGCAGCCTTGCTTAGTCCCTGATTTTAGTGGGATTGCTTTAAGTTTCTCTACATTTAGTTTAATATTAGCTAATGGTCCCTGTATATGGCTTTTACTAGGTTTAGGTATGGGCCTTGAATTCCTGTTCTTTCCAGGAGTTTTATCATGAAGGGATGTTGAATGTTGTCAAATCCTTCCTCAGCATCTAATGAAATTATCGTGTGATTTCTGTCTTTAAGTTTGTTTATGTAGTGGATTACATTGACAGTTCTCTATAAGTTAAACCAACCCTGCATCCCTGGAATGAAGACTACCTTATCATGATGGATGATTGTTTTGATGTGCCCTTGGATTCGGTTTGGCAGAATTTTACTGATCATCTTTGCATTGATATTCATAAGGGTTATTGATCTGAAATTCTCTTTCTTTGTTGGGTCTTTATGTGGTTTAGGTATAAGAGTAATTGTGGCTTCATAGAAGGAATTTGGTAGCACTCAAACTGTTTTAATTTCGTGGATAGTATTGGTGTGAGGTCTTCTATGAAGGTCTGATAGAATGCTGCACTGAAACCATCTGGACCTGGGCTCTTTTTGGTTGGGAGACATTCAGTGACTGCTTCTATTCTTTTAGGAGTTATGGGGGTATTTAAATGGTTTATTTGTTCCTGATTTAACTTGGGTACCTGTTATCTATATAGGAAATTGTCCATTTCCTCCAGATTTTCAAGTTTTCTTGAAGATAAACTTTTGTAGTAGGTCTGATGATTTTTAGAATTTCCCCTTCTCTGTTGTTATATCTCCCACTTCATTTCTGAATTTTTAATTTGGACACACTCTCTGTGTCCTCTGGTGAGTCTGACTAAGGGTTTATCTATCTTGTTGATTTTCTCAAAGACCAGCTCTTGGTTCTGTTGATTCTTTCTATGGATTTTGCTTTCCCTCAAGTGCTGTGCACTGGAGAATAGAGGTGTAAATTAGGAGAATATGCTGTCCTATTAAATTAGAAACATTCTTTCTGTGTCTCTACTGGTCATCCCTGTTTCTTACTCAGAAGAGCAAACATCAGAAGAGAAAGTATACATTTTGGTGATTCCCTACATGTCTTCCAAAGTATTTCTAGGGTCACATTCTGGTAGACAAAATTGGGGCGTTAAAGCTCCAATCAGCAAAATTGGGATGGGAGTCCGGGCAGTGAGCAGATCAGGGTATGAGGGATCATGGCTAGACGAGTGATCTTATGCTTCTCAGTTAAGATCATAAATCTCACTCTAGTCTGAATCCTCATTTACTGAATCACTGATGTGACCATCACTCACATTTCGGCCCTTGGCTACTTCCACGCAGGGTGTGAGGATTCTGTACAGGATCCAGGAATATTCTCACATGTGCTTCAATCAAATATTGATCTTGGGAAATAAGGCAAATGAAAGTATAGGTTGCAAGGTCAAATCTTTTTGTAACAAATTTTAGAAGTCTAGACAATTTTAGCCTTTTCCAAGAAGACCTCTTAGCCCTTCATCCTCCTCATGTGCCCTTACAACACTTCACACTCTATCCCAGGACTGCCCAAGACCTGACAACAAGTTATACCCTGTATCAAGTGTACATAGTTGGACAGCTCAGCTGGGCATAGAGAAATGCTCTGTGCTCCCCACCACCTTCTGTACTCCTACCCCTTTTTAGATCCTGATTTCCTTCGTTCTCTCCTTCTATCCCTGTGGGAATGACAGGGTGCATACTCTTCTTCCTCAGGTTCATCCTGACCTTTTTTCCACAGATGCGAGAAGACTGAAACTAGCACTGTTATTGGATGCTGGATCTTCAACAGTGACTACGACTGAGCTGACACCTACCCTTGATAACCAGTTCTGTGATGCATTTTCCTTTGGTTTGTCCATCAACTATAGCAATAGCATCTTCCTGCAGTCTTATTCAAAGAATTTCATGTGTGTTTTGTATTGTTCTTATGTGAGTAGAATAACATAAATAATAACAAGGCATGACGGTGCACACCGTAAATCCCAGCACTTGACAGGCATAAGCTGGAAGATTTTTATGATATTGAAGCTAGATTATTCTTCTCAGAGAAATTTCCTCCTTAGGCAATGCAAGAGAAGATGTATTTTATTCTTTCTAGCACCTCCTTCTGTAGTACATTCCCTTTACATCCCCCCCCCAATAAATCCTGTCCAACTTTTCCAGTTTTCTTCTTTATAACACCTGGGTCCTACTATTCCCCTCTCTATCTCTTTCTTTTTCTAAGCTCTTCTCTTAATTTGGGAGGGTTTTCCTCCAGTCAATATCCTTTTAGGTGTTCAATAAGGTGTTTCCAATAGCAACATATACTGTTTTTAATATCTTTATTTGGTTTCATTATTTTGGTTTGATAGAGCACTGCGATGGAAAATGTCTTAGTGATGAGACTGTTCATGTCACCTTATGTGCTATTGTTCACTGTCAGCTTCTCTCATGAGTCTTATGAACCAGATGTGTAAATCACCAAGGATCCCTGAGTTTGAGTCTGCAGTGGTGGAAATTGGAGGTGAGGCATTTGTGAGATGATTAGGTCATGAGGATAAAACCTTCACAAATGAGACTCGAGTCTTAAGGAAAAAGACAAAAGGACTCCTAGTTTCTTGTCCTCCATGTGAATACACAGAAGCAGGTCATTTAGGAACCAGGAAATGGCCTCACCAGGCCATTGGATCTGGCAAACATTATTCTTTACTTCCTTGCCTTCAGATACATGAAAAATTTCTTGTCCTCAAGACAGAGGCCACTTCAGAAAACCACAAAACATCAAAATGAGTTCTGAATCCCAGTCACAATAGATAAACCTACAAGACAGCCACTAAGCGCAAGGATTGGGCATCTTGAAGGTGTGTGTGAAAAACTATATGGTCCAGAGTATCCTGGAGTTTGCTGTGAAATTGTGTCATGTGGAAATGTCAGAAGCTACAGCCATAATGTCTTAATAACCTGTTTAAACATGTGCTGAGTATTGACAACAAGAGCTATGCTAATATGGATACAAAGGATGTGTTTTCTAATGTTTTCCCTTTTAAACTTATTTTGGAAGACTTTTGGTCCTTTGTATTGCCATTGGCTTTTCAACCTTTTCTGTTCATTTCTACTAAAAATTATTAAGAAGACTGTTATTGAAGTTGAAGAAGGTAAGGAGATTAATGATCACAAATTTGAAAAGGCCTTCCTCAGTAGTGGTTAGAACAGGAATCTGTAAACATAATTATATTACAAGTTACAAAGACTGCTTAGTGGTTAAGGTCATTTGATATCCTAGTAAAGGACATAATTTACTTTACAACATCCATATCAGGGAAATCAGAACCACCTATAAGTTCCGATAAAGGAAATTTGTACTTATCTACACCTTTAGGGCTCAGAAGACAGCAAAATGGGCCTATTAAAAATAGAATTGTGGATATGCATATAAATAAATACTTAAATATATAAATACATAAATACATAAATAACTAAATGGAAAGAAATGATTCAAGGATGAATTGGAATATATATATATGTATGTATAAAGAGTAATGGAATCTATATTGTAAAGTAAGATGCACAATGTGCTGAGGCTGTTTTTGTTGTTTGTGTATATATGATTTGAGAGATGACCATTCTGTGTTGCACAACCTTATGGGAATTCATCTCTAGAAGAAGCTAATTTTCCTCCTCTGAGTAGATTTTAGTTGTTTATAATTCTATGTCTAGGGGTGTGACTCAATAAATTAACTTTCAATTTCTGAGACAGTTTAAATATCAGTACGCTAATGTAGAACTCAGTTTTTTTTTAAGGTAAATGGCAGGGTATACACAGTCTCCATTTTTATCCATATATACATATGTATATTATATATGTATATATATTCATATATACAAATAATTAATTTTAACATCTGTACACAGTCTGAGTTTTATTACAATTCGTTAGTTTCTGGTTTTAAATAGAATATGCTACATGTCCAATTGTATATCAATGTTACTTGATTAAAATGTCCACTTTTCATCTTGCTCTGACTTTTTAGACTTGAAAAGTTAATCTTTGAGCATCTGTAAAATATAGAAAGCTAGAAACAGTGTATGGGAATGTAAAAGTCAGAGTCCTTATGGGGTGAGTGTATTAGTACAATACACGTGCTATGAATGTAGGGGATAAAAGTTTAAGGACAGAAAGGCATATTGAGCTATAAAGAAGTGTGGAGTTTGGATAACAAAAACAAAAGGATAAATAAAAATCTATCACTTTTAATTTAACTACATTGTACAGTAATTTAAAAGTGTAATAGTGACTTTTTAGAATACTGAGTGGTTAAAGTTATGGAGTGCTCTTGTAGAGCATGAATGATTCGTTTCCAGCACCCATATGGTTGACAGAGTACTCCCTGTAACTCCAGATTCAAGAAATCTGATGACTCTAGCCTCAGATCGCACTAGAACCCACATGCACATAACTACATACACAGATATAGAAATTAAAATCTAATCAAATATTTCAAAAGTATTATTTATAAGAAGACTTTAAAGACATGTATCATACATGCATAGACAAGGTTCCTCCCATAAGACAAGGGTTGATAACTGAAAACTTAGTGCCAAATGTGAGATAGTCCCTATGACTCAAGGAGGCCCCAGAGGGTCCTAAAACAAAAAGAACATCTCCTCTCTTCTTCCGTTGTCTCCCCAAAAGAAAGAGTAAGACACTGTACCTGAAGCCAAATTTTATACGGGCTGTAGTACATGGAGAAATCATGTTGGAAATGATGTAGAAATTTTATTACTGCTGGGCACTTTTCACTGATGTGCAGCCAATTCTGGGAGATAAGTTAACAATAGTTCTGTCCTGCAAGGTACATTGAATGCTATAATGCCTATTTGCCAGGCAAAATGTATATACTGGCAAAATCCTTGCACAAAAGTTCTGGGAGCAACCACCTCCTTTTCCATTAAATTTGAACCTTATACCACATTAGTAAAAGAATAAAAGAATTCAAGAATGGAATTATAAACTTGGAAAGGTAAATCAGTAATATTTTATTTAGGAAATTTTTGCCTATGAATATCCAGTTTTTTCTACTGAATATGTTTGAGACACCATGCTTAATTAAGAATTATCTTGGTGCCATTAGAATAGTAAGCACAGTCAAGTAGGTCTATTTCAAAGATGTCCCTTTTTTCATTGAATACATGATGTAATGACTATAGGCTTTTAGAAACCTTGAAGTCAAACAATGTGTGGCAACTCACTGCATTCTTTCTTGTAGTTAAGTTTGATATATTGCTTCTTTATGTTTCTATATGTTTTAAAATCAGCTTATTTATGACAAAGAAAATTGCTGATAATAAAATTATTTTTACTAATATTTATTTCCTATGACCTATGCTTTTCTGTCATAATATATATATATATATGTATATATATATATATATATATGTGTGTGTGTGTGTGTGTGTGTGTGTGTGTGTGTGTGTGTGTGTGTATCTTTTGTTTAAATTTTCATGTTTAAATTCATGATAACCTAGTTTGGAAAGGAAGTTCAAAAAGGTGTCAAAGGAAATGTTGGGTATGGATAAGATCAAGTTATGTTGTATATATTTACAGAATTATTAAAGAGTGAATTAAAGGGGTTTAAAAGTAAAAGAAAATAGTTTCTGGATTTTTTTTGACATTTCCCCAGTAGAATAACATAGTGATGTTTAGTGCCTCATCTTTCATCATGTATAAACATTCTTTAATTTTGTTTTTACCTACTGTGTCACTTGATTATATTTGCTATTTAAACTGGTTCTAGTTGTATGAAGGCTCAGGATACAGAACTTTAATTATCATTTTTTCTTGACAGCACTGTAATATCACTTACTTGGTAAAGAGACATTAATTTCAATTGGAAAATTGATAAAAATATATAAAAATGTTGTAAGTGCCTGCCTAACTAAGGAAAGCAGGAGGGGTAAAGATAATTTATTTAGGGAATGAGCTCTCTTGAGATTTATGTTAGGTCACTGGCAAATTATCCCACAGGTCAAGGCTCAAATGGGTCATTTTGAGGGAGCTCCTGTGCTCTGTCTTATTCTATGATTCAAGATCTCAATGAAATGAACAACATCCCCTCTGTTCAACAGAGTGTCTGTGGGTTTCCAACAAAGTAACAGCATCCTTATAGGTGGTAAGGCCTGGTACCTATGTCAGACATTCTGATTAGCATAGATTCTTGTACTTTGTGGATGTTAGGTGTGGTGGAAGGATCAAATTATTTTAAAATGGAACCTTAAATCACTAATGTCCATTTTTTCATACCCACCCAGGAGTACACTTGCCCTATTGCTCACTTCTTCCATCCTTCTTTTTCAGACATTCTTAATCCCATCAGTCTATGATGTTGGTATTACAAAGAAAATATAAGTTTGGGGAGAGATGTATAGACATGGTGGGCTCATGCTGCTGCATGAGAACTGTGTGCTTGCTTCTCACTGCCACTTCTGTTCCCAAATTTGCAGCTCGGAGTCCTTTTAGCTCTCCTCAATTCTTTCTTTTATGAGTGTAATGTCATAGATCATCTCCCAGAAGTAAGATGATAAGCAGCATTCTTCTTTATTCATTCATCAGAGCGAGTGGCTCAGCTCTTATCTGATCCTTGACCCGTAAGGAACCTCTTATATTTGCTTTTCTATTTTTATATTTGATATTCATCCAGTGTACCATGTTCAGCTCTCAAGGGAGAGTTCCTGTAAGACCAAAAATGCAAAAAATGTGTTCCTTGTACCTTGATGGCAGCTTCTTCTGGAATGTAAGGCAGGAAGTCCCAAGATAGTAGATTCTACTTTTCCTTCATGTGCTATGCACTTCCCTGTCCCTAGGAAATACGAAGCGAAACTAAGAGAATGTGCTTTGCTCTTAAAATAGGAAAGTTCTCTGTGCCTCTATTGGCCATCACTGTCTCTTACTCAGAGAAACAAACCTCAGAAGAGAAAGTATTCATTTTGGTGGTTCCCTGCGTGGTTTCCAGGGGATTTCTAGGGTTATATAGTCAGGTAGACAAAATTTGGGCCCGAAAACTCTACTTAGCAGATTGTGATTGGAGTCCTGACTTGAGTAGATTAGGGTATGAGGGATGATGGATAGAGATGTGATCTCAATCCTCTCAGTAAGGATGACAAAGTTCACTATAGCCTGACTCCTCATTTACTGAGTCACCGGTTTGACCTGCACTCACATTTTGAACTTTGTCTTCCTTCTTCTCCAGGATACCGGATCCTTTATGAGTTCTGTTTCAGTTACAGTGAACAGACACCATGACCAATGTAAGTTTTATAAAGGACAATATTTTATTGGGGCTGGCTTACAGGTTCAGGGGTTCAGTCCAGTGTCATCAAGGTAGGAGCATGGTAGCATCTCAGCATCCAGGCAGGCATGGTGCAGAAGGAGCTTAATTCTAAATTTTCACTCAAAGGAAGCTAGGGACTGCCTGAGCATCCCCAGGCTGTTAGGAGGAGGGTCTCCAAGCCCACTCCCACATTGACACACTTTCTCCAACAAGGCCACACCTTCTAATAGTACTACTCCCTGAGCCAAGAATATGCAAACCACATTTCACTCTTTGGCCTCCATAGGCTTGTTTAAACCCATGAGTCTATGGAGGCCATACCTAAACTTAGCATAATAAAAAGGTACATTTAGTCTTACTCTCATATTCCCCATAATCTATAGCAGTATCAACAATGTTAACAGTCCAAAGCTCAGTCTCTTCTGAGATCCATCCAATCACTTAATTGTAATCATTGAATTAAGACAGGCAACCAAGTGGGCAAACTTCAAACTCTGCCAGCTCCATGTCTGTTGTCAAAGAGGTCTTCAGATCTTCAACTCCTTTTTTATCTCTTTTCATTACAACAAACTTCTTTCCCCTGGGGTGGGTCCACTCCCTATTAGCAGCTTTCTTCAGCAGATAACCTGTGGCTCTGCTGTCTTTAACGTATTTGTGTCTCCAATGCAGCTTGTTTCAATATCTTGGATACACACATGATCCTCCAAAAGTCTGCATTCACTCCTGCAGCTCTGCCCTCTGTTGCAGTTTCAATTTATCCACACTACCCTGTTGATGTTGCTCTTGGTGATCATCCCATGGTACAGGCTTCTCCCATATATTTGGGTCCTCCATTGCATACAGGCTTCACCAATAGCCTCTCATATGCTCTCTACATGTTGCCAAGACTTAACTCCTTTGCCTGATCCCTTCAATCCTGGGCCATCAATTGCTACTGAGCATGCACCTTCACCAATGTCCTTCCATGGCCTCTCACAGTGCCCAGCCTCAGCTGCTCTTCATGACCCCTTCTTTGCCTTAAAAAGCAGTACCATCTGGGTGACTCTTACACATTATCAAATTGTGCCACAGTATGAGGTAAAACCTTGGCATCTTTGGAACACAGCTCTCAAAAAAAAACACTTCCCAGAAGATTTCACCACAGTGATGCTGATCTCTCTGTTATATCCAGCTAACCCATATCAATTGTCCTTCTACTCTTGAATATAATGTTAGAGACACGTGGCTGAATCTGCTGAGTTCTGCTGCTTACAGGAGATGGAACATGGCCCCTTTGTTCTATTATATTATTACTAGCTTCCTCTTTTCTAACTTCTTCACTGCCATAGCTTGCTGTCCTGGATCTTGCTGTAGATTGACCTTCGAATTTAGAGATCTATATGCCTGTCTCCTGGGATTAATGGTTTACACAAAATTGCCTGGAGCTAACTTAGCTGAGTGAATCCTTGACCTGAGGTCATCATTCCCGTAATTCAATTAATATCCTTGAACACAGGAATCAGTTCCATTTCACTTACAGTTGTCCCTTTAATATTCAATCCATTTATTTAGTATTTTTTTCTTTCTCAACTTCCCTTTTCTATTATAATACTCTTCAGGAGCATGAAGTTTAGTAACCACACAACAGAATTTATACTAGGCTGTTTTGTGATTTCCTCTTTCAAAGCAATTAATCTACATCCCTTCACCTTAGCCTCATGAATACTTTTTGGACAATGGCGAAAACTAGTCACATTTCCCCCCATAATACCTCAAAAACAGTCTTTAATACATATACAGAAATTCTTCTTCACTGAAACAATTTGGGCCAGGTCTTAACCTTTCAAATTACTCTCAGTAGCAAAGTCTTCCACATTCCTACTAAGGGAACCCATTGAGCACCATTTAAAGCAGTCCACTGCTTCCAAATCTAAAGTTCCAAAACCAAATTCTTCCAAACAAAAGCATGGTCAGTCATATCACAGCAATATCCCAGTTCCTGGTTCCAATTTCTGCCCTAGGTAGGATCTTGTTGCTGTGAACGAAAACTATGAAAAGTGTAAGTTTTATAAAAGAAAACCTTAAATTGGGGCTGGCTTATAAATTCCGAAGTTCAGTCCAGTATCATCCAAGCAGGAGCATGGCAGCATCACAGCATCCAGGAAGGAATGGTATAGTAGGAGCTTAGTTCTATCTTCACCCGAAGAAAGCCAGGAAATGACTGAGCATTACCATGCAGCAAGAAGGAGGGTCTTGAAGCCTATCTGCACACTGCCACACTTCCTCCAACAAGGCCACACCTTCTAATAGTGCCACATCCTGGGGTAAGCATATACAAACCACAACAGGTTGAAAGAATGTTCTCACATGTGATTTAATCAAACATTATCTGGGGAAATAATACAAAATAAAGGAAACATTGCATGGATAAATCTTTCTGCAACAAGATTCAGACAAGTCTAGCACAACTTGGTCTGTTCCAAGGACAGTTTTTAGCCCTTCATCTTCCTCCTGTGCCCTTTCAACACATCACCCTCTATTCCAACACTGTCCAAGCCCTGACAACAGCTTGTACTCTGCATCAGGTGTATATAGTTGGATGGCTTAGCTGGGCATAGAGAAATGCTCTGTGATCCCTCCCACCCTCAATACTCCTACCCTTTAGTAGATCCTGATTTCTTCCCTTTTCTCCTCTGACCTACCAGGACTGACAGATTTCATACTCTTCTTCCTCTGTGGTTAATACCATCCTTTTTCCCCACAAATCCAACCAAACAGAAACTAACACTGTAGTTAGATGATGGATCTCCAACAGTGACTGTGGAAGAACTGACACATTCCTTTGGTGACCAGTTATGTGATGCATTTTCCATTGGATTGTCCGTCAAACCACACTTCTAGCAGTTTCCTGAAGTCTAATTCAAAGTATTTCATTTACTTTTTGAGTTGCTGTGATACAAGTAGAGCAACATAAGGGATACCAAGGCATGGTGATGCATACTTTAAATGCCAGCACTTGAGAGCCAGAAGCAGGAGGATTTTTATGACTTTGAAGCTACATTGTTCTGCTAACTGAGATTTTTCCCAAAGTAATGCCAGAGAAGATTCATTTTGTTCTCTCCTGCATGTCCCTTAGTAGTATACTCCCTTTACATTTCCCCAAAAAGAACAACTTCTCCAATTTTGCCAGTTTGATTTTTTTATAACACCTGGGTCCTACTGTCCCCCTGTCTATCTCTATCTCATTAAGCTCCTTGCTTCTGTTGTGAATAGTTTCCTTCAGTTAATAACCTTTTCAGAGTTCAATAATGTCTTTCTAAGAACAATAGATACTGATTTTCATATTTTTATTTAGTTTCATTATGTTGGTAGGATAAAACACTGTCATGGAAAATGACTTAGTGGTAAGACTCTTTATGTCACCTTATGGACTACTGTTCACTGTCAGCTTCACTTATGAGTCTTATAAACCAAATGTGTGAATCATCAAGGATCCATCTATTGGAATCTCAGGTGTTGGAATTTGGAGATGAGGCTTTTGTGAGGTGATTAGCTCTTGCATGTAGAACCCTTAAAATGAGGCTAATATCCCTATTAAGGAAAAAGAGAAAAGTACTCTTACTTTCTTCTTTGTGAATACACAAAAGAGAGTCATTTAGGAAGTAAGAAGTGGCCTCGCCAGGCCTTGAATCTGGACAAACTTTATGCTGTACTCCCTTGCATTCAGATACATGAGAAAAATAAGCATTATTATCTTATGAGTTAGAAAGACTGCTTAATGGTTAAGGTCATTTAACATTCTTGTAACTGACCTAATTTAGTTCACAACATCCACCTAGGGTAATCACAACCACCTGTAACTACAGATCAAAGGTATTTGTATTTAAGTACCTCTTTAGGGTTCAGAAGGCAACTCAATGTGCCTATTACAATAAGAAACAATGGGAGATGTTCATATATATAAATAAGTAAATGTAAAGAAAATATAACTAGATGAATCAGAAATTAAATCCATATATATTTATGTATAACTTAAGATAGAGCAAAGGAATCTAAATTTTAAAGAAAGACACACAAACTACTGAGGTTGTTTTTGTTCCTTGTGTATATATGATTTGGGAGATGAACACCATGCATTGCACAACTAATGGGAACTCATCTCTGGAAGATAATAATTCTCATCCTCTGAGTAGATATTAGTTATTTATAGTTCTTTGTCTAGGCATTGGACTCCATGAATTAGCTTTCATTGTCTGAGGCAATTTTAATAATCTTGTGCTAATGTAGAATTTTTTTTGGTCAATGGCATGGCAGGTCCACTTTCCTTTTTTATTCATATATATATATGAATAAAATATATATTCATATATAAGATTAAAATATATTCATATATGGATGAATAAAATATATATTTGAATGACTAATTTCAACTTCTATGCAGGCTATTAATTTTAATACAATTTGTTAGTTTCTACATTTAATTGGAATATGCTATATTTCCATTTATATTTTGATATTATTTGATTAAATTTTTCCACTTTTCATCTTATTCTAAAATTTTAGATTTGAAAGATTAATTTTGATCATTTGTCAAATTTTGAAAGCTAGACAGTTTATGAGAATATGAAGGTCAGAGGCGATACGGGGCGAGAGTTCTAGTAGAATGTATGAGCTATAAAAGTAGGGGATAAAAGTGTAAGCACAGGAAGGGGTGGTGAGATATAAGGAAGTGTGGGGTTTGGATCCCAAAAACAAAAAGGTAAATAAAAATCTATCAATTTCACATCTAACCACTTTGAATTTAGATTTAAAAATATAGTAGTGGCTGTTTAGAAGGCTAATTTGTTAAAGTCATGGAGGGCTCTTATAAAGGATGAAAGTTTGGTTTTCAGTACCTACATGGGTGACACAAAACTGCCTGTAACTCCACCATCAAGGAATCTGACACCTCTAACCTCAGAGGGAACTTGAACCCACATGCACATGAACTACACAAGATATGAATATTAAAATAAAGTCAAATATTTCAAAAGTATAATTTATAAGAAGGAAGACTTTAATGACATGTACCATACATGCATAGACAATGTTTCTCCCATAAGACAAGGGTTGATAACTGAAAATCTCAGTGCTAAATGTGAGATATTTTCCTATGACTCAAGGAGGACCCAGAGGGTCCTAAAACAAAAGGAACATCTCCACTGCTCTTGTTTGTCTCCCCAAACTAAAGAGTAGGACACTGTATCTGAAGACAAATTTTATTCTGGCTGTAGCATATGGAGAAATCATGTTGGAAATGACCTAGAAAATATCATTTCTGATGGTACTTTTCATTGTCTTAGAACCTGATGTGCAACCTACTGTGGAAAAGTTATCAGGAGATTTACCCAGCAAGATACATTGAATGCTATAATGCCTATTTGTCAGGCAAGATGTGTATCCTGGTGCAATCCTTGCACTAAAGTTCTGGGAGCAACCCACTGATTTTATAGTAGCTTTGAATATTATACCATTGGAGTAAAAGAATTCATGCCTGGAATTGTAAACTTCGAAGGATGAGTCAGGAACTTTTTTTTTATCTCATTTTTTTTTCCATCTTTATTAACTTGAGTATTTCTTATTTACATTTCGATTGCCATTCCCTTTCCTTGTTTCTGGGCCAACATTCCCCTAACCCCTCTCACTCCCCCTCTATATGGGTGTTCCCCTCCCCATCCTCCCCCCATTACTACCCGCGCCCAAATATAACGTTCACTGGGGGTTCAGTCTTGGCAGGACCAAGGGCTTCCCCTTCCACTGGTGCTCTTACTAGGCTATTCGTTGCTACCTATGAGGTTGGAGCCCAGGGTCAGTCCATATATAGTCTTTGGGTAGTGGCTTAGTCCCTGGAAGCTCTGGTTTGTTTGCATTGTTGTTGAAATGGGGTCTCAGGTGCCTTCAAGCTCTTCCAGTCCTTCCTCTGATTCCTTCAACGGGGGTCCTGTTCTCAGTTCAGTGGTTTGCTGCTGGCATTCGCCTATGTTTTTGCTGTATTCTGGCTGTGTCTCTCAAGAGAGATCTACATATGGTTCCTCCTTGCCTGCACTTCTTTGCGTCATCCATCTTATCTAATTGGGTGGCAGTATATCTATGGGCCACATGTGGGCACGCTATGAATGGGTGTTCCTTCTGCCTCTGTTTTAAAGTTTGCCTCCCTATTCCCAAGTCAGGATCTTTTTATTTGATAAATTTTTGCCTATAGATATCCAGTTTTTTCTACTGAATATGTTTGATACACCATGCTTAATTCAGAATTATCTTGTTGCCATTTTGAATAATTTAGTGATGACAGTCAAGCAAGTCTATTTCAGACATATCCCTTTTTCACTGATTACAAAAACTAAGGACTATAGCTATATAGAAAGACTGAAATTAAACAATGTGTGTCACCTAACTTTATTTTTTTCTTGAAGTTAAGTTTTGATATTTTACTTTGTGTTATTATATATTTACAACCCATCTTATTGATGACTAAGAAAATTGCTGATAAGTCATTGATATTTGCTAAAATATTTTCCTATGACCTATGATTTGCTGTGTCATATATATATATATATATATATATATATGCTTTTTCTATTAATTCACATTTTTGTGAATTTCTGGTAACCTAGTTTGAAAGGGAAGTTTAAGGTTAGGAGAAAGAAGATGTTGAGTATGGATAAGATCCAGATATATTGCTTATATTTACAAATTATCAAAAAATGAGTTAAAGAGGTTTAATAATAAAATACAATGCTTTATGATACTCTTTTGATATTTCCCCAGAAGAATAACATACTATAGTTTAGTGCCTCTTCTTTCATCCTCTATAAACCTTGTATAATTTTGTATTTTTACCTTATGTGTCTGGTGATTATACATGTTCTTTAAGCTTGTTAGTTGTACTAAAGGCTTGGGCTTCAGAGTTTTAATTATCAATTTCTTGAGAGAACTATAATATCACTTACTGCAAATAGAGTCATGAACTCCAATATGAAAGTTGGTAAAAATGTATAAAGACATTGGAAGTACCTGCCTAACTAGGGAATGAAGGAGAGGTGAGATGTATTCACTTAGGGATTGAGCTCTCTCCAGATATATGCTAGGTTGATGGTGAAGAATCCCACTGGTCACGTCTTCCACCCAGACTTACATAAAAATAGGTCTTGTTGATGGGAGAATCTGTGTGATCTGTCTTGTTCTCTGATTCGAGATCTCACTGCAATGAGAAACATTATCTCTAATCCCTACTGGACCTTCCTTTGTGGGTGGGTTTCAAAAAAATAAGAGCTTTACAAGTGGTAGGGTCTGGTACCTTTGTTGGACATTCTGATCAGCACAGATTTGTGGACATTGTGGAGGTTAGGGGTGGTGGAGTATCAAATTCTTTCAAAGATGCACCTTACATCACTAATCCCCATGTTCTCATACCCATTCTGGAGTACATAGCTCTATAAAACTTCAGAAGAGAAATACAGAATTTAGCGATTCCCTGAATTGTTTCCAGAGAAATGCTAGGTGGACATATTCGGGTAGACAAAATTTGTACCCTAAAACTCCACTTAGAAAATTTGGCATTGGAGCCGGACTATGAGTAGATGAAGGCATGAGGGATGATGGCTACTGATGTGATCTTAGTCTTCTTTCTGACTATGTCAAATCTCATTTGAGATTGACTCATCATTTTCTGAGTCACTGATTGGACAAGAGCAAACATTTGGACCCTTGTCTTACTTCTTCACCAGGTGCCCAGATCTTGTATGGGTTCCAATAATGTTCTCATATGTGCCTTAATGAAACATTGATCTTGGGAAATAAGAAAAATTAAAGGAAAGGTTGCAAGGACAAATCTTTCTGCATCATGTTTTAGAAGTCTAGTGCATCTTTGGCAATTCTAAGGACAGCCCACGCCCTATATTCTTCTCCTGTGCCCTTAAAACACTTCATCCTCTATTCCAGCACTGCCCGAGTCCTGACACCAGCTTGTATTATGAATCAGGTATGGATAGTTGGATATCTCAGCTGGGCACAGAGAAATGCTCTATGCTCCCAATACCTTCAGTGCTCCTACCCTTTTGTAGATCCTGATTTTCTTCCTTCTCTACTTCTATCACTCTGGGACTGACAGATTACATACTCTTCTTCCTCTGGGGTTCATACTGACAATTTTTTTCCACAAATGCAACAATACTGTAACTAACACTGTAGTTAGATGCTAGTTCTCCAACAGTTACTATGGCAGAGCTGACACCTATTCTTGATGACCAGTTCAGTAATGTGTTTTCCATTGGTTTTTCCATCAAATCATAGCAATAGCATCTTCCTGCAGTCTTATTCAATGAATTTCATGTGTGTTTGGTACTGCTGTGTTGTGGGAAGAGCAACAAAAGTGAAACTAATACATAGTGGTAAATAGCTTAAATTGCAGCACATGAGAGGGAAAACCAGAGGATTTTTTTTTATTTTGAAACTACATTTTTCTACTAAGTGAGACTTCCTCCCAAAGCAATGCAAAAAGCATTTATTTTATTCCTTCTTGTATTTCCCTTAGTAGTACCCTGCCTTTACAATAGCTCACACACAAAAAAACACTCTGTCCAACTTTTCCAGTTTCATTTTTTATAACACAGGGGTCCTACTATCCCCCTTTCTATCTCCATCTCATTTAAGCTCTATGCTTATGTTATGATTATTTTTCTCCAGTCAATAACTTTTAGATGTTCAAAAAAGTCTTCCCAAGAGCAATAGATACTGGTTTTCATATGTTTATTTAGTTTCATTATATTGGTTGTATAAAACATTGTGATGGAAATGATGCAGTGGTGAGACTGTTTATGTTACCTTATGTGCTATTGTTACTGTCTGCTTTGTTTATGAGTCTGATGAACCAGATGTGTGAATCACCAAGGTTCCTTGTGTCAAAATCTAAGGTAATGGAATTTGAAGATGAGACTTTTGGGAGATGATTAGTTCATGAAGGCAAAACCCTTACAAATAAGACTCATATCCCTATTAAGGAAAAAGACAAAGGTGTGCCTACTTTCTTCTCCTCTGTGTGAATACACAGAAGAGAGTCATTTAGGAACCAGGAAATGGCCTCACCATGCCATTGATCTTAGGCAAACATTTTGCTGTACTTCATAGCCTTCAGATACATGAGAAATTTTTCTTTTTTTCAAGACAGATGGCATTTCAGAAAACCACAACAGATTAAAATGTGTTATGGATCCCAGTCACAACAGACATACCTACAAAACAACTCTTACACATAAGCTTTGGGCATCTTGAAGGTGTGTTTGTAAGAGAATACGTGCTGGAATGTCCTGGAGTTTGCTGTGAGATTGTGTCACCTTAAAATGTGAGACCCTACACCCATGATGTCTTATCAACCTGAGTAAACATGTGCTGAACAATGACAACAATAGCTATGCTAATATGGATGTGAAGGATGTGTCTTCTAATTTTGTTCATTTTAAACTTATTCTGGAATATTTTAGGTCCTTTGTATTGCCATGGGCATTTTAAATAATTTTATTACTTTCTCCTAAAAAGTATTGAGAAGAATGTTATTGAGGTTGAAGAAGGTAAGTAGATTAATGATCACACATTTGGAAAGGCCTTCCTCAGTAGTTGTTAGAAAAAGTCACTGTAAACATTACTATATTATAAATTAGAGAGCTTGCTTAGTGGTTAAGGTCATGTAACATTCTCATAAAGGACATGATTTAGTTTACAACATCCACTTCAGGTAAATCACAACCAGCTATAACTACAGATCAAGGGCACTTGTAGTTAAGTACATCTTTAGTGTTCAGAAGGCACCTAAATGTGCCTATTACAAAGAGAAACAAGTGCAGATATGCAAATATAAATAAATAAATAAATAAATAAATAAATAAAAAATAGAAAATATTACTAGATGAATTGGACATTAAATCCATATAATATACATATATCCATATATATAAAACAACTTATTAAGGTAGAGCAAAGGAAAATAAATCTTAAAGTAGGACGCACAACCTGCTGAGGCTATGTTTGTTGTTTGTGTATTTTAGTGATGATCTCTCTGTGTTATACAATTGTATGGAAATTGATCTGTGTAAATGCTAATTCTCCTTCTTTAAGTAGTTATTATTTGTTTATACGTCTTTGTTTACGGTTGGGAGTCCATGAATTAACTTTCATTTTCTGAGACAGTTTTAATGTTCTTATGCTAATGTAGAACTCATCTTTTTTAACATCAATGGTATGGTATAGCCATTGTCATTTATATTCATATATATAATTAATTTTAAATTTTATGTACAGTCTTAGTTTTAATACAATTTGATAGATTCTGCTTTCAATTGAAGTATCCTCTTTGTTAATTTATATATCAATATTATTATATTAAAATTTTCCACTTTTCATCTTATTCTAACTTTTTAGACTCAAAGTTTAATTTTGAGCATCTATCAAATTTAGAAATCTGGAAAGAGTCTATGAGAATGTGCAGGTCCTCAGCCTTACAAGGTGAGAGTACTAGTAGAATACATGTGCTATTAAAGTAGGGGATAAGGGACACATTTGTTATCTTATTCCTTTCTGCTCTTTGACGCTGGCGAGGAAGCATCGCTGAATGCTCTCATCATCCTACCGTCATGTCTAAGTCAGAGTCTCCCATGGAACCAGAACAGGTGCGGAAACTCTTCATTGGAGGGCTGAGCTTCGAAACAACCGACGAGAGTCTGAGGAGCCATTTTGAGCAATGGGGAACACTCACCGACTGTGTGGTAATGAGAGATCCAAACACCAAAAGATCCAGAGGCTTTGGGTTTGTCACATATGCCACTGTGGAGGAAGTGGATGCTGCCATGAATGCAAGACCACACAAGGTGAATGGAAGAGTTGTGGAACCTAAGAGAGCCGTGTCCAGAGAAGATTCTCAGAGACCAGATGCCTACCTAACTGTGAAGAAGATCTTTGTTGGTGGTATTAAAGAAGACACTGAAGAACATCACCTACGAGATTATTTTGGGCAGTATGGGAAAACTGAAGTGATTGAAATTGTGACTGACAGAGGCAGTGGAAAAAAGAGGGGATTTGCGTTTGTCACCTTTGATGACCGTGACTCTGTGGATAAGATTGTTATTCAGAAATACCATACTGTGAATGGCCACAACTGTGAAGTAAGAAAGGCTCCGTCGAAATAAGAGATGGCTAGTGCTTCATCCAGCCAGAGAGGTCGAAGTGGTTCCGGAAACTTTGGTGGTGGTCGTGGAGGTGGTTTCGGTGGCAATGACAATTTTGGTCGAGGGGGGAACTTCAGTGGTCGTGGTGGCTTTGGTGGCAGCCGTGGTGGTGGTGGATATGGTGGCAGTGGGGATGGCTATAATGGAATTGACAATGATGGAAGCAATTTTGGAGGTGGTGGAAGTACAATGATTTTGGCAATTACAACAACCAGTCATCAAATTTTGGACCAATGAAAGGAGGAAACTTTGGAGGCGGGAGCTCTGGCCCTTATGGTCGTGGAGGCCAGTACTTTGCTAAACCATGAAACCAAGGTGGCTATGGAGGTTCCAGCAGCAGCAGTAGCTATGGCAGTGGCAGGAGGTTCAAATTATAACCAGGAAGCAAAGCTTAGCAGGAGAGGAGAGCCAGAGAAGTGACAGGGAAGCTCCAGGTTACAACAGATTTGTGAACTCAGCCAAGCACAGTGGTGGCAGGGCCTAGCTGCTACAAAGAAGACATGTTTTAGACAATACTCATGTGTGTGGGCAAAAACTCCAGGACTGTATCTGTGACTAATTGTATAACAGGTTATTTTAAGTTTCTGTTCTGTGGAAAGTGTAAAGAATTCCAATGAAGGGTTTTACTGTAGACCTTTTTCACCCATGCTGTTAATAGCTAAATGTAAAAGTCTGATCTTGACACTAAATAAATGTGTCTTTTTAAAAAAAAAAAAGATAAAGTAGGGGATAAATGTGTAAGCACGTGAATGCATCGGGAGATATAAGGAAGTATTAGGTTTTTTCGGGGACCGGACTTCCGAACTAAACAAAGCTAAATCCCTGCCCTGATCAGATTCTTGAGAAGGGATTGACCTTTTCAAAGAACTTGTCCCTGGTAGACTGTTGCCTCAATGTCTATGGAGAATATCTTTCAGTTTAATGATTTACCTTATGTTCTTGGGTACTTCCCAGTACTCCCCCGCCTAAGCTTCAGTTCCTGCTTCAATTTCTGCTTCCGAGCTTTAAATCTGTACATTCCTCTCAATAAACGAGATGTTGACAACAGAACCTTGCTTGGTCTCCTTCTTTTCTCCCCCCTTGACCCTCAGTTAGCACCTCTTTGGGACCCTGAATAAATGGACCTGCTGGACGGGTCTCGTGGCGGCCAAACAGGGACCTGAAGCACAGCCAACTACCGGACGACAGAGACAAAGGATCCACAAGAGAGAAGTTGAGGACTCTTCAGGCCGCATTGCTCATGTGTCACTGGAGAGGGAGGTAAAAATGCCAGCCAAATAATTGTCGTCCGATTGTCATGGGGAAGCAATTATCTACAGAAGCTTGTTTTATAGAAGAGATCAAGCGCTCATTCAAGGAGAGAGAAATAAGAGTTAAGAAAAAAGGATCTCATTAAATTTTTTTGTCTTTGTGTCAGAAACTTGTCTTTGATTTATTATTGAAGGACCAGAAATTAGCTCCTATAGTTGGGACAAGGTTGGAAAGTGTTGAAATGACTTATTGTAAGAAAAAGGATCCAAAGCCGTTCCGATTCAGGAAATAGCATCTGTGTCTTTCTGTCTTTGTGTTTTTTGCTGGCTAAACTCTGGGTCTGTATTTGCTACTCTGGGTCTGTATTTGCTTGTGAGTTCTGGAGTTCTGGTTTAGCAATTGCTCCCATCTCGGGCTGAGAGGGAGGCTCATTTCTCAGGAGAGATGCGAATGTGAGCGGTAGATGTGCCAGGGCTCACCGATTGCGCTGCCCTGGGTGATGTCCCAGGAGGTGAGAAGGGACCCCAGGGATGCCTGGGAGATTCCCATCTTGGTGCCAGTGAGGATTCGATCATTCTCATGGATTGGAGAAAAGACCCGTCTTTCCCGCTGTTTGTATTTCCATAGTGGTCTTTGTCTGCGTGTCTTAGATCTTTGTTTTGTGTTACTTGTGACTTTGACAATGGGAAGATTCTGGTTAGGAAGGAGGAGTGCTGTGGAATCTGCTCCCCTTAATCTGTCTTTGGTGAGCTCATGGAAGCTCCCATCTGAATCAGTTCAGGTTTTGTGGCAATCTTGCAGCAGCCACTTTGTTTTTGTTTTTATGTGCACTTTTGGTTTTTTTGTTTGTTAATCTTTTGATTGTCTTTCTGTGTGACTGAATGCTTTTGCCCTCTTTGGTGGACCTCTATTTTCTGGACCCTCTTCTTGTTTTCTCACCATCCCACTTGAGATTCTTGTTGGTACCTGTTACACGAAATCTATAATGCTCACTTGAGGAGTGTGCTTTAGAAACAAGAATTTCATGTTTGCTCTGGGTTCCATCAGGATAGGTGTGGGGATAGGCTTGATCTCTATTGCAAATGATGTCACGTTACATATGTTAGTACTCCTTACACTTCTTGGGACTGTGCCTCAGGGATCACAACCTGTATAAGTTTAGAAGCTCTAAAAGGCAGTCATGACCTTTGTGTGTAGGTTCAGATAGTGTCCAGATTGGAATCCTGATGCTAAAGATTTAGCAAGACACAAAAGAGAGTTGAGAATTACTTAGGGCTATCTTTAGGCTGAATCTAGGTGCTGCAAGGGCAGCTACAAGGACATCTGCTGTTGCCCTGCATCACAAGGCTTATGGAGAATTCAGGACTGCCATTGACTTAGATATAAAAAGAGTAAAAAAGACTTTTTAGCTGACCTCCAAGAATCCCTAAACCCCCTCTCAGAAATAGTCCTTCAGAATAAAAGAAGATTATACCTGATATTCCTTAAAGAAGGAGGTCTGTGTGCTACACTAAAAGAAAAATGTTGCTTCTATGTAGACCATTCAGAAGTAATTAAAAACTCCATGAGTAAACTTAAGACAAGGTTAGACAAAAGACAGAGAGACAGAAGTGCATCAGGGATGGTTCAAGAGCTGATTTAGTAGATCTCCTTGGATGACTACTCTGATATCTTCCCTTATAGGACCCTTCTTAATTTTGCTTCTGCTTCTTGATATAGGTCCATGTGTGTTAAATAAGCTAGTTACCTTCATTAGAGAAAGAGTAAGTGCTGTTCAGAGTTTGATGTTACGTCAGCAACATCATGTTTTAATTTAGTTCTATGTGAGGAGCTGTCCGAGGAGCTGTCCTCACAGAGATGTGAGGAGCTGTCCGAGGAGCTGTCCTCACATATGTGAGGAGCTGTCCTCACAAACTCCATTACAAGATGGCACCGGCATCTGGCAGAACGCACCTAGTAAAAAGGGCAATACGCAGGCGCCTGGTAACTTCCCTACTCAAAGGGACACGTACACTTTGGTACGTCATCTGGCATAATTGGCAGCGACCAGTCAGAGAGTGACACGTCCTAGGCGAGGATAGTTTCCTATATAAGGGACGGTTATTCCTCACTCGGCGTCTCTGCATTGTAAGCTTATGCTCTCCCTCTCAAGACGCATTAAAGCTTTTCTGCAGTAGGATCCTGTGTGTGCCACGTCGTTCCTGCTGGTGAGACGTAGCGCGGGACATCTGGTGCCAAAAACCCGGGAAAGACCTCGCCATCGTCAGCAGCTTCGGAGATCCCTTGGCGACAAGGAGGATTCAGAACTGCAGGTAGATACGTTCGGAGAGGCAGCCCTCTCTTGGACTTTGGTCTGGGGTTGTCACCGCCTTGGGAAGGATTTGTTGAGGCTATAGTATTTGTCCTGGGAGCCACCCTACTCTTTATGTTCTGTTTTCACCGTTTTCGCTGTTAAAAGGACGATCACAGCAGCTGAAGGCGCGTCTCAGTCTCTTGTATATAAGTGAGCTTCGCGCAGCTCCCTTTTACCTTCGATTTTGACTGTTGAGGAACAAGGACGCGATACGGCCAACGTAGATAAGCGGCACCGTCCGGGGAGGTGCGTGTAAGACTCCCGTACATAAGAGAGCAGCGTGTCCGTCTCTACCCTTTCACCTCACGCCTTGTCAGACGGACGTAGATAAGCCACCGGCATTCCTGGCCATCATGGGATCCTCACAGTCTGTGGTCATGGCCTTGGAAACAGTGTTAAAGCAGAGGGACATCAAACTTGGAGGAAGAACACTTAAAAACTTTGTGAAAGAGGTGGAGAGGGTGGCGCCTTGGTTTGCCTGTTCAGGCTCGTTTACAATTGCCTCATGCAACAAACTTGGAAAAGACCTTGACAGAAAATTGGCGGAAGAGGATCTGTGCCTAGGGACCAAAGCTATATGGAAGCTGGTTAAGAATTGTTTAAAGGAAGAAATGTGTAAGGCAGCAGTAGTAGAAAGACAGGCCACTCTCGAGGTAGTCCGGGAAAGTATGTCAGAAACCGAACGTAGTGAGAGGTTGGGCGCGCGCAAGAAAAAGGTTGTCCTAAGAAAGAAAAAAGGCCCTCCCAGTAAGTCCGCAGACAAGGGAGCGTTGAAATTTTCCAGCACTTCCTCCTCTACACATAAACCAGGAGGGGGAGCCAGCCTATACCCTGTGAAAGAGCTAGAAGCGCTGAACCTCGACAGTTCTGAAAGCTCTGAAAATAAAACCTTAGACTCAGAGGAGGAGGCCGAGCTAGTGCTGTTAGTATTCTTGAAACCGCCGGTTTAATTAAAACCACTAGTAAGGTGGCAGATATTTTCCGAAAAATCCAAATTATCCTATTAAATAGAAGATTCCCTGTATACATTACTCATATACGGGCCCATTCTGGACTCCCTGTCCCAATGAGTTCAGAGAATGATTTGGCTGATAAAGCCACAAAAATGATAGCTGTGGCCCTGGCCTCTCCTTTAGAGGCCACTAAAGCCTTTCATGGCAATTTCCATGTCACCTCAGAAACTTTACGCCGCCGCTTCTCTATAGCTAGAAAAGAGGCACGTGATATAGTCACCCAATGCCAACAGTGCTGCCAGTTCCTCCCAGTTCCTCACATCGGGGTCAACCCGAGAGGAATACAGCCATTGCAAATCTGGCAAATGGATGTTACTCATACTTCTACTTTTGGAAGATTACAGTATGTGCATGTATCTATAGACACATGTTCTGGCATTCTACATGCCACCCCACTTACAGGAGAAAAAACAACACATGTCATTCAGCACTGCCTTGAAGCATGGAGTGCTTGGGGAAAGCCAAAATGTGTAAAAACTGACAGTGGCCTCGCCTACACATCTCAAAAATTCCGTCAGTTTTGTGCTCAGATGCAGGTTACCCACCTGACGGGCCTGCCCTACAACCCTCAAGGACAGGGAATCATAGAGCGTGCTCATCGGACGCTCAAATCATATTTAATAAAACAAAGAAGGGGAATTATGATAGAACTCCCCCCAACACCCCGAGTGGCCACTGCTCTGGCCCTTTTTACCTTAAATTTTTTAAATCTTGATGAAGCTGGACAAACAGCGGCTGAGCGACATTGCTCAGAGCCCAAGAGGACAAAAGAATTAGTCAAATGGAAGGATGTATTAACAAATGAATGGAAAAGCCCGGATCCTGTTTTAATAAGATCCAGGGGAGCTGTCTGTGTTTTTCCACAGGACAATGAAAATCCCATATGGATCCCAGGACGACTTACTCGGAGCATCACAGCAAGTGATCAAGAAGGGACTGGGACTCCTGCACCTTCTCACTCTTCTTACATGGATGCCAGCAACGGTGCAGGGCGAGCTACGATGGGGAATAATGTCAACCTTTCCACTCCCGATGCCGGTGATGTACCACTAACAGGGATTTAGGGTTGGCCTATTTACCTAAGGATCCACAGGTTGAACGACTAAAAGAAAATAGGACTATTCCCCTTAAGGGCAGCCTTTGTTTTGGCATATTCAACAAAACATCTTTTGATCTCCCTTGCATTAGTTATGTAATCAATCTTCTGCTTGGTTAAGGGAGGCCACATGGGGAACTGGTGAGGAGGACATTGTGGCTAACACCACAGTTCTCTATGGTGGTGGCCTTACATTGCGTTAATGGTAGCTGCACTGATCTTACGCCCATGGCGATGCTACTTGGAGGAAAGGGCGAAAAGGGACGGTTGTCATTTTCCTGGATGGGGAACATCAAACCTGCTGCCTCTGTCTGGACAGCTACTCATATAAAATATCGCAGTAGTTACCCGCATGCCTCGCTTTATCCCGATCCCTTTTGATGCCCCGGGGACCATGACCTTATTTAGAGGAAAAAGAGATTTTGGTACTTCTGCAATTATTGCTGGCATTATTGCTACGACAGCAGTCGCTGCCTCAGTTACTGCCTCGGCATTGGCCTTGTCAAATTCAATACAGACAACCCAAACTATCAATGATTTATCGGCCACCATCTCTGTGGCTCGGGACAGACAGGCCTCGGCCAATACTCAGATATAGAGAGGCCTTATGCTTGTCAACCAACATATAGATCTGGTCCGAGAGCAATTAGACATTCTATGGCAACTGGCCCAGCTTGGCTGTGAGCAAAAACTCCCAGGCCTTTGTGTCACCTCCATATAATATGACAAATTTACCCGAGCTGCTAATCTGTCTAAGAGTCTTTCACAGCATCTGTTACAGAATTGGACCTCGGAGTTTGAACAGACACTTCGAGAGCTGAGAGCGACCATCATTCAAGTAAATTCTACCCGACTGGACCTGTCTTTGACGGAGGGATTGTCGTCCTGGATCACCTCAGCAGTCTCTTATTTCAAGGAATGGGTGGGAGTGGGACTTTTGGAGTGATCCTCTGCTGTGGATTAGTGTTACTCCTCTGGTTGCTTTGCAAATTGAGATCTCAAACAAGAAAGGACAAAGTAGTGATCGCCCAGGCGCTTGTAGCCCTTGAACAAGGAGCATCAGCCGATATCTGGTTGACCATGCTCAAGCAACAGGTCGCCGGCTGGACAGCTCTTGCACTCCTAGAACCTCGGTTCATTGCACAGGATTAGAGTGTCCGGCTTGAGCACCCCATGAGGGGTGACGAGCTTAGCATCGCACAAGGAAGTTCTACCAAATACACTCCCTGGAAGGCATGTCATATTACATGAGGGTTTCTGCCCCAGTTTTCCCTCCCTCGAAAAATGGCAGTGCGATGGGTCGGGAATGCCCTGGGTCCCAACAACAGCCTAAGGGTACCTCTCTTGTACAGGTTCGCCAACTTTGTACGAGAATATGACCTCTGTCTTCGCCCTCCTATATCTGGGTGTCCTGTTTGCTTAAAAAAACAGAAAAGAGGGAGATGTGAGGAGCTGTCCGAGGAGCTGTCCTCACAGATGTGAGGAGCTGTCCTCACATATGTGAGGAGCTGTCCTCACAAACTCCATTACAAGATGGCACCGGCATCCGGCAGAACGCACCTAGTAAAAAGGGCAATACGCAGGCGCCTGGTAACTTCCCTACTCAAAGGGACACGTACGCTTTGGTACGTCATCTGGCATAATTGGCAGCGACCAGTCAGAGAGTGACACGTCCTAGGCAAGGATAGTTTCCTATATAAGGGACGGTTATTCCTCACTCGGCGTCTCCGTATTGTAAGCTTATGCTCTCCCTCTCAAGACGCATTAAAGCTTTTCTGCAGTAGGATTCTGTGTGTGCCGCGTCGTTCCTGCTGGCGAGACGTAGCGCGGGACAGCAACCACCTTGGAGATGGTCAGTTCATTCATGTCTTTTTTTCTCAGTCTTTATCCTGAGATTTAGGCTTGTCTTCCTGGATTTCTCCCCAGTAAATTTGGGGCATGTATTCAGTCTTTTGTTACTGGTCTAGAGCTGGGTTTTCCCACTGTGCTTCCTAGGTTTAGGTCAATTTGGGGTATGTATTCAGTGAACAAACTACAGAATTCACAGACTTCATAACACAAATAGCCTGCATATGTGTCTTTTATATCCCGCAGGCTTACTCCCAGTTCTCAGTGCCGTGCAGGTGTGGGCATTGACACATCAGTGTATCATGATGATGGGTTGGTGGTATAAAGAAACTGAAATTTTGGGGACAGATGTACAGACATGGAGGGCCCAAGCCTCTGCATGAGAACTTTGTGGTTCCTCCCACTACCTACTCTATATGTAGGATTTGGGATTGGGAATCATTTCAGCTCTCCTCAATTCTTGATTTTATGATTCCAATGTCTTGGCGCACCTCAGAGGGGTAAGACCTTCAGCAACATTCTTTTTTATTTATTTATCAGAGCCACTGTCCCAGTTCTTGTCTGATGCTTGAGCCTGCCCTCAAAGGAACCTCTTAAATTTGATTTTCCATTTTTATCTTTGATATGCTTCCAGTGCACTACATTCAGCTCCAACTGGATAGTTTCTGTGATACTAAAAATGAAGAAATGTGTTCCTTGTACCTTGAGGGCAGCTTCTTATGGAATGTGAGGCAGGAAGTCTCGAGATGATGGATTATACTTTCCCTCAAGTGCTGTGCACTTCTCTATCCCTGGGGAATAGGAGTGGAAACTTGGAGAATGTGCTTTCCTGTTAAAGTAGGAAAATTCTCTCTGTGTATCTACGGCAATCACTGACTCTTAGATGGCAAAGCTCAGAGGAGAAATTATACATTTAGTAAGTCCCTGAAGGGTTTGCAGAGGATTGCTAGGAAGACATAATCAGGTAGACTAAATTTGTTCCCTAAAACTCTACTTGGGAAATTTGGGATTGGTGTCCTGGCTGTAAGCAGATTATGGTATGAGGGATGATGTCTACAGATGTGATCTTAGTATTCTTTCTGACTATGACCAATCTCACTGGAGAATGACTCCTCATTTTCTGAGTCACTGAATTGACACACACACACATTTTGACCCTTGTCATACTTCTTCACCAGGTGGCTGGATCCAGTATGTGTTCCAAGAATGTTCTCACATGTGCCTTAATGAAACATTGATCTTGGGAAATAAGACAAATTAAAGGAAAATTTGAAAGGACAAATTGTTCTGAAACAACTTTTACTAGCCTAGCTTATCTTTACCTATTCCAAGGACAGTCCTTAGCACTTCATCTTCCTCCTGTACCCTTACAACAATTCAGTCTCTATTCCAGCACTGCCCTAGTTTTAACAACATCTTGTACTCTGCATCTGGTGTGGATAGTTGGACAGCTCAGCTGGGCATAGAGAAATACTTTGTGTTCTACACCAACCTCTGTGCTCCTACCCTTTTGTAGATACTGATTTCCTTCCTCCCTTCTATGCCCCCATGATTGACAGATTACATACACTTCTTACTCTGGGATTCATAGTGACCATTTTTTTCACAAATGCAAGAAGATACTGTAGTCAGATGATGGTTCTCCAACATTGACTATGGAAGAACTGACACCTGTACTTGATGACTACTTCTATGGTGCATTTCCCAATGGTATTTCCATCAAATTACACCTCTAGCATATTCTTTCAGTCTTATTCCATGCATTTCACGTGCTGTTGGTACTATTGTGGTGTGACAGGAACAACATAATTGATAACAAGGCACGGTGATTCACAGCTTAAATCCCAGCTCATGAGAAAAAGAAGCTGATGGATTTCTGTGATTTTGAAAATAGATTGTTCTACTTAGTGGGATTACCTCCCAAAACAGTGGAAGAGATTTATTTTATACATTCTTTCTTTTTCCACAGCTGAGGACCGAACCCAGAGCCTTGAGCTTGCTAGGCAAATGCTCTAACACTGAGCTAAATCCTCAACCCTATTTTATACTTTCTTACATCTCCCTTAGCAGTACATTGACTTTACCATTTCCAAAAAACAACCTCTCCAATTTTTCCAGATTTATTCTTTGTATAACCTGGGTCCTACTATTCCCAATCTCTATCTCATTTAAGTTCATTGTTTATGTTGTTAATATTTTCCTTTAGTCAATAATCTTTTAGGTGTTCAATAATTTCTTTCCAAAAGCAACAGATACTGATTGTAATATCTTTCCTTGTTTCATTTTGTTGGTTGGATAAAACATTGTGATGGAAAATGACTTAGTGTTGAAACTGTTTATGTGACTTATGGACTACTGTTCACTTTCAGCTTCACTTATGAGGCTTATGAACCAGATGTGTAAATCACTGGTGTTGGATTGGAGGTAGTAAAATTTGGATGTGAGGTTTTTGAGAGATTAGGTCATGAGCATAGAACTATTACAGATACAACTCATGTTTCTATTAAGGAAAAATACAAAGGGACACCTGGTTTCTTCTCCTCTGTGTGAATACACAGAAGAGGGTCAATTAGGAATCAGAAAATGGCCTACAAGGCCACTGAATCTGCACCAACTTTATGCGATACTTCCTAGACTTTGGATACATGAGAAAATTTTCTTTTGTTCAAGTCAGAGGCAATTTCTTAAAACGACAACAGACCAAAAGGGGTTATAGAGTCCAGTCACAACAGATATACCTACAAAAGAACCACTGGGCCTAAGGATTTGTAGGTGTAATTGAAAGAGGATAAGAGCCAGAGGATCCTGGAGTTTGCTATGAAATTGTGTGAGCTGTCAATGTCAGAACCTACACCCATGATGTCTTATCAACTTGACTGTTTAAACATGTACTGAACAAGGACAACAGTAGCTATCGAATATGGATATGAGGAATGTGTCTTCTAATTTTGTCCATTTTAAAATGATTTTGAAGGATTTAACTCTTTTGTTTTGCCATGGGCATTTCAAATCATTTTATTAATTTCTACTAAAAATTATTGAGAAAACTGTTTTTCAGTTTAAAGAAGGTAAGTAGATTAATGAGCACACATTTGAAAAGGCCTTCCTCAGGAATTCTTAGAAGTCGCTGGAAACTTTAATATATTACGAGGTAGAAATTTGCTTAGTTGTTA
Source organism: Rattus norvegicus (assembly GCF_021556685.1). NCBI lineage: Eukaryota > Metazoa > Chordata > Mammalia > Rodentia > Muridae > Rattus > Rattus norvegicus. The sequence goes on from NC_141541.1 coordinate 42,146,925, forward strand.
AGGTCATGTAACATTCTCATAAAGGACATAATTTAGTTCACAACATCCACTTCAGAGAAATCACAACCACTGATAACTACAGATCAAGTGTATTTATAGTTAAGTACCTCTTTTGGGTTCAGAAGGCATCTAAATCTGCCTATTAAAAAGAGTAACAAGAGGATATGCATATATGTAAATATATAAATTAATAACTAAATGTAAAGAAAATATTACTAGATGAACTGGAAATTAAATTCATATATAAACACATATATGAATATTATATACATATATATGAATGTATACATGTATATATACATATATGTATGTGAGATATATATATATATATATATATATATATATATATATATATATATATATGACAACTTACTAAGATAAAGGAAAATAAATCTTAAATAAGATGTAGAACCCGCTGAGGGGTTTTGGTGTTTGTATATATAGGATTTGAGAGATGACCACTCTACATTGTACAACTGTATGTGAATTCATCTCTGGATGATGCTAATTCTCCTCCTCCGAGTAGTTATTACATATTTACAATTCTTTTTCTAGGGATGGGACTCCATGAATTCACTTTCACTTTCAAGGACAGCTTTAATGTCCTTGTGCTAATGTAGAACTCTGCACTTTAAATGTCAATGTCATGGTAAGCCTATTCTCCTCTTTTATTCATGTATATAATTAATTTTAACCTATATACACAGTATTAGTTTTAACACGATTTGTTAGTTTCTGCTTTTAAATGGAATATGCTACATTTTGATTTATATATCAATATTATTTGATTACAAGTTGCCACTTTTCATCTTTTTCTAACATTTAGACTCAACAGTTTAATTTTGAGCATCTGTCAATTTTTGAAAGCTAGAAACAGTCTATCAGAATGGGAAGGTCAGAAGCCTTATTGGGTGAGAATATTAATAGAATACATGTGCTATGAAAGTAGGGGATAGAAGTGTAAGCACAGTAAGGAATGGTGAGGTATAAGGAAGTGTAGGGTTTGGATAACGAAAACAAAAAGATAAATAAATATCTATCATTTTCAGACCTAACTACTTTGCACACTAATTTAAAAATGTAGTAGTGGCTATTTAGAAGGTGGAGTGATTAAAGTAATGCAGTGCTCTTGTAGCATATGAAAGTTTTGTTTCCAGTACCCATGTGTGTGACTCAAAATTGCCTGTAACTCCAGCATCAAGGAATCTGATGCCTCTATACTCAGAGGGCACTTGAATCTTCATGCACTTAACTACATACATGGTCATGGACATTAAAATCAAATCAAATATTTTAAAAGTATAATTTATAAGAAAGAATACTTTAATGTCATGTACCATACATACATAGACAATGTTTCTCCCATAAGACATAGGATGATAACTGAAAATGCCAAATGTGAGATATTTCCCTATGACTAAAGGAAGCTCCAGAGGGCCCTAACACAAAAAGAACATCTCCACTGCTCTTAGTTGTCTCCCTGAACAAAAGAGTATGACACTGTATCTGAAGACAAATTTGATTCTGGCTGTAGCAAATGGAGAAATTATGTTGGAATTGACCTAGAAAATTTCCTTCCTGCTGGGTACTTTTCATTGTCTTTGTACCTGATGTGCAGCCTTCTGTGAAAGGAAAGTTATCGGTAGTTTTACACAGCAAGTTATATTGAATGCTATAATGACTATTTGGCAGGCAAAATGTGTGTACTGGTGCAATCATTGCACAAAAGTTCTTGGAGCAACCAATTCCCTTTATAGTAGCTTTAAAGCTTGTACCACAAGAGAAAAGAATTCATGGCTGGAAATGTAAACTTGGTAAAAAAAAAATGGCTGAGAAGCTGTTAGAGCCAAAGGTTTGGGAGTATCCAACTGCAGTTTGGTTTTTTAAGGATATGCTATCAAACTGTTTTTTAAATATATATGTTTGTACATATACATTCGTGTTCTTCACTTTGCACATAAAAACTTCTATGTGCAATGGACATCAGAACATGCACGACTCATAACTTGTCCAAGTGCTCAGAATGAATGTTCAATGCTCATCCCTAAGTGAGGTATCTATAAATCCCTTGCAAGTTTCTGGTAAACTAGAGAAAGAGAGATTGAATGAATGAATTGAAATGAGTGCTAGAAGATGCTGTCTTCTGAACATGACATGGACAAGCTGATCCTGAAATCAGACAAGGTACATTGAACTTAGATAATGACTTGTTCAAAGTTCCCAGGTGAAGTGTGTGGGGAACTGGGGTAGGTAAGATCAAAAGAGATGGTACACGGTTAAAGAATAAGTTAATAATATTTATAAAAAAATAAAATCCACCACCTTTCTAAAACTTTGACATTTTCTGCCCAATAATATAGGCGCTTTTAGTGTCTTATTTTTTTATCAGGTATAACCGATTCTTCGCTCTATTTCATTTCCACTACTGTGTCAACTAAATATACCCGTTTAACAAATTATATTTAAGTATATTTGGGGTTTCCTGTATAACATTTTAAACTACTACAAATTTCCTTTAAGTATTACATGATTCATAGGGAATAAATGCTTTTGAAGCAAACATTTTGACTCATCCCCTCTATTATTTCTGCAACTAACATGTGTTTTACTTCTTGTGCAACAAATCCCTTCTTATGTCCTCACTACTTTTTCTTATTTTAAAGGTATTTATCAGCTCGGCCAATTAAAATGAGGCAAAGAATGTTCTCTGCATTCATTCTCATTATCATCATATCTTGTTCTCTACATTTATATTTTAGGTTCAATTAACATCGGTTGTTACATTACATGTATCCTATATTTTGAATTCCTTTAACATTTTTATAGTACTCAAAAACACTGAATTTATAATCTTATTTTCTGATTCTTTAGTAAAATATGTAACTTTACTTAACTACATTTGTGAGCTATCAAATTTAGTCCCTGAAGGGGTGTGGTGGTGTTGGTGATGGTTGTGGTGTGTGTTTGTATTTGTGTGTGCTTGTGTGTTTGTATAATGCTATTTTTTGTCAGCATTTGAAAGCTGTCATCTCAATATCTTTTGCACAGTATAGTTCCTAATGAACGTTAAATAAACAGTACAGTGCCCTATTTTCTTTATGCTGAGTTATTTTTCAGAAGGTCAAAGATTTTATAGTTTTCATTATTTATGTTATTTGGCATTTGAAGATGTAATGGATGTCATATCTTTAAATATATTATATACAGCAGAATAATCATAAATATTTAAAGTGTTTGGCATTGTTCACAACTCTTGGAGGCAAAGTGATTTATTCATAAATTACCTCATGTAGGAAGATGCAGTGGGCCTCAAATTTTGTTCTAACAATTGTGTACTATAATGTCTCTGGCTCAACTTTAGCACAAGGCAACATACCCAGAGTATAAACACAATTCTCAATCTGCTGAGATATCCCCACAGACCTGAGGAATTCAGAAATGAATTTCAAAATTCTGCTATAAGTCATGATTTTTTTTGAAAATCAAAGTGTAGGCTAGTTAATTTCATGACACATTTCAGAAGTGAAAAGTTAATGAACCTTTTTTAGAGACCAGGAATCAAAGAATAATACCACATACCTATAATAAGTGAGTAGAAAGAGCAGGTGGAAACTACAGTGTCCTCGATAGCTTCTTAGACATTGATCCTTGGGTGGAGAATATCTGCATTTGAGATTCCCATGGTTGGCAAAATCAGTGAGATATTCTTTAGAAATAGAAAAGTCCAATTCAGAGGTATAGTTATTGTACTTGGAACGATATGTTGTTCTGGCATAAAGAAAAGACAATTAATTTGACAAGAATTTTCATAAGATTTAATAAAACATCTATATGTGGAAGAGCAGTGTGAGATAGAGAGGAGAGAAAGGGACCAGAGAAAGAGAAGGAGAGGCAGAGAGAAAGTGAGAGGGACAGTGACAGGGTGAGGAAGGAGAAAGGGAAGAGAGAATTAGAGAGAAGAGAGAGAGAGAGAGAGAGAGAGAGAGAGAGAGAGAGAGAGAGAGAGAATATGAATGAGTCATCCCATGAGAGTAAATGTGATCCTTCATTAACATAAGGGAAAGTTACTGTTCTTATGTTGATTGTCCTTTATGTGGGATGGTGATTTACTAGACATGAGTAGCTCATCACTTTCTTCTGTATTATATTTTATAGCATCATTCATCTTTCCCTGGGGTTGGCCATTTGTGATGAAACATCTGTCACCATGAGGAGTTAGACCCTAGGTGTTCAGAGAAAGTGTTAGAAGTCACAATGTCAGTCTCCAAGTATTCAGGATCTGTTATTAGAAGTCCAGAAGTCCTCAGTAGTCATTAACTGATGCTGCTGGCAATGACTGATATCCACAAGAGAACACCATAAAGAGGTTAAGTAACTTATTTGCCTGAGTCCAGCTACAGTGTGGCTCACGGCCAACAGAGGAGGTTTGGAGTCAGTGAAAGAAGAAAACTGACATGATCTGAGGGTGAATCATGATAGTTGGGAGTTTATTTAAAAATCTAAACATTTACTGCCTGAGGATCCAGCTATACCTCTCTTGGGCATATACCCAAAAGATGCCCCAACATATAAAAAAGACACGTGCTCCACTATGTTCATTACAGCCTTATTTATAATAGCCAGAAGCTGGAAAGAACCCAGATGCCCTTCAACAGAGGAATGGATACAGAAAATGTGGTACATCGACACAATGGAATATTACTCAGCTATCAAAAACAACGACTTTATGAAATTCATAGGCAAATGGTTGGAACTGGAAAATATCATCCTGAGTGAGCTAACCCAATCACAGAAAGACATACATGGTATGCACTCATTGATAAGTGGCTATTAGCCCAAATGCTTGAATTACCCTAGATGCCTAGAACAAATGAAACTCAAGACGGATGATCAAAATGTGAATGCTTCACTCCTTCTTTAAAAGGGGAACAAGAATACCCTTGGCAGGGAAGAGAGAGGCAAAGATTAAAACAGAGACTGAAGGAACACCCATTCAGAGCCTGCCCCACATGTGGCCCATACATATACAGCCACCCAATTAGACAAGATGGATGAAGCAAAGAAGTGCAGACCGACAGGAGCCGGATGTAGATCGCTCCTGAGAGACACCGCCAGAATACAGCAAACACAGAGGTGAATGCCAGCAGCAAACCACTGAACTCAGAATAGGACCCCCGTTGAAGGAATCAGAGAAAGAACTGGAAGAGCTTGAAGCGGCTCGAGACCCCATATGTACAACAATGCCAAGCAACTAGAGCTTCCAGGGACTAAGCCCTACCTAAAGACTATACATGGACTAACCCTGGACTCTGACCTCATAGGTAACAATGAATATCCTAGTAAGAGCACCAGTGGAAGGGGAAGCCCTGGGTCCTGCTAAGACTGAACCCCCAGTGAACTAGATTGTTGGGGGGATGGCGGCAATGGGGGGAGGATGGGGAGGGGAACACCCATAAAGAAGGGGAGGTGGAGGGATTAGGGGGATGTTTGCCCGGAAACCGGGAAAGGGAATAACATCCGGAAACCGGGAAAGGGAATAACATTCGAAATGTAAATAAGAAATACTCAAGTTAATAAAAAAAAAAAGAATAAAAAAAAAGAAGCTTAGTCTGTGGGCTGGGGATTTAACTCAGTGGTAGAGCGCTTACCTAGGAAGCGCAAGGCCCTGGGTTCGGTCCCGAGCTCCGAAAAAAAGAACCAAAAAAAAAAAAAAAAGCTTAGTGTGTTTCTCCCCGGACGACACAGATCTTAGTGGTGAGAGATGAGACAAGCATTCTACAGTCACCTTTTGTGACAGGACTCAGGGAGTCACTCAGGACACGAAGAATATGGTTAAGAAAAAGATTTAAAGAAATTATTATACTTTGTAGGAAATATTTGTCCATAGTTACCCCAGGAGGGAACAATTGACACAAAAGATAGTGCAGAGTTAGTTACTGTTTTATGGGCCAGCTAATCCTGTTGCTGAAGTCTGCCCTTTGTAATGAATAAAAGTTGCATGCTTTTTGGGTTCAAGGTTGCCTCTCCCTGCATTGGTGAGCAACCCCACATATGTGGATTGAAAACCTTATACACTCATGCTACTGCAGCAGTCACTTTGTCAATCTGTGCTCTGTGGGTGGTGCTCCTGGTGTAAGGCCACAATGGGTTCTTACAACATTTTGTTGCATCAGCTTGGAACTGGGCTCCCCCAGACCACAATTGGCCAAGAGATCGGAGGTAAGCTCGAGCAAATCTGTGGTCTGTGTTCTGTGTTAATTTCTGTTTTGTCTCTGTGTCATGTTGTCTCCTCATTGTTTCATGTTGTCTTATGTTGTCTGTGTCTGCTGTCTGGAGTGTTTGAGGCCCTTCAGAGGGGTGCTTGAGTCCTCTACTGTAGAGGGGTTAGTGTCCCCTCAGTGGATGCTGTGGGTCCTGTGACGGGCTTACGGCTGTGACAGGAGGACATGTTAGTTGTCACAGGCCACAGGCCCTAAAGGATGCTCTAGGAGGAGAAAGGAATCTAGAGAAAACTCTAGAATCCCTTTGGGAGGTGGGATCAGACAGTCCACCTCATTCCAGAAGCAGCTAAGGTTAAGCTGATATTTGGGCCATGAACTGAATGCATCAGGCATCTGTGGAAATTGCATATAGGATGCATTGTCTTCATCTTGTTTGTCTAGTATGATTTCTGTGATATAGTCGAGAATCTTTTGGCTTTTGTTTCACTTTTGGACTTGGACTGACAACTGTGTTTGAAATCATGCACTGACGACTGTGTTTAAAATCATGGACTTAAGACTGTGTTTGAAATCATGGAACTGTTTGTGTTGTTTGCCAATGAGTTTTACTTGGTCCTCTTGGTGCTTAACTTGGGAATGATTTGCTTGAGAGCAATTATTTTCAACCTGGGAGTTTTGTCTTTCTCTCTTGAGCCTCCTCCCCAAGGAGAAATGCCTCTCCCTTTGCTTCCCTTGTCCAGTCTAGCTACATTTAACAGTTCATGACACATGGGTATGGACTCCAGGTTAGCAAGTGATCATGTCTGAAGCAGGCATTTACAAGAATCTGAAAGCTTTCCCTTGAATCCTGATGAAAGGATGTCCCTTTTGCTTAGACATTCACAGCTTCTAAGGAAGGGACAGCACAGAGTAGGGAAGTGTGGGGCTAAGGGTGGCAGGTGAGCAGGCCTACTAGCAAGCAAGTTGCAGGCTGCTCATGGGCAGTGGCACAGCTCAGGCCAAGCTGGCAAAAGAGGAGTCTCAAGGCAAAGGGGCTGCTGGCTGGGGCTAGCGCTTTGACAACAAAAGGATAGTAGAGAGTTAGTGGTTGTTTTAAAGTTTATTATGAGCCCTGAAAGAAATTCCAACCGCTATCTTCAGGAGCCAGACTTTCAACACTTGCTTACAGAAGGAGATCATTCATTAAGAGAAGTTTTTTGAGGGAGCATTCCTTATCTGCTAGACCTATTCCAAGAGAAGAGTCAGTCTCCAACATTAAGTACATTCCCTGTTAGTCATCATTGACGTAGAGAGTGCCTCTGATCCTATCCGTGAAGTAATTAGTTCCTGCCCCTGTGGTCAAAATGCCCTAGGTTGAGGGGCAGGAGCCCCTAAAATAGTTTCAGAAACTCTGCAGCACACTGCGAGGAACTTTGATTTGCCAGACAGAACAGGCTTTATTCTAGGATGATTACAGGAGAAATTCTTGGCACCAGCTCTTCAGCTTACTCCAACTGGAGGCTGTGGCCAAGGTCAGGATCAATGTTTTCTTTTCCATGGCCCTCCAACCCAGTGAGACAGCTTGATGAAGGGCAAATATTGAAGTCCTGGAATTCAGAGGTACAGGGGAGGGCTGAAGTTCTATTAAAGGTCAGTATTCCAGTGTTAGCAACCTCTTCATTGGTTGTAAGAGGCAGGAAGCCCAACTCAATTGTGACCCCTGCCTCAGGAATGTCAGCAGAAAGAGTCCTTATAACCAGTTATCTTTAACTATAGCTTGCACTCTGATACCCAAGGCTTCACTCAGATCACACCACCCTGGGTGAGCCTCCTTCAATACTCAGAAGCTATCTTCTCCTGGTCTTTTGACACAAGGTCACCAGGCATGTCTGACAGCCTGGACGACCCTCCCCCCCAAAGTGAACAAGCCATACAATACTTTTGTCAGTCTGTTGGCATCTAGCACCCAGGTCCTAACCATCTCTCCATCCTTTTGTAATTCTTACTGGAACCCTAGGGTCATTCATAGGCTGAGTCTCTTGAAAGGCAGAGCCACTAACCTGACACTGAATGGAGGTACTCATTAAGGGAAAGTCTAAGTCCAGAGAGACAGCCGATTACCTACCCCTCTGCTTGCCTTTCTGTTTTATAGGCACAAGGCTTGTACTTATGTTTGAAATGGCCTTTTTGTCCCAAGGAAGCTTCCTCATTTAGCTGTGTGACTGAATGCTACTTGTCTCCTGATCTGTTTGTTCCACCAGCTCTCAGCAGGCCAACCCCTAGCTTTCTTGCCCGGCCCCTTTCCTCTGTTCTTAAGAATTTTGTCATCAAATACACTGTTGTTTGACTTATAATATCACCTGCCCTGCTAATATACATGTCCCAGATTACTGTTATGAAAGTTATAATTCTAAAACAAGGGGATGGTACATCCCCCCTAAATATTAAATTTACCTCCACGATTTGAAACCAGGATTGGACACGTGGATATACTTGGGGCCATAAAATGTTTCAATCAGGTGCCAACACAGGGATTATATTTACCATAGAATTGTTAAAACAGTCTGTACATTCCTACTCCTTGGCTCCTGGCACTCATCCCAAGAAGAAGCCCATGGAGGCGCTGAACACAGCACAGAGCACACAGGCAACTTCATCTACAGCCTGCACTCCACTGAGACGAGGTGCTTTCTCGAAGAACTGCACCACTTCGAGTCCATTGCCATTGCACAAGAAGAATTGAAAGCTCTACCACCCAGTCCAGGACAGATGAGATATGTATTCTTCCATAATGAGATACCTTTCATAGGGTTTGGATTTTTAGATAATGCAATTATGATTGTTGTAGGAACCCAAATTGAATTGGCTATTAAAATTATTTTGGGAATTTCAACAATGGCACTCAATATGTTATCTTTTCCTTCTATGTATCAACATATTATTAACATTCAGTCATTGATGCTGTACTGTACTGACATGGGATTTGCTTATTTCTTATATGACATGCACAGGATACCTATGCATGTCTTTATTTTTTATTATATGTTTATACTTCAATGCTGAGGTTTATCCAAATTATTTGAGATGTTTAATATCAGTTAAAATTGTAATTCTCTGCCTGGTGGCATCCATTCTATGGTAGTTCATGGTAAACATTTACAATCATATAAATTCACTCAATTTTTAAATTTCCACATCTATCTAAAAGAGAGCAGAGTTTTAAGTATATCTGACTATTTTAATTTTGAACCATACTGTCTTTAAGGGGCAGAGGTTAATCAGAAAGAACAATTGTCTGGTCCCTCTTTTACATAAACCATACATGTTAACAAATGTACTTCTTCCTGATTGGCTTTTGACTTTTAATTTCCCAACTTTGAGCAATCACACTGAATTCTGGTTTGTAAGAGAAAGGCAGTGTATGGATACTTCATGTGTGTTAGAATATGGTTAAACAGAGCATGAAAAAGGTCATAAAATGATTAGAAAAGAGAAAACAACAAAGAGGAAAAGCTGAGAACTGGTATCAAAATTGGTTTGCCACCTCCCCTTGGTTTTCCACCCTGCTTCCCTCTCTGTTGGACCCCCTGATAGGCTTTCTTTTGCTTATATCTTTTGGCCATTGGACATTTAATCATTTGACCAGCTTTATTAAACAACAGGTAGATAATATGGCAGCAAAACCTATTCAGGTATATTATCATAGGCTAACTATTGAGGATGCCTTTGATGAGGGTCAAGCTCACCTACACATCTCCTATCCCAGGCAAGGACACTTTTGTCCTTCAGCCAAATGAGGCCAACATTCTTTTCTACCTGATGTCCTGATGCTTTTGCTGAAAAGTCAATGAATTGTCACCCCTGTGTGCTGAACTGGACAGTCAATGATGGGTAAGAGAGTGATATATACATGAATAAAGGTCCTAAGACAGGAAGGCTCCCATTAGCTGCTGCCTTATCCCATGACAGACCCTGGCCACAAGGTTCTCTTGGCCATGTGACAAATATCACTCCAACCTAAGACAGAAGCAGTTCCTGAGGGGCTCATTCCAGGACAGCACAGCCATTTGGTCACCTTTTCACTTGATTATAAGAAAGGGGGAGATGCTGGAAGCGATGTCTTGAAACCCTCCAATATTGAAGCTATTATTATGGCTAGTTAAGTATGACTGGGTTCATGAAAAATCCCCAGGCAACTGCAGAACACTAATAGAAATATGGTGGTCAAGATGAATAATGATATGACCTTGTGACCTTGCTGAGAAATACATCTGACGTCAAGATACCCAATGTGATGACCTGCAACTTTTCTGAACAAACAACATCCTGCTGACCAATAGATATGACAAACCTGTGGCCTTTCTAACATCCTATCAACATCAGCCAATTCCCTAACCACATGAATACCGTGTCCTTGGCCTGATTAAATGTTTCATACTTCCCCTCTCCCTCTGTTACCCCCGTTATGGTATAAATTCAGCCTTAAGAAAAAATAAAATTGTTGCCTTGATCAGACTCTTATCTTGGCATCCTTCCTCATGTCTTTTGTTCCCCATTCCCTTCTAGGTAACCTCAGCACCATTATTATTTTATTCCCTGTAACTAGAATTAGTTATCTAATTAGAATCAGCCACCTCATGGATTCTAAGACTTGAGTCATGGTCTTTGAAAGAAAAGCTGAATAATTTCTGCAGCCCCATTAATTTATTTTTTCTTTTAAGCTTGATAATGTACATGATGAATTTTAGGCCTTTTAATCTCCTATTACCTTGTCTACTCATTAAAGGCCCTCTCCAGCTCAATTTTCTTTCCAAGGAATCCTCATATCTTCAGCATGTTTGAGACATAAAATGCTGCTATCACATCAGGGATATAGGATAGATTGGAGGGTTTGCTTATTTTCTGGTTCTTCCACAGAAATCTAAAGGAGGCACCAGAATGAATCCATGACAGACTCAACTATGTGCTTTCTTGTTGGGGACAGGACTGCTTGACTAGGCAAAGCCTGAGAAGGGCTTGACCTTTTTAAAGAGAGAACATGTCCCCGGAAGACTGTTGTCTCATTGTCTAAGGAGAATATCTTGCGGTTTAATGATTCACCTTATGTCCTTGTGCACTTCCCAGTACTCCCCCCGCCCTAAGCTTCAGTTCCTGCTTCAATTCCTGCTTCAGAGCTTTAAATGCTGTATATTACTCTCAAGAAACAGACCTTGACAAGGACACTGCTTGGTCTAGCTCCTGTTTCTCACCCGTTCTCCCACAGGTATGGGTCCCCCTCTACCCCCACAAATAACTGGTTCCCGCTGGCGGGGGCAAGTGCTTCTCTTGAGATTACAGCATGGTAAAGGGTTCCACATCTGTCCTTCTGACCAAGTCTAACCACCACCTCTGCAGAAGCTATCTTGCTACATCTCTACCTCATGCCTTCCCTCTCAGATGCAAGTTTTTGCATTAAAGGCTGAGGCTGCTTCGGCAAGTTCCAAATGCTATATGTTTTCCTTTTATTATATATGCTAACTATTAGAGGAAGCAGTTTTTGTTAACCTATAAGAAAGCAATTATAGAAATATGAAGAACTCTGCCCAGAATCAGTAGTCTGGATGATTGGAATTTCTCAAACCTGGTTTCAGAGGATCCCTGTGTTGGAATCTGAAGTGGTAAAATTTCAAAACATTTTATTAATTTCTACTAAAAATTATTGAGAAAACTGTTATTGAATTTAAAGAAGGTAAGTAATTAATGACCACACATTTGAACAGGCCTTCCTCAGTAGTTCTTAGAAAAAGTGACAGGTAACTTGAATATATTATGAGTTAGAAAGTTAGTTTAGTTATTAAGGTCATGCAACATTCTGATAAAGGACATAATTTAGATCACAAGATCTACTTCAGGGAAATCACAACCACCTATAACTACAGATCAAGTGTATTTGTCATTAAGTACCTCTTTATGGTTCAGAAGGCATCTAAATGTGCCTTTTACAAAAAGTACCAAGTGGGGATATGCATATGTGTAAATAAATAAATAAATAAATAAATAAATAAATAAATAAATAAATGTAAAGAAAATGTTACTAGATGACTTGGAAATTAAATTCATATGTGTATATACACATATATTAAAGAAATTATTAAGGTAGAGCAAATAAAATAAATCTTAAATAAAGTGCACAACTTGCTGAGGCTATTTTGTTTGTATATATAGGATTTGAGAGCTTACTGCTCTACATAGTACAACTGTATGGGAATTCATTCCTGGAAGATGCTAATTCTCCTCCTCTGAGTACTTATTACTTGTTTACAGTTCTGTTTCTAGGGATGGGACTCCATGTATTAACTTTCATTTTCTGAGACAGTTTTAATGTTCTTAAGCTAATGTAGAACTCTGCATTTTAAAGGTCAATGTCATGGTAAGCCCGCTCTCTCTCTCTCTCTCTCTCTCTCTCTCTCTCTCTCTCTCTCTCTCTCTCTCTCTGCCTCTCTCTCTCTCTGCATATATATATATATATATAATTAATTTTAACTTATATACACAATCTTAGTTTTAACACAACATGTTAGTTTCGGCTTTTGAATGGAATATGCTATATTTCAATTTATATATCAATATTATTTGATTAAAAATTACCACTTTTCATCTTTTTCTAACTTTTTAGACTCAGCAATTTAATTTGGAGCATCTGTCAAATTTAGAAAGCTAGAAACAGTCTATGAGAATTGGAAGGTCAGAGGTCTTATGGGGTGAGAGTATTAATAGAATACATGTGCTATGAAAGTAGGGGATAAAAGTCTAAGCACAGAAAAGAATGATGATATATAAGGATGTGTCAGGTTTGAATAATCAAAAAAAATAAAAATCTATCATTTTCAGACCTTACTACATTGCACACTAATTTAAAAGTGTAGTAGTGGCTATTTAGAAGGCTGAGTGGTTAAAGTCTTATAGTGCTCTCATAGCAGATGAAAGTTTGGTTTCCACCACCCATGTGTGTGACATAAAACTGCCTGTAAGTCCAGGATCAAGGAATCTGATGCCTTAGCCTCAGAGGGCACTTGAATCCATGTGCTTAACTACATACCTGGACAAGGACATTAAAATCAAATCAAATATTTAAAAGGTATATTTATGAGAAAGAAGTCTTTAGTGACATGTACCATACATGGAAGACAATGTTTCACCCATAAGATATGGGATGATAACTGAAAACTCAATGCCAAATGTGAGATATTTTCCTATGACTCAAGGATGCCAGAGGGGATCCTAAAACATAAAGAATATCTCCACTGCTCTTGGTTGTCTCCCTGAACCAAAGAATAAGACACTATATCTGAAGACAAATTTCATTGTGGCTGTAGCATATGGAGAAAGCATGTTGGAAATGACCTAGAAAATTTCCTTCCTGCTGGGCACTTTTCATTGTCTTAGAACATGATGTGCAGTCTACTGTGGGAGAAAAGTTATCAGTAGTTTTACCCAGCAAGGTATATTGAATGCTGTAATGCCTATTTGCCAGGCAGGATTTGTATACTCGTGCAATCATTGCAAAAATGTTCTGGGAGCAAAAATCTCCATTTATAGTAGCTTTGAACCTTGTACCACAAGAGTAAAAGAATTCATAGCTGGAAATGTAAACTTGGTAAAAAAAATGACTGAGAAGCTGTTAGAGCTGAAGGTTTGGGAGTATCTAACTGCAGTTTGATTTTTTAAGGACATGCTGTCAAACTGTTTTTTAAATATTTATGTTTGTACATGTACATTAGTGTTCTCCACTTTGGATATAAAAACTTCTATGTGCAGTGGGCATCAATACATGCAATGTCTCATAACTGGTCCAAATGCTCAGATTGAATGTTCAATGCTCATCCATAAGTAAGGTATCTATAAATCCCTTGTAAGGTTCAGAAAAACCAGAGAAAGAGAGATAAAATGAAAGAAGTGAAATAGGGGCTGGAGGCTGCTGTCTTCTCAACATGACAAGGACAAGGAGGTCATGAGTCAGTGAAGGTACATTGAACTTAGATAATGACTTGTTTGAGATTCCCAGGTTAAGTGTGTGGGAAACTGGGGTAGGTAAGATCAAGAGAGATGGTACACAGATAAAAGAATAAGTTAATAATATTTATAAAAAAAGTAAAATTCACCACCTTTACAACACTTTGCCATTTTCTGTAGAATAATATAGATACTTTTAGTGTCTTATTTAGTATCAGGTATAAAGGTTTTGTGATTCTATTTCATTTCCAGTACTGTGTAAACTAAATATACCCATTTAACAAATTATATTTCAGTATACTTGGGGTTTCCTATATGAAATTTTAAACTATTACAAATTTCCTTTAATTATTACATGATTCATAGGGAATAAATGCTAATGAAGCAAACTTGTTGACTCCTCCCCTCTATTATTTCTGCAACTGACATGTGTTTAACTTTTTGTGCAACAAATCTCTTATTAAGTCCTCACTACCTTTGTAAAAGAATTTATCAGCTGGGGCAAATAAATATGAGGGAAAGAGTGTTTTATACATTCATTATCATTTTATCATCATATTTTGTTCTCTCCATTTATGTTTTAGGTTCAATTAAGATCTGGTGTTACATTACATGTATCCTATATTTTTAATTTCTTTAACATTTTTATAGTACTCAATAACACTGAATTTATAATCTCATTTTCTGATTCTTTAGTAAAAATTTAATTTGCCTAAACTATATTTACTAGCTTTCAATTTTAGTCCTTGAAGGTGTGTGGTGTGGTGTTGTATGTGTGTGCGTGCATGCGGACATATGTGCAAGGTGTGTGTGTGTGTGTGTGTGTGTGTGTGTGTGTGTGATGCTGTTTTTTTATATCAGCACTTGAAACCTGTCATTTCAATATCTTTGCACAGCATAGTTCCTAATGAATGTTAAATAAACAGTACAGTGCCCTAATTTTTATTCTGAGTTATTTTTCAGAAGGTCAAAATTTTTATACTTTTCATTATTTATGTTATTTGGGATTTGAAGATGTAATGGAAGTCATATCTTTAAATATATATACACATATATATGCACATTCATCTACATCAACATAATCATACATATTTAAAGTGTTTGGCATTGTTCAAAGCTCTTAAAAGCAAAGTGATTTATTCTTAAGCTATAACAGGTAAGAAGATGCTGTGGGACTCAAATTTTGTTCTAACAGTTGTGTACTATAATGTCTCTGGCTCAAATTTAGCACAAGGCAGCACACCCAGATTATAAACGCAATTGTCAATCTGGCGAGATATCCCCTTATACCTGAAGATTCCAGAAACAAGATTCAAAATTCTGTTGTGATTTTTTTAATTCAAAGTATACGCAAGTTGATTTCGTGACAAATTTCAGAAGGGAAAGGCTAATGAATGTTTTTTAGAGACCAGGAATCAAGGAATAATACCACACACCTACAATAAGTGAGCAGAAAAAGGAGGTGGAAACTACAGTCTACTTGATAGTTTATTAGACAGTGATCCTTGGGTGGAGAATATCTGGATTTGAGATTACCATGAGTGGCAAAATCAACAAGATATTCTTTAAAAATAGAAAAGTCCAATTCAGAGGTATAGGTATTGTACTAGGAATGATGTGTTGTTCTGGTACAAGGAAAAGACAATTAACTTGACAAGAATAATCATAAGATTTAATAAAGCATCTAGATGTGGAAGAGAAGTTTGAGAGAGAGAGGAGAGACAGGGAACCAGAGACAGGTAAAGAAGGAGAGGCAGAGAGAAAGGGAGTGGGACAGGGTGAGGAGGGAGGAAGGGAGCGGGGAGGGGGGGAGGGAGAGAATATGAATGAGTCATCCCCTGAGAGTAAATGCTCATTCCCTGAGTGAATTTGATCCTTCTTTAGCATTAAAGGAAAAGTCACTGTTCTTATCTAGATTGTCCTTCATGTGATATGGGTGGTTTACTAGACATTAGGAGCTCAGCACTTTCTTCTGTATTATATTTTATAACATCATTCATCTTTCCCTGAGGTTGACCATTTTTGGTAAAACAGCTGTGGCCATGATGAGGAGTTAGACAATAGGTGTTCATAGAATATGTTAGAAATCACAATATCAGTCCCCAAGTATTCAGGATCTGTTATTAGAAGTCCAGAAGTCCTCCGTAGTCATTAACTGATGCTGGTAGCAATGATTGAAATCCACAGGACAACACAATAAAGAGGTTAAATAACTTGTTTGACGGAATCCAGCTCAGGGCTCAGTGTGGCTCAGGGCCAAATGAGGAAGTGTTCAGTCAGTGAGAGAAGGAAACTGACATGATATGGGGACGAATCATCATATTTGGGAGTTTACTTAAAAAATCTAAACATTTGTATTCTATATTTGCACAATTAGCCATAGGTAATATTGAATGCAACTTAATGGTTTCATGATGAACATTATCTTTCTACATACTGCTTTTAACCTATGTTAGCCCTAGTTTGCAACATGCAAAATGTAGGAGGCAATCAACTTTATTATAGTGTTTTTCTTTAAAGGAAAACCAGTAAGTTGAGAAGGATCCAAATTCCCATTGTTCTCTAAGGTTCAACAAACCTGAAAAGTGCCCCTTTGCCCTTCCTCCTACATGTTCTGAGTCTCTGTGGTCACATATACTGAACACTGAGTCCTGAGAAACAAAACCACGAGGAGTATTTTCAATGCTTACGTGTCATTTTGCAGTGTTGGTACCATATAGCAGAATAAGCATTAGGCTGCTATCTAATTACCTTCCCATGCACTTTACTCTTACAATATGGGCCCTGCTCTTACATACACTCCCCTTAGGGAATGTACTGATACTTTATTTTTTTTCCAATATGCCATACCATCTTATTTTATTGGATATTTTTTATTTACATTTCAAAACTTATTCCCTATTCTGGTTTCCCAGTCATAAGGCCCCTATCCCATCCTCCTCTGTTTCTTCTATAAGGGTTTTCCCCCTTCCCACTCCCACCCTGACATTCCCCTACATTGTGGGGTCCAGTTGTGGCAGAACCAAGGGCTTCCCCTTCCACTGGTGCCCAACAATGCCATCATCTGCTAAATGTGCAGCTGGAACCATGAGTCTGTCCATGCATAGTCTTTGGGTAGTGGTTTAGTCCCTGGGAGCTCTGGTTTATTGTTATTGTTATTTTTATTGGGTTGTATGCCCCTTCAGTTCCTTCAATACTTTCTCTAATCCCTCCAATGGGGACCCCATACTCAGTTCAACGGTTTGCTGCTAACATTTGCCTCTGTATTTGACATGCTCTGGCTAAGCCTCTCAGAAAAGAGCTGTAACAAGCTACTGTCAGCATGCACTTTCTAACTTCAAAAACATGAAACATGTCACAAATTTATGTTTCATCTTTGTTCAGGGGCCGTAATGTATCATTCCAATTTTAGAATATGTGCGGCTGAGGCAAGCATATACCACACCATCTTATCCTTCAGTGTATGCTCCTGTATATGGCAGATTCTGAACAGAATCTGCACCTTGTGGGGTATATCAGTCCTTGCCATTCATCCTGAAAGTCATTTACACAGGGAATTAATCAGGGTCACTATTGCATTCATATTAACTGATCTTTGCCCTCAACTGTCAAGTCCCCACATTCTGGGTCTAGTCTCATTGCCTCTCTCGGTTATGTGCTTTCGTTCTTGCCAGCAGATGCTTAAAGATTCCTGAAACCACCTTTCAGTTCATAAATCTGTAACTTCTCTATTCTTGGTGAAAACAGGGGTGTGTTATGGGGATCCCAGTGTTGGAGTAGACAGAGATATAGTACTGTATGATTCCACTATGGTGAAGTTTTTCCAAAAGAATTATATTGCTTTCAAAGTTGTATATACTCACACCCTCTACCAAGGCAATCCAAAACTTTCTGGAAGGATAAGGAAACTCTCACAAGACATAGTAAATAATCAAACCTGAAAGTAAAATTATGATGTGATCTAGAATCTGTGATGTAGATAGGCTGGAACATTTCAAGCTGCAGTGGTCACCATGTGGTCCATGCTCATTGTTAAATAGTTGTACTTGAACATTAAGTAAGCCAACGTTGCAAAATAGGATTAAGGCCAAAGAAACTATAGGAACAAAGAGAGCCTAAACGAACTGAGAAATGGTACCAAAGATCTTTCCAAACCAGATGACCTGTACTAATTCTTGAGTTATCCCCTGTCAGGTTTGAACTTTTGTCTTATTTTACAGAGATTTCCCCCCTATTTCTTTTGAATTATTGATGCAGAAAGAACAAGTTTCCTTAATCAGGGCATATACAGATCTGACTTCGGCAGAAAGTGTGTCTAGGGTTTTCTTGTTTTGGAGGACCATTTCTGTCTGGAGCTGAGGCATTGTTTGTACATCTGTAGTAGAGACTGTGGTTTTCTAGGTTATGTGATGGGAAATGTAATTTTTAATATTAACTTTTGCACCTATTATCATCTGTGACCAAAATAATTCTCAGAGATTATTCCAAATCTGCAAACTTCTGACCAGTTTCTGTCTAGAGCTACAGACATTTTATTTTTCTTATATTTTCTGCTAGGGACTAAACATAGAAATTCCTTCTCTAGAGAAGCTGAGATGGAGAAAAGCATTAGGGGATGGGAAACCTTCTAAATCTCTTAAGTATAGCACCCTCTCAAGTTTTAGGTCTACATATAGGTCTTAGCCACAAAGAAAGTAGTTGCCTTTCTCATTAAGTTTTATTCCGCTGCTTGGTTTCTGAATCTAAATAAACTATAATCTGTTGTAATTTAATAGGAACAAAAATGTCCTACGATATGAGGAATAGAATCATTCCTCCCTAGTGTTTGCAGAAATGATTAGAATAAAGGAGGGACATTTCAAAATATGCCCATGATCAGCTTCCAGATCTATCCAGGCACTTTCATTGGTTTTAACTTTCTCCTCCTACCATTCTTTTCACCTCAGGCAAATTCTGTTATTTCCTTTTTGAAACTTGGGACAAGAATTCATACTGTATCCTTTTGTAACCTGGACTTTCTTATATAGGCAAGATTTATCAGTCACTCACAGATCTCTGTCTATCTCTGCTTTATGAGAGCTGAAATTACATTGCAGGCTACAATGCTTAGAAAGGATCAATATTTTTAATTATTTTCTTTCATAACAACATTTTGTTATTTCAAAAGATATTATTAAATGCATATGGGTATTTTACCTATAAGCATGCTTTGCATAACATATGCATACATACTGGATTTAGAGTCCAAAAGAGAGCATTTTATTCCCTGTAACTAGAATTACAGATGATTATCAGCCACCACATGGATGCTGGGACTTGAGTGATGGTCTTTAAAAGAAAATCTGAATAATTTCTGCAGCCCTGTTAATTTATATTTTTTCTTTTAAGCTTGATAATGGATTTGATGAATTTTAGGCCTTTTAATCTCCTATTACCTTGTCTGCTCCTCAAAGCCCTATCTAGCTAAACCTTCTTTCCAAGGAATACCCATAACTTCAGCATGTTTGAGATATGAAATGCTGCTATCACATCAGGGATATAGGATAGAATGGAGGGTTTGCTTATTTTCTGATTCTTCCACAGAAATCTAAAGGAAGCACCACAATGAATTCATGGCAGATTCATCTGTGTGCTCTCTCTTGAGATGACAGCATGGTAAAGGGTGTCACATCTGTCTTTCTGACAAAGTCTAACCAGCACCTCTGCAGAAGCTATCTTGCTACAACTCTACCTCATGCCTTCCCTCTCAGATGCAAGTTTTCTCACTAAAGGCTGAGGTTGTTTGGGCAATCTGAGGCTAAATGCTATACATTTTCATTTTCATTATATGGTAACTATTAAAGGAAGAAGTTTTTGTTAACATATAAGGAAGCAATTGCAGGTATATGAAGAACTCTGCTGCGATCCACTAGTCTGGTTGATGGGAATTTCTTAAACCTGGCTTCAGAGGCTGATGGATTTCAACACATGCAGGTGACAGTGCAAAGTGATAAAGAAATGATATCTAGGATGGACTAGACATATCATTTGTTGTATCTGGAAAATAGTAAATGTTGGGCCTTGTTTCCAAAAAATTAAATATATAGAAATATTTTAAATGTAAGAATTTCAAGGTGTTTACATCATTTTAATGCTATGAACCTATGTACCTGTTCCTGAGTCTTCCATGGTCTTTGTGTGTTGTATACATGCCTAACTAGTAAGTTACATACAGATCATGCCTCGAAACATAAGAATAAGAAATGGAAGACTTCGCCATTAACCCTGAAGCAACCTAGATGAAGGTATTGATCATCTAGGTTTAATCAACAGAGATTTTCACCATTTCTTCCAGAGTGTCTATGTGTAAAGTTCTGTATGTATATAAGTAGGAGAAACTCTCATGTGCACATCACAGACCTTAAGCAATTACACATGGAAGAGTAAATATCTCTATCACTTCTCAATCAACCAGCTTCCTTGGGAAGCAAACCTTGCAGTTTTTGAATGTTTTTTTTCTCATTAATATGTGTATTGATTCATTTTCCATCCTGATCACATTTGCTCCTCTCAATGCCTTCTCCTACCTCCTTTGTTCTCCTCAGCACTGAGAAGAGTGTACATCTGCATTGGGTACTAACCCACACTTTCACCTCAAGACACATCAAGACTAAGCACATTTGCTCTCACTGAGGCACAAAAACCAGCTCAAACGGGGAATAGGATACTCAGACAAGCAACAGAATCAGGAGCTCCTGCTCCAGTTATTGGGGAACCTGCAAGAGGACCAATCAGTTTATCTTCTATATACGTGATACCTCATATATGCCAGTTCTCACCTTCTCTCCAACACATATTCCTTCCACCATCCACCTGTGATGACTATTTTGTATCACTTTCTGAGTGAGATTCAAGCATCCTACCATCAGTCCTGCTTGTTATTTATCTTTGGGCATATGGATTATAGTGTGAATATTCTGTAGTTTATGACTTATTTATACTTATGAGTACATAAAATTCATGTACCTTTGATTTGGGTTATTCTAATCAAGATGGGCTTTTTTTACTTCCATCCATTTGCCTGCAAATGTCATGATGACCTAATTTTTAATAGCTGAGTAGTCCATTGTGTAAATGAACATTTTTGCTATCTATTCTTCTGCTGAGAGACATTTTTGTCTATTATGATTAAAGCTATGTCCGTGTCAGACTTCTTTATAATAACAGAAGCTAAAAAGTACCCAGATGCCCTTCAACAGAGGAATAGATTCAGAAAATGTTGTATATCTACACAATGAGTACTACTCAACAATCAAAAACAATGACTTCATGAAATTCATAGGCAAATGGAATGAAGTTAGAAAACATCATCCTGAGTCAAGTACCCTAATCACGGAAAAACACACATTGTATGTACACATTGATAAGTGGATATTAGCCCAAAATCTTGAATTATCCAAGTTGTAATCCACAGGCCAAAGCTCCTGATGAAGGAAAACCAATGTGGACACATCTACTCCTTCTGAAAAGGGGGAACAAAAATATCCATAGTAGGAAATATGGAGGCAAAGGATAGAGCAGAGACTTTAGAAAAGGGCATTCAGAGCCTGCCCAACAAGTGGCCCATATGTATGCAGCCACCAAAACTAGATATATTTGATGAAGCTAAGAAGTGCATGCTGACAGGAACTGGATATAGATTTCTCCTGAAAGACACAACCAGAGCATATCAAATACAGAGATGAACACTAGCAGCAAACCCCACTGGAGAAATTAGAGAAATGATTGAAAGAGCTGAAGGGACTTGCAAACTCATAAGAAAAACAATGCCAACCAACCAGAACTTCCAGGAACAAAACCACTAGGGAAAGACTATACATGTACTGACCAACGGCTCACAACTGCATATATAACAGAGAATAGCCTTGTTGGAGCATCAGTGGAAGGGGAAGACCTTGGTCCTGCCAAGGTTGGACCTCTAGTGCAGGGGAATGTTGGGTGGAGTTGTAAGGGGTAGTTAATGGGTGGGAACACCCTTTTTGGGAAGGGTGAAGGTATAGGGGACTTATGGACAAGAAACCGGGAAAAGGAATAACATTTGAAATGTAAGTAGAGAAATATATCCAATAATAATTAATTAATTAATTAATGAAAAACCTACTGTACAATTGACTGTAATCTAGGTCACTACATCTACTCATGTCGAAAAGTGCCAAATAGTATTCATTGCTAGTCAAGGAAAAGGACATACTATTTGCAACTTTTCATTCGACATATTTCATTACTTACATTTCAAAGGTTATTCCACTTCCCAGTTTCCTGTCCATAAACCACCATACCCTTCCCTGCCCCTCCCCCAGACGGGTATTCCCCCTATACAACCCCCCCTTATAGCCACCTCCATACTCCTCTGCACTGGGGATCCAACCTTGGAAGGAACAAGTGCTTCCCTTTCCCCTGCTGACCCAACAAGTCTATTCTCTGCTACATATGAGGTTGGAGCCCTGGATCAGTTCATGTATACATTTTCCCTAGTGATTTAATTCCTGGAAGCTCTGGTTTGTTGGCATTGTTGTTTTTATGGGGTTGCAAGCTCCTTCAACCCTTTCAATACTTCCTCTAATTCCCCCTCATTGGGGTCCTATTCTCAGTTCAGTGGTTTGCTACTAGCTTTGACCTCTGCCCTGGACATGCTCTGGATGTGTCTCTCAGGAGAGATCTATAATCTGGTCCCTCTCAGCATGCATTTTCTAGATTCATCAATCTTATTTAGTTTTGATGGCTGTATATATAATGGCCACCTGAAGGTCAGGCTCTGAAGAGCCATTCCTTGAGTCGATGCATTAAACTATGCTTCCATATACCCTTCTATGGATTTTCTCCCCTTTAAGAAGGAGTGGGAGCATCCGCATTTTGGTCATCCCACTTCTACAGCTTTCTGTGCCTGTGGATTGCATCTTGGGTAATTCAAGATTTATGGCTAATATCCACTTATCAATGAGTGCATACCAAGTGTATTTTTCTTTGATTCAGTACCCTCACTTAGGATATTTTGTAGTTCCAACCATTTGCCTATGAATTTCATGAAGTCATTGTTTTTGATAGCCGAGTAGTACTCCATTGTGTAGATGCACCACATTTTTTGTATCAATTCCTCTCTTGAAGGGCATCTGGGTTGTTTCTAGCTTCTGGCTATTATAAATAAGACTGCTATGAACATAGTGGGGAGCATGTTTCTTTGCTGTATGTTGGAGCATCTTTCGGGTATATGCCCAAGAGAGGTATAGTTGTCCCCTCAGGTAGTGGAATGTCCAATTTTACCAGTTTGCAATCCCACCAATAATAGAAGAATGTTCCTCTTTCTCCACATCCTCACCAGCATCTGCTGTAACCTGAGTTTTTAATTTTAGCCATTCTGACGGCCATTTCCCTGATGAATAATAATGTTGAACATTTCTTCAGGTGCTTTTTGGCCATTCGAAAAGTACATAATTTATATACTGTTTTATGATGGTTAATTCTCATTTTAAACTTGACATGATTTAGAATTACTTTAGAAATACACTTATAGCACCCTCATACAGTGTAGGAGGGAATTTCCATACATATTTAATGAAGGAAGTACACTTGAAATATACCCAACTCTCAGCCATGTGATGGCTTTTTGGTATGAACAGAAAACGAATAATAAAGAAAACAAGAAATCTGAGCAATGGCATCCATTTTTGTGCTTCCTGACTATGAACAGAATATGAATATTACTACACATTCCAGCCACCATGCATATCCTGCCAGGAGGGGCAATACACCCTTTAGTAGTAAACCAAAGGAAACCTTTCCTTCCTAAAGGTGTTTTTGTCTGGTGTGTGGTAATATGGCAGGATATAAAATATAGAAAGGTACCCAATACAAGTTTTTACCTAATGTGAATCACATTGAACAACAAGGAGTCAAAAGTTCAAATTGTACCCCTTTACTTGGGGGACTATCTGGTTCTCAGAAATATTTACAGAATTTTTTCTTGTAATCATACCAAGTTTATAGTAATCAAAATGTCCTTAATATAGGAACTGTATAAATTGTGTAGAAATCACAAAATAAAATAATGTTCAAAAATATGAAGAATGCACATGCATGTAGTACGATATGACAATCTCAAGTTGACCTATGAGAATATTGTAAAAACACAGCAGTGACACTTATTGGGCTTGGAATGCAGCTCAGGGAGCAAAGTGTTTGCCTACATGTAGTTTGATTCCCCAAAAAACACACAAAAACCAGTAAATCAAACCCTGTCTCTTGGGGTTAGAATTCAAGTCAATAGTAGAAAGCTTCTCTAAATCATATTTGATTGAGGTCATGTGTTAAAGTGCAATGTCAGCAGGAAGAAAGGAGACAGTATAAGAGGTATAGATTTACTGTAAGAATTGAAAAATACATCTAAGTGCTTTGGTAAGATTCTTGTGAAACTTCAGACAGAAATCTTTTACTGTAGGAGCAGATATGGAAGCTTCCAAATTGGAACATCATTTGCCCCTTCACACAAACTCTCTCTCCCTCACTCTCCCTCTCCCTCTCCCTCTCCCTCTCCCTCTCCCTCTCCCTCTCCCTCTCCCTCTCCCTCTCTCTCTCTCTCTCTCTCTCTCTCTCTCTCTCTCTCTCAGATGGTGTATCATATATTTCAGGCTGGCATTGAACTCTTTGTAGCTGAGACTGAAGAATTCCTCTTTCAGCAGCCTTCCTCTCCCAAGTGCTAGACTTACCATTGTAAACGTGTAACACCTCAACAACATCTGCTTCACTATGTTGGTGTCACTTCTAGTAAACTGTATAAAAAAACCCGGGTGGGATATTTAAAAAGCAACAACAAAAATAAAAAAATAGAACTGTATAACATGGAAACAAGGAAATTAAAAAGTTTGGGAAAGCATGACAATGAGGGCATGATTTTTTGACACCAAAGGCACATTACAGTCCGTGTGTGTGTCTGTGTCTGTATCTGTCTCTGTGTGTGTGTGTGTGTGTGTGTGTGTGTGTGTGTGTGTGTGTGTGTGTGTGTAACACACTGCAATGGACATTTTGGGAAGACCAGATGCAAATCTGTAGTAATCTGTCCTCATCTTCTATAATTTGGGTGCCAGGAATATAGGTCCTGTCATTAGGCTTGACAGAAAAAAACCAGGAATACTAGGCAACCCAACAACTACCTAATTATCTGATTTTAACATTTGAAAGCAGAGACGACTCAGGATATAAGGGACTGAGTGCCAAGCCAGACAACCAACTTCAAATTTCAGACCCAATGTGGTACAAAGAGATCATGGAGCTCATAAGTTGTTTAGAACATACATCTGTCATTGAATGTGAATAATATGAACACATACACAGAGGCTGACACCCATCCATATATTAATAAATGTGAAAATGTTTAAATTGAATTTTTAAATGGCTGAGAAGCACTTAAAGTAATGTTTAACATCATACATGTCATCAGGGAACCGCAAATCAAAGCAACCCTGAAATCCCATTTTATGCCAATTAAAATGGGAAAGACCAAAATCTCAGGTGACAGCATATGCTGGTGAGAATATGAAGAAAGAGGAGTACTCCTCCCCTGCTGGTGGAATTGTGAGTTGGTACAACAACTGAAAATTAAGCTGGCCTTTCCTGAGAAAATTGTAAATAGTTCTATCTCAAAACCCAGCTATACCACTCCTGGGCATATACTGAAACAATGCTCCACCCTACCACAAAAAAATGTGTTTCACTATGTCAACACAGCCTTATTCATAATAGCCACTAACTGGAAATAGCCCAGTTGTACCCCAACCAAAGAATGGATACAGAAAATGTGGTTGGTTCATTTACAATATGGATTACCATTCAGCTATTAAAAATGAGAATATCATGAATTTTCAGGCAAAGCGATGGATCTAGAAAATATCATCCTGAATGAGCTATTCAAAAGGACATGCATGGTATGTACACACTGATAAGTAGATATTAGCCAAAAAGTGCAGGAGACCTATCATACAACCCAGAGATTGAAAGAAGATTTTCAAGAAGAAAGGCCCAAGTGAGGGTGCTTCAATGCCACTTGGAAAGGGGAACACAATACTCATGGGAGGCAGATGGAGAAAAATACCTGAGTGGAAAGCGGGGCACAGGATCATGTATTAAAGAGAGCGCAGAGAAGCCCAGAGGGTCAGGAGAATGAATGGAAATATATAGCTGCCATGGGTAGGGATGGTGAGTGGGAAGAACCTCTAGAATGTTCCAGAGACTTGGGATGTAAAAGGCATCCAGGAATCAATGTGGGTTACCTTAGCCAAAATACCTAACATAGGAAGATGGAGAGTCCATAATGAAGAGTCCACCTCCTGTAATTAAAAGGGGCCCCCAGTAGAGGGATGGGAACACCAACCCACTTTCAAATTTTGGGGCCCAGAATTGTTCCTATCAATGGGAAATGCAGGGACAGAAATGGACCCAAGAGTGAAGGAATGGCTTGTCTATGACTGGTCCAACATGCGATTTTGGAGCCTAGCATGGCTGTCCGTTGATAGGTTGTACATCTGCCTGACTAAGACATATGGAGAAACTTATAGCCAACCAATGGTCTGAGGTCAGCAACCCCTATGGAAGAACTAGGAAAAAGATTTAAGGGGCCATACGGAATGGCAACCCCAATAGGAAGTGAAACAGTGTCAACTAACCTGGATCCCGGATACTGCTACAGACTATACCCCCACCAAAGACCATACATGGGCTATTCTGAGGCTCCTGGGAAATATGTAGCAGAAGACTTACCCTCTTGCCTGGCCTTAGTGTAAGAGAATGTACCTAATCATGTAGAGACTTGATGTCCCAGAGTAAGGGTTGCCATGAATTGGGGAACATTTTCTCTGAAGTACAGAAGAGGGTGGATAAGGTGAAGAACCCTGAAGGGGGTACAAGGAGGAATGGCAACAGTTTGGATGTAAATAAATAAATTAAGTTCAAAAAATAATTTAAACAGCATATAGTTCAAATTAAAATATGTAAGGCTTTCAATTTATTACAGATCACCCAAGAACATATGATATACATGTAGTCAGAAAACACGATGTAGAAATCATAGTGAGTTGTCCAGACATGGTCAGTAGATTATTCTTTCTGGCATGCTCCAGTGTCAAGACTCAATAAAGAGCACTGAAAAAAGAGCGTTAAAATGATGTCACTGTTTGTAAATATATGACTTTAAAATTTATAATAAATAAAAAATTATTATGACCTCAAAAATTTAGAAGGCATCAAATGTATACTGTATACGAAATAGAGTAAGCAAGCTAAGTTGCTATAAAATTATAAAAACTGATACTGTCTTTTACTCTGCACTAGATCCTACACCACAGTGCCCCAAGATATTTGGTAGATATCCTCATCTCAGTCAGCAAAGCCTCTAACCTGATTTGCTCTATCACATATGACAGTGCTGATGACTTCTCTCTGAGACTCATAACAATCTCTCTACTCATTTAGTTCCCAAGGCAGGTTGCCACCATGCCCAAAATATATATCCCAATTCCATGGCAGCCTAGTGTCACCAGCCACCACATACACTCTTGAAGTTAAATCACCACATGAAAGAACACACAACACCATAACCTCTAATGAAATTGATAAGATTGAAAACATTGCCCACCTAGACATAAAAAGCCCTGTATACATCCATCCCTTAAGTATATTCCTAACACCCTGTAAATATGCAGAGAGGAACCTCAACATCAGCCTCCATGTTCTCTCTGCTGCTTCTTCTCATGCCTCACACCAGTCTCCTCCTCTCTATGAAACTTTTCTGCCATTCATCTTTCCTTCTAGTCCAATGATATACTTTGTTCTATCTTGTATGTGCCTTCACCTGTATAACATATTACAAAGCAATGTCTTGGCAGAATGGAATGGGATTCCTAGAAATTGTTTACAGTATTGTCTGCACTGTTTAGGTTGTCCAAAAATGTAAACATACAGGTACAAATATAAAAGTAAAAAATTCGAAATAGAACTTCAAAATCTATGGAATTAGTAGGAGTAAAGCTAAAAATTAGAAATTTCTTGAAGAATAAAGAAGCACATGTCCATGTGACCACACTGGGGAAATGAACACTGGAAAAGAAGCACTCTCAGCCTGTGGTATCTGACTCTAGTCAGTACATGAAACTGAGAATGTCTGATCTATCACATTAAAATCTGTCTGTGTCTGTGAGATCGTTTCCAGAGATGCGGTAGGTATCTCTGACCTAATAATGCATTTGAAAATTGAATAGATTATTGATAGATATATATCTTGCTTCATGGAAATAAGCCACTTAGGGTCAACCCATAGTGGTTGAAACTTGTCCTGTTCCCTTCCTATTTTACCCTGCTTCCGGAAAGCCAAGAGTTGAACATCTCTGTTCCAATATAGCCTAACATAATAAGGTAAAACTATCTCAAATAATGACCTTAATAAATTCTTTCTCTCAAACAGCAGTTTGTTAAAGTCACAGGAATCAAACACTTCCTAATATATCCTCCTCAGTGTATGGATTAGATTGAAGAAAGGGAAGTTATAGTTATCTGGCCACCCTGTCAGATACAGAATCTTCATAGAAGACTGGTCTCAGGACTGGACTCTCTCTTTCAATACTTTTCAAAAATCAGTGCTCAGTGCCCAGTGCTGCATTCAACAGACAGAAAGTGTTTGTTAAATCAGTGCAGAGAGTGTAGAAGAAGCAACTTGTGCCATTTATCTATTTTGTTGGAGGGACAGAGGGGAAAATGGAAGGAAACCATGATGTGAGAATGAGGGAGTGCCAGGGCTGGTGGGAAGCAGAGAACATCACTCCAGTCTGTTGAACTTTTGAAACATCAGCAATTCATGCTGACCAGGGCTATGAGGTTACAGGAGCACAGGGAAGGAGTAGGGACTCACCTAAAATCCTTCCATACAATTAAGTATCAGCGATATACCATATTGCAGAAATGGGAGGCTGAGCAACAGTTTGTTGATACTATAAGACTTCCTTGCTCAACAGTCGTAGCGTTGCACTCAGCACAGCTCTGGTTTCCATATACAAATTTTC
Organism: Rattus norvegicus; assembly: GCF_021556685.1. NCBI lineage: Eukaryota > Metazoa > Chordata > Mammalia > Rodentia > Muridae > Rattus > Rattus norvegicus. Next base: position 42,176,200 of record NC_141541.1, read on the forward strand.
CATCTGTAGAAGAAAGTCAAGAGGCAGAATGTGAATATCAGTGGAAAGAGTTGATGAATCATTGAAGAGTCAGATGGAAAGTACAATAGAAATACAACCATAACTGAAGTGGGCTCACTGGGACACGATGCCTCAACCATTAATCTAACCCACTGGTGGGACTTCATTTCCAAGAGTGCTGAATGGAATTTTAAAATCCAATTCCTATCATACTAGACTATATTCACCCTGAATTTGCCTAAGGATCACCTAGACATCTTTCATAACATTTTTTTCATCATTTCTTTCTTGGTCTGACTCTCAGTCAGTGGGAGCCATTAAGAGAAGGAAAAGAACTTTTCCCTCATACTTTTACCGGCAAAGACATCTACCTTCAGTTTCTGCATTTGCCATCAGCATCGTGGAGATGGGTTCAATGCTCTAGGGCAAGCAAGATTACGATCAGAGCTCCCAGAGCTTACATACCTCGAGTGGTTGCTACAACCCAGGAACAAACCTCATCAGAATCAGCGTGACACATATATATATATCATGCCGACAAATTCCTCTAGAATCGATTCTTGCACATTGGATGCACTGCAAAGCTGAAAAGCCAATGTAAGGGTCTCATTCAGGCTCCAAACTCAAGCACCAATTGGAGCTGAGTTTGTGGCTCTGGTGAATAAATAAGCAATAGCCAGTAAAAGAGCTGGCTGTATGCTGAGATAACACATTCATGAAGGTTCATGACCACAGGAATCTACAAAAAAAAAGTTGGAAAATCGATGCAACCTCATACCATGAGAATAGACCAAGTTATCAGAATGAAAAATAGGAGTTCTGATGTGGGGTCCCTAAAGTACCACACAGCATTATGATTCTAGGGCATCTAAGAGAGAGAGATGGCAGAAAGGGACAAGAGTCTGACATTATCAGACAGTATTGTATTCAATGCATAAACAACAAAGGAAAGCATCTCTGATACAGGAAATCTTCACAGGAATCCATTTTTAAAGTTAGTATTCTATCATACTGGATTGGATGAATCAATATTTTTACTGTTTACATCCTGGTAATGAATTTCCTTTCCCACTTACAATCCAAATATAAGCCAATGTGCATGTAAACTTGAGGAACTGAACATGCTTAAGCACTACAGAGAACAGACATGAAGAGAGGTGGAAAGGAGAAAGAGAGAGAGATGGTGACATGGAGCAGGAGAAAGTATGAAGAGAAGGAAAGGAAAGTATCTTTGAGTGCGAAGAGATGAAGCAAGGGGAAGAAGTGGATATAGATATCAGAATGAAGCAGGGTCAGTTCTAACGATATCCTATTTCATGCTAATCACATCCCCTAAACTGTAGAATCAGTGTGTCTGCCTAACAGTGGCAAGTACCATCTGCCAGTACCTTACCTTGCAGGGAGCTCATGAGCAAAGACAGGACCAGTGGGAGCAGCAAGATATGCTTTCCCATTGCAGTGAGATTGATCTTCAAACCAGAAATCAGCAGAGAAGAAGAAAGAGTACACAGGACCCATATCAGGAAGGCAGGTTAATATTGTAACCTAGGTTAGGATGAGCAGCCAATGGGATACCAGGACATGGACTGAGCATACAGCCAGAGGGGAGCACAGATTTTTATTAACTTTGTGATGCTAAAATTATCATCTGTAAAACTTCCATTTAGGGAAAACTTAAATTCAAGGAAAACTGCGTCAGAGTTAATAATATTCCCCTTCGTGCTTCCAGGTCTTTTCAGGAACCTGCAGTGCAACGAACTGGCCAGAAGGAAAATTGACTTCAGGTGCTTTTTTTGTGCCTGATACTCCCAGTATCCAAGCAACTCTGCTCTCCCCATTTAGAATACTAAACTGAAATATGGTATACTCTTTTTAATAGCAACAACCAAAACAACAACCCAAAACCCAAAAATTGATAATCAGTATCTCTTTCTGTGTTTAATCAATGCATCTAGGTAATCAAAGTTTTAGCTCTTGCTGCACTTTCCACAAAAACTTTCAAACAGGTATTCATGGCTCTGAGATTCACTCGTGTGATCTGATGGCCAATACATTTGAAGCCTGATGTGCACGCTACTCTGAATTTCCACGCAGAAGAAAACTACTTGTTTCAACCTGATACATCAAACTTTTCAAATTCTGTGTTCATGGAAATGGGATATATGCCTACATATAATTTTCATAGTTCAATAAAACAGTTGTAAAATAGCAGATTTATGTTTGTCTTCCAGAGACATTCTTCTATGAAAGGTTATAAAAAAAGGAAAATTAAAGATATTTGGGGAAAGTGTGAGAAAGAAAACAGCCCTTCATTGAGGGTCTGGTTTTCCTTTTCTGTTGAAGAGTCAGCAAGCTTCAGGAAGCATGGGTAAACTCTTACAAGATAATAGATTTTCTTAGAATGTATCTGATGCCCTAGTTAGACTTTGTTGCAACCTTGACATACCCTAGAAAAGGGAATGTCAATTGAAAAATTGCCTGAATCATATTGATCTATGATTGTGACTGAGTTGTTGTTGTTGTCCAGTTGATGTAGGAGAGCACAGTATTACACAAATAGTATCAACTTTAGGCAGGAATAATCTATCTGAGAGAAATGAGTGAGTCAACCGAGAAGCAATGTGCCTCCATAATTTCTGTTTCAGTTCTTCAGCCCTTGCTCTTAAGTCCTTCAAGGACTACCATGGCCTGTAAATGTAACCAAAAATAAGCCTTTACCTCTTTCAAAGTGCATTTGGTGATAGTGTTTGTCACAGCAACAGAAAAAAAAGTTGGGAAAGATGTGAAAGATGATAAATTAACTTCATTTTTACCACCCAAATGATATATAACAATGAGTTTCTCATATTTTCCTCTAATTTTTACATTGGTAAATCCGCCTGACATCTTTGTTTCATATGAAATTTTTCTAAATATTTACCATTGTAGTAAACTATAGTCTGAACAATGATTAAAGGTATATGGTTCTCCTTTTAGGAAATAATATCCTGAATTAATTCACTTTAAATACAATTTACACAGACACTCCCTTAAGGAGCCCATTTATAAACATTTGTATTGTGAAAACACAAGCTTTCTATTTTAAAATGTGCAAAAAGAAAATATCAGGACATGATTCATGCTAACCTTCCCATGCTTCTTTGTAAACTAAGACTGTATCGGGATTATCAAAAATATGTGATTGCTTTTCTCTGGGAAGAGGAAACAGTTTGGATTACCTCCTGTAAATTAGATTTTAGTTCTGGCCAAGCTTCCTATCCTCCAGAAAACATTATACAAGTACATTTTCAAATTTTAATCTATCTAACTGAATTATTCACACCCAAACACAACAGCCCTCAAGCAAACACATACAACGAGAGAAGGGATGAGGGAAAGGGGAAAGGGAGGGAGTGAGGGAGGGAGGGGGAGGGAGACGGAGAGGGAGAGGGACAGAGACAGAGACAGAGACAAAGACAGAGACAGAGGCACATTGTGCCAAAAGGAAAGATTGGATAAAGATGAAAATCTATTTAGATTATTGTATGGGACTCAGTGGAACTTTGTCCAGGTCTTTCCTGAGAGAATTTCTTTATAAAGAACCTAATTTAGAGTCAGTGTTATATTTTTATTGGGTAATTTTATTTACATTTCAAATGTTAAACCCTTACCTGATTTCCCATCCATAAGCCCCTTATACCATCCTCCCTCCCCTTACTTCTATAACAGTGTTCCTTTCTCCAAAATCCCTTCCTTCCAGCCTCCCTGCCCTGATATTCAAAAGCACTGTGAATCCAGTATTAGCAGAACCAAGGACTTCTCCTCCCACTGGTGACCAACAAGGCCATCCTCTGCTAGATATGCAGTTGGAGCCATGGGCCTGTGCATGTGTACTCTTTGGGTAGTGGTTTAGCCTCTGTGAACTTTGGTTAGTTCGAATTCTTGTACTTATGGGGTTGCAAGCTCCTTCTATCCTTTCTCTAACACCTCCAAAGGGGATCCTAATGTCATTTCAATGTTTTCATGCTAGAATTTGCCTCTGTACTTGTCACACACTGGATGAGCCTCCCAGGAGACAGCTGTATCTGGATCCTGTCAGCATGCACTTCTTGGCAACATTGTACGGGTTTGGTGACTGTACATATATGCGCTGGATCCCCAGGACAGGCAAGCTCAGAATGGCCATTACTTCAGTCTCTCCTACAATCTTGGTCTCCAGATCTCTTCCTAGGAATACTTTTGTTAACCCTTTTAAGAAAAAGTGAAGAATCCATATTATGTTAGTCCTTCTTGAGCTTCACATGGCCTCTGGTCTTTGTCTTGGGGAAATTGAGCTGTTTGACTAATATCCACTTATCAGTGAGTGCATACCATGTGTGACTTTTGTGATTAGGTTATCTCACACAGGATTATATTTTCTAATTCCATCCATTTGGCTATGAATTTCATGAAGTCGTCGTTTTTAATAGCTGAGTTGTACTCTATTGTATAGATGTACCATGTTTTCTAAGTCCACTCCTCTGTGGACATGCCTCTGGGTTTTCTTTTCAGCATCTGGCTATTATCAATAAGGCTTCATTGAACACAAAGGATGATGAGTCCTTGTTATATGATGGAACATCATTTGGATATATGCCAAGGAGTGGTATAGCTGAGTCCTGAGGTAGTACTACATCCAAATATCTGAGGGACCACCAGACTGATTTCAAGAGTGGTTGTATTAGTTGAAAATCCTCCCAACAATGGAGGAGTTTTCCTCTTTGTAGACATCCTTGCCAGCCTCTGTTGTAATCTGAGTTTTTCATCTTAGCCACTCTGACTGGCATGAGGTGGAATCTCAGGGTTGTTTTGACTTGAATTTCCCTGATGACTAAGGATGTCGAACATTTATTTAGGTATTTTTAAGTCACTCAATATCCCTACATGAATATTCTTTGTTTGTGTCTATACCATATTTTTAATAGAGTCATTTGAATCTCGGCATTCTAAATTCTTTTGTTCTTTTTATATATTGAGTATTACCCCTCTATCACATGTAGGGTGTGTAAAGATCTTTTTCCTGTCTTTTACTTGCTGTTTTATCCTATTGACAGTGTCCTTTGTCTTACAGAAACAAGACAAAGGATACTTTGTGCGGCCAATTTTTGATACTCGATCTTAGAGCATAAGCCATTGGTGTTCTGTTTAGGAAAGTTTCCCTAGTATCCATGTGTTCAGGACTCATCCCCACTTTACTTCTATGAGTTTGAGTGTATCTGGTTTTATGTGGAAGTCCTTGATCCAATTGGACCTACATTTTGAACAGGGAAATAAGAATGAATTGGTCTACATTCTTCTTCATGGTGACCTGCAGTAAAAACAGTACCATTTGTTGAAAATGCTATCTTTCTAGATTCTGGTTACTATAAATAATGCTGATATGAACACAATGGAACATGTGTCTTTGTTGTATGTTGGAGCATCTTTGGGTATATTCCCAAGAAAGGTATAGCTGGGTCCTCAAGTAGTGGAATGACCAATTTTCTGAGGAACCTCCAGACTGATTTACAGAGTCGATGCAACAGTTTGCAATCCCTCTAAAAATAGAGGAGTGTTCCTCTTTCTCCGTATGCTGGCCAGCATCTGCTGTCACCTGAGTTTTTTATCTTAGCCATTTTGACTGGTGTGAGGTGGTATCTCAGAGTTGTTTTGATTTGCATCCCTGATGGCTAAGGATGTTGAACATTTCTTTAGGTGCTTTTCATCAATTCGATATTCCTCACTTGAGAATGTTTTGTTTAACTCTGTACCTCATTTTAATGGGGTTATTTGGTTCTCTGGAGTCTAACTTTTTGAGTTCTTTGTATATTTTGGATATTAGCCCTCTATCAGTTGTGGAATTGGTAAAGATCTTTCCCAAACTGTTGGTTGCCGTTATGTCAAGATGACAGTGTCTTTTGCCTTACACAAGATTTGCAGTTTTCTGAGGTCCCATTTGTCTATCCTTGATCTTACAGAATATGCCATTGGTGTTTTGTTCAGGAAATTTTCCCCAGTGTCCATGTGTTAGAGACACTTCCCCACTCTTTCTTCTATTAGTTTGAGTGTATCTGGTTTGATGTGGAGGTCCTTTATCCACTTGGACTGAAGCTCTGTACATGGTGATAAGAATGGATTGATTTGCAGTCTTCTATATGCAGACCTCCAGTTGAACCAGCACCATTTTTTGAAAAATACTATCTTTCTTCAATTGGATGGTTTTATCCCCTTTGTCATATACCAAGTGACTGTAGGAGTGGGTTCATTTCTGGGTCTTCAATTCTGTTCCACTGACATATCTGCTGGTCTCTGTACCAATAGCTTAAAGTTTTTTATAACTATTGCTCTGTAATACTGCTTGAAGTTAGGGATGGTGGTTTCCCCCAGAAATTCTTTCATTTTTGAGTAGAGTTTTCACTATCCTGGGTTTTTTGTTATTCCAAATAAATTTGAAAATTGCTCTTTCCATCTCTATAAAGAACAGAGTAGGAATTTTGATGGAATTGCATTGAATATGTAGATTGCTTTAGGCAAAATGGTCATTTTTACCATATTAATCTTGCCAATTCCTGAGCAAAACAATCGGACAATTCCACTACATACCAGTCAGAACGGCTAAGAGCAAAAGCTCAAGTGACAACAGATGATGACGAGGATGTAGACAAAGAGTAACACTCCTCCATTGTTGGTGTACACCACTCTGGAAATCAGTCTGGAAGTTCCTCAGAATACTGAACATTGCACTACCACTACCTCAGGATCCAGCTGTACCTCTACTGGGCTTATAACCAAGAGATACTCCAAAAAAAAAAAAAAGACACATGCTCCACTATGTTCATAGCAGCCTTATTTATAATAACCAGAAGCTGGATAGGACCCAGATGCCCTTCAACAGAGGAATGGATTAAAAAAAAGAGTGGTACATCTACAAAATGGAGTACTATTCAGCTATCAAAAACAATGACTTTTTGAAATTCATAGGCAAATGGAATGAACTAGAAAATATCATCCTGAGTGAGGTAACCCAATCACAGAAAAAAAAAAAAAACTTGGTATGCACTCATTGATAAGGTGATACTAGTCCAAAAGCTAGAATTACCCAAGATGAAATCCACAGACCACAGGAACCTCAAGAAGAAAGATGACCAAAATGTGCATGCTCCCACTCCTTCTTGACAGGAGGAAGGACTGAAAGAGTTGAAGGGCCTTGCAATCCCAGAAGAACAACAATGCCAACCAACCAGAGCTTATAGGTACTAAACTTTTGTGAGCGATGCCTTTGAAATCCTCCATTATTGATGTTATTATGGTTAGAGTTAAGTGTGACTAGGTCCATGGAAAATCCCCAGCCAGCTGCACAAGACTAATACAAATCTGATGGTCAGGATTAATAATGATATGTTAAAGTTGTGACCTTGCTGAGAAATACACCTGATGGCTGTAGAGGGCCGCAATATCATTCGCCAGCACTAGATGACGCTGGCTTCCACTGCGCCCCACGTGGAAGGCCAGGATAGACTCCGCCATTGCAAGATGGCGCCAGCCTTCGCCGCGCCAGCCGGCCCCCTTTCAGGAAGTTAACTGTGCGCATGTGCAAGAGTGCCTTCGTGTCAGGTCTTTGCCCACTCCAGGGCGTGCCTTATGAGATCATGGGTAACAAACAATCAGGTGTGGGTGCGCCGCACTAGGGTTTTATAAGTGCGCCATGTTGGCGCGGCGTGGCTTTTCCTCTTCTAAGATTAATAAAGTGGTCACAGTAAGGATTTCTAAATGTCCGCGTGCTTCTTGCCAGTGGGAGGTCGAGCGCGGGACATTTGGTGCCGAAACCTGAAACACAAAAAAGCTACATCATCGCCGGTGCCAAGAGGAAGCCTCCGTTTCACGGAAGAAATCCAGAAACTGTGGAATGCAGGTAAAAAACTCTGAGAGACTATGTTTAGCCTTGATCTGTTCCAGCTCAGTCCTCTGCCGGATGCAGCAGAAGCCGCTATGGTTGCTCTGGCAGCCCTTGGGTTGTTTCTATTGACCTTTGAGTTTCTAGCTACTGCCAAACGGCTTCAGAGGTCGCTTGCGAACTGCCCAGCTGTAACAGCAAAGTGGAGAGTGTTGGGAGAAGGGCGAAGAGGGTCAGAAACAGAGGGTAGTGAAAAGTTGCAACGAACTGATCGATCTCAAGCACCAGACCCTTCCAATTCGGAAGTGAAAGATTGGGGAAAGAACGCCCCGGGTGAGAAGGGAGGAGGTAAAAGGAACACAGTATTTTGGGAGAAAAATTTTGTCTTTGTGCCTGTTAGAAGTGTGCTTAAGGTCTGGCGCTGGCTCTGGGAACGCCGCGGCGTCCGGGCGCTGACGCGACAGCTTTACAGAGTCATACTGATCAGATTTGATAGAGGCAGACCGCCTGAAAATTTATTCAGGAGAATCAAACAAAAGGACATCTCAGTGCCCGTGCACAGCCTGATAGAGTTAATGTAATTGGGTTGTGAGTAAAAATACTCAGGGCTGTGTTTCAGTTCCATACCATTGGCGAATGTCGGTCGTACTGCTCAGATAATATCTCTCAGTATCTTACAGGAATTGGGTTTCAACACGTTGGTGGACTAGTCCAGGAATTGAGACAATCCATCGCCCATATCAACTCCACTCGAGTGGATAGTCACCGTGAACACCATCTGGTTTTTTCCCTATTTGTCTATTGTTTGTCTCTGGTGCACCAGGATGTCCCCATGTCTGTCAGTGTATGTCTGTGGTTTTTGTTTCTCGTCTAAATTTTTATGTTTCATGTTCAAAAGAAAAAATGGTAAAAACTTTACCTGCTGGTCGTGCACACCTTGACTTGGTTTTAACTCGTTTCAAAAAGGAACAAATGAATAAAAATCAGTTTCAATCAGGTTTTTAGAGCCCTGTGCCTGGAGCCAGGTGTCTAGATTAGCTGGAGAAGCTGCCCAGAGGCTAAGCATCTACACGAGCTGATCTTAAAAGCGCCAACAGCTTCTTCATACAAGAGTTGATAGCTGTTTCTCTTAGAAAAATCCCTGACTTATTACTTGACTCAACAGGTGACAAGGTGCTTCTCTTAAAATCATAACAAAAAGGGTAAAAATGGTGTTTGGTCTAAATATTAAAGATAGGTGTAGCCACTTCAATTTTGTTTCTCATTGGTTTTAAATGTATAAATATGCTCTACTTGCCTTGGTTATGGACGATTGGCTTTCAAGTTACTGGATATGGTTAAAAAGGTATAATATTGGTAACAGAAAGTTGACATAAGGCTGATAATCTAGATGGAGTCATTCTAGATAACATGTGACATGAGCCAACCTAGGGAGACAGGTCTAAATTGAGGTAATGTTTTTATGGAATTCTTATTCTAGGAACCAGGCTTCTAAAAGAATTTAGGACATTGTCCCTTGTTGAGGTATTGGAGACCACACCATTGTGCGTCCAAATGTAAGAATTGACAGTCAAACTTTGTAACATAATAGATAGACCTGGGGTGCCTTGGAGACTAGATTGTTTGTTGGAGGTTGAGTTTTGCTTTCCAAAGTTGTGGCTTACCCTAAAGCTATCAGTATTTTATGCTAATTACCACTGCCCTAAGGACAGCTGCCTAGTCACTACTCAGAACTCAAGTGACCTCGTGGCTGTGTTCTGGTGTTACAAAGAGAACTTAAAGATTGTGATTTAGGATTGCCAGTGTTACATTGACTAACTCAAACTTATTTTTAATTAAGGAAAAATCAAACAGGTAGAGATTGTTACAAGATTTACGAAGGATTGATAAGGTTTTGGAACTTGTGAGAACATTACAGCCAGTTTACTTACTCCAACTGCCATTTCAGGATAGATTTAGAGGATTGCTAACAGCCTCATATTAGGTAATTTTGTTGCTTCTTCAGTGTAAGAAGTTAGAACTTAAATCTTTCAATGTATATGGAAATTTTTACTACAAACCTTTGCTCTCAAAATGAGCTTTAATATTTGGGAGTAGCTGTTAAACTACTCCGGATAAGAATATTTGAAGCTAATTTTAAGCTTCTAAAGATATGTTAATTGGCTAAGTACCTCACCTTCCCAGAGGAATTAGGTCTTTGTTATGCACATTGGAGATAAAGCTTCAGCTGTGTTAGTACAGAGTTGTGGACTGGAGTCATGGAAGTATTTTGAATAGAAACCTGGTAAAACATATCTTATTCCAAACAACAGTTAATTGGTTACTACAAAATACTGATATTTGGCCTATTACATATACAAATTTTTCAGATGAAATTGATAATTTTACTCTTTACATGCTTTTGTACTTCCTGTATATTTGTGCATACAACCCATAGGAAATGCGCTTACTGTATTTATAGGTGGTTCATCTAATGAAAAGGCTACAGGTATGATTGGATCACTTGTTTATTCTCTTGAGTTTCTATTGCTTCAACACAGATTATTAAATTCCATAGTTTAGCCACTGTTTTTAAATCAAACTTTCTATTCACATACTGATAGCCAATGTGTGGCTTGTGGTTTACAATTGATTTTGAAAGGAAAATTATACGAATTCTAGGTCTAGAAATATAAAATTAAAAGAGTAAGCCCCAAAAGCCACAAACTCAGGGTTAAGCCCTGCCGCCAGGAATAGCAGGCCATAAAGATAAAGAAAAGGAATACAAAACCAGCTCAGGCTATCGAGGACTGACCCATAAACCATCCAAAGACATCCCCCCAGCTTACTCAGAGTCATATTTTAACCAGATGTCCTCCAGACCCTGATAAGCCTCGACTTGTGCTTTTCAGCCATTGTGTCCTACAGAGAGCACTCCAGGAAACCGGGCAGCCCAAGCCTAACCAGAGGTGTTTCAAATACAGATGCTACATCAATTTTGACAAACTTTTAAAAATAATGAGGACCTGAAGACCCAACCCTTCTCCTGATTTAGTAGCTCTGTTCCAGGAACCAGGGGGCCATAAAACCTTCTGGTGTCCCCTTATCTCCTGGAGCCATAAAACAATCCTGTAACTTGTGGTGCATTCCCCTTTGACATCCCCCATCCCCTGGTGCTCACAGCCTCTGCCTTTAAATACTCTTTTTCCCAGCCTCTCGGGGCCGACACCTCTGTCTCCTGCACGGGATATGTGTCGGCCCGGAGATCTCTGTAATAGGTCTCCGTAATAAACCTCGCCTTTGCTTATTACATCCAAAATGGTCTCTCTGTGTCTGGGGTCCGCGATTTCCCAAGACTTGAATAAGGGTCTCTCTGCGTGGGATCTTTCATAATGGGGGCTCGTCCGGGATCTGTGCGACCACCCCAGACTCCGAAGACCCCTTGGAGGTGAGTTGGATGTTTGTCTGAGTGTTTCTGTGTGAGCGGCGCCGCAATTGTCAGTCTGTGTCTGTCTCTGTTTTGGTTCCGCCATGTGTGTATATATGTATGTCTCGGTACTGGTGAAGTCTCACTCTGGTCAGTACTTAGAGAGTGGACGTGGAGTCTCACTCTGGTCAGTACTTAGAGAGTGGAAGTGGAATCTCACTCTGGTCAGTGCTTAGAGAGTGGACGTGGAGTCTCACTCTGGTCAGTACTTAGAGAGTGGAAGTGGAATCTCATTCTGGTCAGTGCTTAGAGAGTGGACGTGGAGTCTCACTCTGGTCAGTACTTAGAGAGTGGAAGTAGAATCTCACTCTGGTCAGTGCTTAGAGAGTGGACATGGAGTCTCACTCTGGTCAGTGCTTAGAGAGTGGAAGTGGAATACGTGTTAGTGTCTGTTGTCTGTATTCTGTTTCTGTGTTTGGTATCCCAGAAGCAGCTAAGGTTAAGCTGCAGTTTGGGCCAGGTACTGAAGGTACCAGGCATCTGTGAAAATTGGTTATAGGATGCTTTGTCTTGGTCTTGTTTGTCTGGTTTGTTTTCTGTGGTATTGTCGAGTGTCTTTTTGGCTTTTGTTTCGTTTTTGAATTTTGGACTGATGACTGTGTTTGAATTTGGACTGACGACTGTGTTTGAATTGAAATCTTGGACTGATGACTGTGTTTGAAATCATGAAACTGTTTGCTTTGTTCGTCAAAGAGTTTTACTTGGTCCTCCTGGTGCTTAAGTTAAAAGTTAAAAATAATTTGCTTGAGAAGAGGTCAAAATACCACTATTTGCAGATGACATGATAGTATATTTAAGTGATCCCAAAAGTTCCACCAGAGAACTACTAAAGCTGAAAAACAACTTCAGCAAAGTGGCTGGGTTTAAAATTAACTCAAATAAATCAGTAGCCTTCCTCTACACAAAAGAGAAACAAGACGAGAAAGAAATTAGGGAAATGACACCCTTCATAATAGACCCAAACAATATAAAGTATCTCGGTGTGACTTTAACCAAGCAAGTAAAAGATCTGTACAATAAGAACTTCAAGACTCTGAAGGAAGAAATTGAAGAAGACCTCAGAAGATGGAAAGATCTTCCATGCTCATGGATTGGCAGGATTAATATAGTAAAAATGGCCATTTTACCAAAAGCGATCTACAGATTCAATGCAATCCCCATCAAAATACCAATCCAATTCTTCAAAGAGTTAGACAGAACAATTTACAAATTCATCTGGAATAACAAAAAACCCAGGATAGCTAAAACTATTCTCAACAATAAAAGGACTTCAGGGGGAATCACTATCCCTGAACTCAAGCAGTATTACAGAGCAATAGTGATAAAACTTGAGAAAAATTGTTTTCTGCCAGGGAGTTTTGTCTTTCTCTCTTGAGCCTCCTCCCCAAAGAGAGAGGCCCCTCCCTTTACTCCCTTTGTCCAACCTAGCTGCTGTTAACAGTTGTGTAAACAGACATTAACAAAAACCTTGGGGAAGAAACCGCTCCTAAATAAAAAAGTTCCCCAGATTAGGCCTTCTGCTATAAAACAAGTATAGTGAGTAGAAAACTTAATTTTATTGATCCTGCTCTAGTGGAGGTGTGTTGGTTGATAGCCAACGTTAATTTTTAAAACATAGTGTTTTATCTGTGCTTGTGCTCGCAACACACAGTAGGGGGGAGCGAAATTAGCTGCGGAGCTGCTGCAGTGAGCATGGGGACTTCTCAAGTCTCACCCAATTTTTCTGGCTCTTCAGGAGCTGTTTAAAAGGAAAAGGCTTAAGGTAAAAAGAAACACTATAGAGAGATTTCTTAGTGAATTACTACACCTTGGTTCGCGATCTCTGGGAATCTCATGGTGGACAGCTGAGATAAGCTAGAAAAGGATTTAAATTTTGCTTGGGAACAAAGAATCTTAAAGGCGGAGTTTCAGCCGGTATGGCACTTAGTGCGTAGCTGCCTAAAAGATCAGAAATGCTGTCAACAGGATATAAAAAAGGGACAGGCTGTGTTAGAAATGCTACAGGAAGAATGATCTAAAAAGGCTGAGAGTGAGGTGGGGGAGGACTCTAAGGAAAACAAGAACAAGAAAGGAATTTCTGCTTTTAGTGGCCAGACCTTCAACTCTTGCTCACAGAAAGAGGGTGCTCATTAGGAGAAGTTCTTTAAGGAGCCTGCCTTATCTGCTGGCCCTATTCCAAGAGAGGGGTCAGTCTCCAGCATTAAATTACTTTTCTCACTGGTCATCATTAACATGGAGAATGCCTTTGATCCTATCCCCACAGCAGCCAGTTCCTGCCCCTGTGGTCGAAATGTCCCAGGTTGGGGGACAGAGAAGCCCCTAAAATAGTTTCAAAGAATCTACAACAAACTGTGAAAAACTTTGTTTTGTTTTGCCAGTTTGAATTTAGAACTCAGGCTTTGGCTGTGGCCAAGGTCAGGATTAATGTTTTCGTTTCCATGGGCCCTTAGCCCACTGAGACAGTTTGGTGAAGGACTACTACTGCAGTCCTGATATTCAGAGACATGGAGAGAGCTATAGTTTTTTTTATTATTAAAGGTTGGTACTATAGTATTAACAATCTCTTTATTAGATATAAGAGACAAGAAGCCCAGGTGAACTGGTTACAATTCTTTTGTCAGCTGCTTAGTATTGAAAGACCCCAGCTTAGCAGCAGTAACGCCATTTTGCAAGGCTGTACTTAAGGTGACTGGTTCAGAGAAAGGTTAAAACACTGAGTACAAAGCGGCTGCCAAGCAGGATGTGTTTGGTTGAAGGCCTGGCAACAGGACGACTGCGGTTGAGCACCTGACAATGAAAAAAAGCCCCGGGAGAGGTCCCACACCCTGGTGGGGGGCCGAGTCAGTCATTATGTTCCAAGAAGGTAGCTAAGAAACTTGCCCCTGGGCTAAACCCTTGCCATATTAGAATCCACCAATTATATCCCTGTAACCATGCATCTGCTTCTGTATGCTTGCTTCTGCTCCCCAAAATCCTATAAAAGCCCATCCTTGGTTCCGTGGTCATTAGAGTTGGAGGGTCTCCATCCTGAGGGAAAGTTCTCCCTGAGAGCTTTTCAGTATCTAACACTCAGGTTCTAACCGTCTCTCCATCCTTTTCTTATTAGTTCTTACTAGAAGCCTAGTGTCCGTCAGAGGCTGGGTTTATTGAGAGACAGAGTCACTGAGCTGGCACCAAAGGGAGGTACTCCTTAAGGGAAAATCTAAGTCCAGAGAGACAACCTGTAACAGATAGACTGCCCCTATGCTCACTTTTCTGTTTCACAGACACAAGGCTTTTTGTCCCAAGAAAGCCTCCTGGCTTAGCTGTGTGACTAAATGCTATTTGTCCTCTTCAGTGGACCTCTATTCTCAAGATTCCCTTGTTTTCTCACCATCCCATTTAAGATGCTTGTTAGTAGCTGTTACAGGTCTTCTTTACCACCGAGGAAAGACGGAATCCTACTAGAGGCCAGAAAAAGTGTTCCAGAGATGGATGGAAGGCCCTCACTTCTGCCTGCTCTCTTCAAACGCCTAAAGGTAGGGAGTGCCAGGTCTGCCACCAGGCTCCAAGGGTGGGTCTCTGAGGGGCTAAAAAATGCCCCACCAATCTGGCTAAGATAAGAAAAGGATAAAGAGAATGTTACAGAAATTTAAAGGGTTAAGTTGCTGAGAGTTAGTATAAGTTACAAAGAAAATAAGGTTAAAAAAGAAAGAGATAAAAAGAACAGAAAGCTAGAAAAGAAAAGAGACAAAAAGAAGAGGAAGTTAGAGAGCTAAAGAGAGATAAAAGACAAGAGAGGAACATATACTGGCCACAGTAGTTAGGGAACCTAGGAAGATAGTACCTGACAACAGAAGAGAATTCCTGGCTAAAGATCAGTGTGCCTAATACAAAGAAAAAGGACACTGGGTCAGGGACTGCCCAAGAAAGAACAAGAGGGGCCACTGGAGAGCTTCTTGGTCCTAGAGTGCTGGACAGGGACGCAATGCTCTGTGCTCCTATGCCCCCCAGTGGGCCAATATCCAAAGACCTTGAGTGCAAGGAGCTACTGACAATGAACAATACTTATGGACTGCCCGAAGAACAGTGGACCTTGGCGTGGGCCGGGTAACCCACCCACTAATTCATGGTCATCCCTGACTGCCCCTATCCCTTGCTCATGAGAAAATTGCTCTCCAAATTGGCTTGCGTGGGCTGAAATGGCTGGATGAGGCCATGTGTATACATATCTATAGACTGTGTATGTGGAGCTTAAGACCTGTCTCAGTACACCAGTAACTGATGCTGGGAGATGAATGGCTTAGTGCTTTTCTGCTTGGAACACATCATTCCTGCCAGCCGGGCACTAATAATTATCACCCAATCCAGGACTTAAACTGTGATAGAGTGGCTGATAGAGTGTCCAAAGATGGGACCACTGGTCAGCTGCCATGGACTAGATTCTCCACCGGTTGGGGACAATCTGGTCACCTTGCTGCCCAATCCGGACCTGGAGCCACCACAGCATGAGTGTCAAACACTGACAGAAGCACATGGGTGAAGAAAGACCTCTGTGACTGGCTGATTGACGCCTGCTGAAAGCCGAGGACCTTGTCCACAGACTGGAACAGTTCTCTTCATGAATGAAGGTCAGAGACAAGTGGGTGCTGCCATGGTGGACAACACAATGTCATCTAGAATGGCTGAACCCCAACCCCCAGCACATCAGCGCCACAGATGTCTTTGCCATCTCTTAGATGCCCTGATGAAGCCAACAACTGTGAGTACTATTCATTGCTCAGGATATCAGGAGGGAAGAGATTCAGTGACATGGGACAGTAACAAAACAGATAAAGTGGCTCGGGAAATGGCTATGCAGGAGCCTATCCTGGTTACAGGCCTACAAGAGACAGCCACTGAGAACTGAGATTAGACTAAGGGATGGCCTCACTTAGAATGTACAACAGAAGAAAAGGCCCAAGTTGTTTAAAAGATAAAAGGACAATGATACACTTGGGGAGAAAGCTGTACCCCCCCCCCAGAGAACAAACAAAAGACTCACTTTGCCAAATTAAGAAATAGACTCATTTAAGAGATAAGAAGTTTGTCCAAATAGTTAAAATATATATAATAGACTTTAAGATTTTAGCCAAGAGAGACAGTAAAAAGTATAAGATAGGTCAATAAGTAAATGCTTAACAAGCAAACAGGACAAAGAGACCTAGAGAGTTTAGTGAAAAGTCAAAATGAACTTCACTGAGATAAAACCAGAAAAATATAATCACAAGTATCTCCTAGTGCTTGTAGATACTTTTTCAGGAATAGATAGAAGCTTTCCTCACCAAACGAGAGACGGCCTCTACAATCATCAAGAAGATACTAGAAGAAATCTTCCCCAGGTCTGGAATGCCCAAGGTAATCTGGTCAGACAACGGCCCTACTTTCATTGCCAAGGTAAGCCAGGGTGTGGCCAAGTATTTAGAGGTCTATTAGAAATTACATTGTATTTACAGACCTCAAAGTTCAGGACAGGTAGAGTAAATAAGTAGAACTCTAAAAGAGACCCTAAACAAATTGACCATGGAGACTGGCACAGACTGGGTGACACTCCTTCCCTCTTGCTCTCTTCAGAGCAAAAAATACCCCTTCCAGACTCAGCTTTACCCCCTTTGAGATCTTATATGGGGCCTCAGCTCCCCTGACTGTATTAGATGATGTTACTGAACCAACATGTCATAGTGCCATAGTAATAATGATTTGTGTGCCAGGCTAAAAGACCTACAGGTGATACAGAAAGAAATCTGCTCACAGCTGACAGCAGCCTATGCCCCGGAGACCCCTGAGACATCCCATCAGTTCCAGGTCGGAAGCATCTACACTGAGCCCAGACACTCGAGCCTCGCTGGAAAGGACCGTACTTGGTGCTGCTGACCACCCTGACAGCCGTCAATTCTCAGCCCTCACCAGCCGTGTACTAGCTGTTAGGGCTGAGAGCTGGGACCTAGAGGGAAATTCAGTCATGTTTGTCCTGGGTTCCATCGAGATAGGTGTGGGGATAAGCTTGATTTCTATTACAAATGATGTAACATTACATATGTTAATACTCCTAACACTTCTTGGGACTGTGCCTCAGGGATCACAACCTGTATAAGTTTAGAAGTTCTAAAAGACAGTCATGACCTTGGTGTATAGGTTCAGATAGTGTCCAGATTGGAATCCTGATGCTAAAGACTTAGTAAGACACAAAAAAAGGAGTTGAGAATTACTTAGGGCTAGGGCTATCTAGGTGCTACAAGGGCAGCACAAGGACATCTGCTGTTGCCCTACAATACAAGGCTTATAGAGAATTCAGAACTGCCATTGACTCAGATATAAAAAGAGTAAAAGACTTTTTAGCTGACCTCCAAGAATACCTAACCTCCCTCTCAGAGGTAGTACCTGATATTTCTTAAAGAAGGAGTCTGTGTGCTATCCTGAAAAAAAATGTTGCTTCTATACAGACCATTCAGGAGTAATTAAAGACTCCATAAATAAACTTAAAAAAAGGATAGACAAAAGACAGACAAAAAAACACATCAGAGATGGTTCGAGAGCTAGTTTAGTAGATCTCCATGGATGACTACCCTACATTCTGCTACAGCTGGGCCATTATTAATAATTTTCTTGGTTTTAGTTTTTGGCCCCTGCGTGACAAACAGGTTAATTGCTTTTGTTAAAAATCGAGTGGGTGCTGTGCGGTTGATGGTTGTGAGACAACAGTACCAGTCAGTTAGGACAACTGGTGAGACCAAATACGAGACTTGATATCAAAATTCTAAGATTAGAATTATTTAGTAGGAGAAGACGGGAATGAAAGGAAAATTATACGAATTCTAGGTCTAGAAATATAAAATTAAAAGAGTAAGCCCCAAAAGCCACAAACTCAGGGTTAAGCCCTGCCGCCAGGAATAGCAGGCCATAAAGATAAAGAAAAGGAATACAAAACCAGCTCAGGCTATCGAGGACTGACCCATAAACCATCCAAAGACATCCCCCCAGCTTACTCAGAGTCATATTTTAACCAGATGTCCTCCAGACCCTGATAAGCCTCGACTTGTGCTTTTCAGCCATTGTGTCCTACAGAGAGCACTCCAGGAAACCGGGCAGCCCAAGCCTAACCAGAGGTGTTTCAAATACAGATGCTTCATCAATTTTGACAAACTTTTAAAAATAATGAGGACCTGAAGACCCAACCCTTCTCCTGATTTAGTAGCTCTGTTCCAGGAACCAGGGGGCCATAAAACCTTCTGGCGTCCCCTTATCTCCTGGAGCCATAAAACAATCCTGTAACTTGTGGTGCATTCCCCTTTGACATCCCCCATCCCCTGGTGCTCACAGCCTCTGCCTTTAAATACTCTTTTTCCCAGCCTCTCGGGGCCGACACCTCTGTCTCCTGCACGGGATACGTGTCGGCCCGGAGATCTCTGTAATAGGTCTCCGTAATAAACCTCGCCTTTGCTTATTACATCCAAAATGGTCTCTCTGTGTCTGGGGTCCACGATTTCCCAAGACTTGAATAAGGGTCTCTCTGCGTGGGATCTTTCAATTTCAACTACTTAATGCCTTATTAGAGGCAAGTTTTCTACATGAAATCAGTGAGTGATTTCAGTGTAAATTTGTCTGACAACTCACTGTCCTTTCAGTGCTCTGGCTCAGACAACTAAACAAAACCATAGACCCAGCTCTTTGAAAATGGTAATGGAGTTGATAACACACCCTCACGAAAAGAGGAAGACTCCATTTGCTTACCTTCAACTACCAGCTTCACCCTGCCAGCTCAGGGATTTCTAGTAAGACTGAATCTGGACAATATTTACAAGATTTGACATTTCTAATTAATGCTTATGTTTAGGTAAAGAAAGTTTGTGAGGTGCTAGAGAAATGGCTTAGTGGTTAAGAGCACTATATACTGTTCCTTTATAGGACATTTAAGAACCCAAACTGGATTGCCTGGGCTCTTTAGCAAGGGAGGACAAGATACCAGACAGATTATAATCCTTACATAAGAACAATTAGTGAAAAAATCTCATTCTTTATATATCCAATACAATTATGCTAGAGACAATAATTTGGTATACAAGTCAATTTATAAATACAAGTGCTCAGTGTCCTCAACTTAATCCTCGAGGACTTACCTTAATAAATAATATCTTTACTATATCTTAATAAATAAAAAGGGGGAGTTATCCCTGTATGCTAAATAATGCTCCTTTTATTTCAATTTTAAAATTTTGGATGCCAATGTTTATGGCACCCTACAACTAGGCATACTTCTGCCTAGGTGAAATAGAGAGATCCACTTATTGACATGTTCCTGTCCAGATATTTTATATGGGGAAGAGGGAATGTTTGTGTTTTTTCTACAAGATGCTACAAGAGTGTGCCAGCTGCCTGAGTGGTTGCTGAGACTTGCTGATCCTGGTTATTCAGCTCTCCTAGTTCGGGTCCCTGGAGTCATTCCTCTGCCCTGAGAGGAAGATAGAAGATTTCCCTTCATCCTTTGTCATCACAGAGATTTTGCCGTTGCTGCAGTCAGTGTTACCGCTGCGTGTGTTCCCGTCCCACTGTGGCCTACGCTCAGACTCTGTACACTGCTGCTTGCTGACTCCAGCTGTTACACTTGTCCCTTCATTTCCCTGGTGACTCTTGCTGCCTTAACTGGTAACTGGTGTTGTCAATTTACAGACTGTAGCTTCACAGAAAGCTACCTGTGTAAAGCTACAGTGACTGGAGAACTCTGTCCTGGTTATTCAGATCTCAGAAATGGTTCCATTGTCTGCTGGTTGTTCCAGAGAAGAATGACTGATCCTGAACTGTCCTGGAAAAGACCTTGACACTTTCGCTGCTATTGTAGCAGTCATTACTGCTACAGACATTGTGTCTGCAGTATCTGGAGTTCCTCCCCCAATCTATTGTTAGACAAGTACAGTGGGTGAACTTTCTGGAGTAGTTACTAACAATTGGGAATTCAAAATTTTATTATAAGAGCAGCTTGACTACGGTCCTTGGTGGTAACAGCTGAGGAGGACCAAATGAGGTGCCCACTACTTATTTGGAGTGGCTCTGTCTGGTGCAGCCCTATGCTGTGGATCAGTGTTCATACTTGGTTGGTTTGCAAACTCAGATCTCAACAGTAACATGACAAGGCTGTTATTCACTCAAGCACTTGTGGCCATTGTACTAGGGGCCTCCCCTGGAATTTGGTTATCTTGCTCAGGACTCTCTCTGTATCTGAGTTCCCTGCTCCTGCACCCCATGGATCTGTGGGTCAATTGCACTGGGAGGAGAGGGACTCTCTCTGTATCTGAGTTCTCTGCTCCTGCACCCCATGGATCTGTGGATCCATTGCACTGGGATTGAGAGAGACTCAGTGATCCTTTGATCAGCCCTTGCACATCGCTGAGGCTTCCTCATTGCACGCGATAGGGTGATCATGACTGCTATAAATTATATAAATTATAAGGGTGAGATGTAGAGGGCCGCAATAACATTCGCCACCACTAGATGGTGCTGGCTTCCACTGCGCCCCACGTGGAAGGCCAGGATAGACTCCGCCATTGCAAGATGGCGCCAGCCTTCGCCACGCCAGCCGGGCCCCCTTTCAGGAAGTTAACTGTGCGCATGTGCAAGAGTGCCTTTGTGCCAGGTCTTTGCCCACTCCGGGGCGTGCCTTATGAGATCATGGGTAACAAACAATCAGGTGTGGGTGCGCCGCACTAGGGTTTTATAAGCGCGCCATGTTGGCACGGCGTGGCTTTTCCTCTTCTAAGATTAATAAAGTGGTCACAGTAAGGATTTCTAAATGTCCGCGTGCTTCTTGCCAGCGGGAGGTCGCGCGCGGGACAGATGTCAACATACCCAAAGTGATGACCTTTCTGAAAAACCAACACCATGTTGACATCAGCTGACCACACGAATACTGTGTCCTTGGCCTGCATAAATGTTTCCCACTTGCCCCCTCTCTCTGTTACCCCTGTTATGGTATAAATTAATCCTTGGAAAAAATTAAAATTGTTGTCTTGATCAGACTCTTGTCTTGACATACTTCTTTGTGTCTCTTGTCCCCAATTCTCTTCCAGGTAACCTCAGCACCCTCGTTGACAAATGACACCTAGCATACCGCAGTTTAGAGGTCTCCTGGAAGAGAACATTGTCCCCGTGAATAGACAGGCCTGTCTTCCTTCTTCATCGGAGCCTTTGCTTCCCCTTGGAGCCTTTGCCCCTCCCTTGGAGCCTTTGCTCCCCAGCTTCTGGCAACCATGGACCACCTGACCTAGGTTCAGAGGCTTGGTGTGTTTCTACCCGGATGACACAGATCTCAGTGGTGAGTGATGGGACAAGCATTCTACAGTCACCTTTTGTGACAGGACTCATGGAGTCATTCAGAATGTGAAGAATACAGTTAAGGAAAAAGATTTAAAGAAATTCTTATACTTTATAGGAAATATTTGTCCACAGTTCCCCCAGGAGGGAACAATTGTTACAAAAGATAGTGCAGAGTTAGTGATTATTTTATGGGCCAGCCAACCCTGTTGCTGAAGTCTGCACTACTTACTGAATAGAAGTTGTGTGCTCTTTGGGTTCAAGGTTGCCTCTCCCTGCATGATGAGCAACCCCACATACGTGGATTAAAAGCATTATACCCTCATGCTATTGCAGCGGTCACTTTGTCAACCTGTGCTCTGTGGGTGGTGCTTCCGAGGTAAGGCCACTATGGGGTCTTGGTGCATCAGCTGGGAACTATGCTCCCCCTGACCACAATTAGCAAAGAGATCAGAGGTAAGCTCAAGCAAATCTGTTTTTCTGTGTTCTGTTTTACTTTTTGTTTATCTCTCTGTCATGTTGTCTCATCTTTGTTTCTGTTGTATTGTGGGTTCTGCTGTATGAAGTGTTCAAGTCCCTTCAGAGGGGGTGTCAAGTCCCTCCAAGAGAGGGGTTAGACTCCCCTCGGTGGTTGCTATGGGTCCCTTTGAAGGGCTTACAGCTGTGAGAGGCAGACGTGCTAGTTGTCACAGGCCACAGGCCCTAGAGGATGTTCTAGGAGGAGAAAAAATCTACAGGACACTCTAGAATCCGATTGGGAGGTGAGATCAGACAGTCCACCTCATCCCAGAAGCAGCTGAGGTTAAACTGCAATTTGGGCCAGGTACTGAAAGGTATCAGGCATCTGTTAGGATGCCTTGTCTTGGTCTTGTTTATCTAGTTTGTTTTCAGTGGTATTGTCATGTCTTTTTGGCTTTGCTTTCATTTTTGGACTTGGACTGGTGACTGTGTTCGAAATCATGGACTGACGACTGTGTTTGAATCATGGAACTTCCTGTTTTGTTTGTCAAAGAGTTTTACTTGGTCCTCTTGGTGCTTAACTTGGGAATGATTTGCTTGAGAGAAATTGCTTTCTGCCAGGGAGTTTTGTCTTTCTCTCTTGAGCCTCCTCCCCAAGGAGAGATGCCCCCCTTTGCTCCCCTTGTCCAGTCTACCTGCTGTTAGCAGTTCATCCCACATGTGTATGAAGGACTCCAGGTTATTGAGTGATCCAGTCTGAAGCAGGTATTAACAAGAACCTGAAACTTTTGCCTTGGATCCTGAAGAAAGGATCTATCTGTTGCTTGGACACTCAGATCTTCTAAGGAAGGGACAGCACAGAGTG
This sequence comes from Rattus norvegicus, assembly GCF_021556685.1. Lineage (NCBI taxonomy): Eukaryota > Metazoa > Chordata > Mammalia > Rodentia > Muridae > Rattus > Rattus norvegicus. Next base: position 42,199,204 of record NC_141541.1, read on the forward strand.
AGGAAGTGTGGGTTTAAGGGTGGCAGGCAAGCATGCCTGCTAGCAAGCAAGCTGCAGGCTGTGCGCGGGCAGTGGCTCAGCTCAGGTCAAGTCTGCATAAGAGGAGTTTCAAGGCGATGAGCCCAGCTGGGGCTGAAGTTTTGACACCAAAAAGATAGTGGTGAGTTAGAGATTATTTTAAAGACTATTATGAGACCTTCGACCGTGAAAAACATTCCAGTCACTCCCTTCAGTGGCCAGAACTTCAACACTTGCTCACAGAAGGAGAGCATTCATTAAGAGAAGTTCTTTGAGGGAGCCTGCCTTATCTGCTGGCCCTATTCCAAGAGAAGTGTTGGTGTCTAGCATTAAGTCACCTTCACCATTTATCATCAGTGACATAGAGAGTGACTCTAATCCTATCCCCAGAGCAGTCAGTTCCTGCCCCTTTGATAAAAATGTCCCAGGTTAGAGGGCAGAGGAGTCCCTGTAGTTTTAGAACGAGTCTGCAGAAGACTGAGAGGAACTTTGTTTGCCAGACAGAAATTGGAATAGGCTTTTGGTGTGTTTATTCTTAGATGATAACAGGAGAAAATCTTGGTACTGGCTCTTCAGATTACTCCAACTGGGGCTGTCTGGTTCTCTGTTTTTTGGGGATCCAGGCAGTGCTGGAAGCCCCAGGAGAGCTGATAACAGAGGATTGGGATTCCACACCTGGATCTAGCCTGAGGTTGAAGGGGAACAAGGGGAGCTCTAGATGGTCCCATAAGGATAGTTATTGGCTTGACAGTGGCAAACTTGGTTTGGCTTGGTTGTAGTGGCAGTCATGGCTAGGAGCACAGGGAGGCCTTCTTTGGAAGATTAGAGAGTGGCTCTGTAGGCAAAGGCCTTCTCTGTTGTTCCCCATGTTGTATCCCAATAAAAAGAGTCAGTCCATGGTTGAAGACATTATTATAATGGCAGAGAGTGGATGAGTAAAACAGTACCCCACTTCTCAGGGTGGATCAGAGATTAAATACCTTTTCCAGAAAGAATGTCTGGGAAGGAAAATTTACTGGCTAAGCCTCCAGGTATTTAGGTGCCTCATTATAATATAGATCTGTCTTGAGCTTTTGTGACCTGTGGCCACATCCTCTACCTGTGGAGAGCCTTGAAGGATTGCCCTTACATGACTGATGACCACTAATTTATGGAAGGTTGTGGCTAGTGATGGGGGCCTGGTTTCATAGGAGTCAGGCAAAATGCCTACTGACCTTTCAGGGTCACTGGGGAATTTATAGCTGAGCTCCTCCAGAAACCAGGCCACCTTTTACAGTTCCACAGTTCCTTGTCTCCTTTGGATATGTATGGATAAGAAATTAACATTCTTTATAGTAGGACACAATGTCAAAGTTTCTTGATCATATTCAGCATGCACCTCTACCTTAAAAATTAACATTCACCATGCAGGTGATCATTAGAAACATTGATAATTCTGACTTTATATAGTTGCATTATCTCATTCACATCTTATCTCCACCATTAGAACCATTATAAAGGTAGACCAGGTTCTAATATGGCTTTTGCCATGTCCTTCCAGTCTTGGGACATTATTCTATTTTGAATACCCCAAAAAGTCAGGACTTGCTTTACAAACAGCAAAAGCATTCAAAAATTAGTGACACTTTCCTTAAATGTTGACAGTTCTAACACATCCAGTGGCTACCATTCAAATTCTTGATAATTTTGGGAATGATCATCATCTGCTGGACTTTGTTTAATACTAACTAAATAAAAAAAGTTTGTTTTTGGACAACCTTTCGTTGGTTTCCTTCAATTTTGTCTTCTGTCTCTAACTAAGCATTTTCCTTAAATATTTTCAGTTCCTCTCAAGGTATTTGCAAATATTTCATACTTGTTTCTCACCCTGTTCCATAAGTTTCCTGTATTCTCTGTTCAAGGTTCTGTTTCCACATTTTAATTTTTATATGTTTTAATTTTGATAATTCGATGTCTATTTTATTTTCATTGATTAATTTTAAAAGATTCTCCTCCAAGCCTTTCTTCCAATCCTCATTTTTTTTCTCTCTGGTGCTCAGTCTGATTTGTCACTTGTTCTAGCTTTTGCTCTAGGACATTCTGTAGCTCCTGTCTCCAATCCTTATTTTCTTCTTTCTGTACTTTTTGTTCTAGGGTCTTTTCCACTTCCCTTCTCTAACCTCCATTTTCCTCTTTCTCTGTCTTGGTATTTTTCTCACTCTGTTTTACTAAATCTTCTAATTTCCTTTTTGTCCAGATACTAAAATTTTCTCTACGGCCCAGTTTTTTAAGAAGACATAGTAAAACAAGGCACTTAACATTATAATAATGATAACTGGCAAGGTATCAATTTCATTTAAATCTATCCATTTCAAACCATTTAAAATAGCATCGCATAAAACTCAAAAGGTATCTATTGCTTCTCATCTAAACTGTCTAAAAAATATTATCATCATAAATTTAAAATTCATATTCCCTGATCTAAAGATTCTTGTTCCTTTGTCTCCCTCCGTTATTTGATTCAGAACACTTCAATCCTCTCTGATACTTTAATTCACAGAAAAAGGCTAACTGTAGAAAGATCCACCTTTTCTGTGATTCTGAGCAATTTCAGTTTTGTGCTTGGGTTGCAGCCCACAGCATTGGCACCGACCTCATGCAGCCTGTAGTACCAGTAGTTGTCCTGTATCTGGACATTCATGAAAGCAAGTACAGGAAATCTGGCTCCAAGCGGAGATGTTCAGATCAGCCTGTGAGAAGGCTATAGCTAACTGCCATTTTTTCGGCTGTTTATCCACAACTGTGAAGGTTGAATTTCAAGCAGTCATGCCCCCAGGTCCTTGATCCTTCTTTAGGCTCTCTGGAAACCCCAACTGTGTTCCAGCACTGGTGCTACCTGTGTCCCAACTCTGGCTGGGGTGCCAATTCTGGTTACTGAGAACTGTTTAGGGATTAGGGAGGGAACTTATCAGTTAGCTCTCTGTAGACCTCGTAATCCCACGGGATGTTTAATTTCCGCCCTGATGCTATAGAGGATAACTCTAGTTGTTTATGTGATGACAGGAGGTAAACAATTCAAGTTAGTTTGATTCTAAGCCTGGCTTAAGCTTCCCCAATTTGTTGCTGGAATTCCCAACCCTGTCAATGCCACATTAAAAAAACAAAAAAAAAAAAAACAAAAACAAAAACAAACAAAAAAACACCGTCCAGTTAATAAGCAACATGGTTAGATTGGTCAAATATATCACTATAGTAACTTATTCGCCAGCTATAAGACCCCTTGCTACTTGCAGTATCCCCTAACCACCACTGCCACCTCTCCTTCACTTCCTACATCCTTCGATCTCCTCTCATTTTCCTCCTTTCATTCTACCTGTCCCCTACACTTAAGCCTCCAGTTCAATCTTCCCATCCACTGCCCAATAATTAGCTTTCACTTTTGATTTACCAGTTAATATGGGGAGGAAATTCACATGACATACCTTGCTCTTCAGGGGCAACCTCTCTTCATGAAAAATTATTAACATGAGAATACAAACAGCATCAGTCCAACCTAGTACAATTTAATGTTTTGGTTATTATATATTGGGAGGATCTACTTATCTGCTCCAATCTAATTGGTTTTCTGTATGCTTCTTGTATATTTAGAGGAATTTTTGAAGGTTGGGTGTGAGTATTTTCTTCTATGACATTGTTGAAAATATTTTCTGGTCCTTGAAGCTGGGACTCTTCACCTTCTTCTTTTCCTATTGTTTTTAGGTTCCATCTTTTTACAGTATCCCAGATTTCCTGGACATTCTGTGTCATGAATATTTTAAATGTCACATTTTTTTACTAAAGTCTCATTTCTTCTATCCCATCATCTATTCCTGACATTCACTATTCATCTCTAAGATTCTGTTGCTCTATTTTTCCTGGTCTCTTTCCTGATATTTCTAGTTCCAGAATCCTTTGCATTGTGTTTTCTTTCTTCAAATTCGTTTTCAGCTCTTTAGGAGTTTTATTCATTTATTTCCCATATTTGATGGTATTTAGGCCTCTCTCATCTTTAAAAGGTTGGATTTTAGGTCATTTTTTGTACATTGGTTGTATTAGGCTATCTAGGTCTTGTTGTAATAGAACTGGAGGCTCTGGATGTTTCAAATTGTGCTGGTTATTTTTTATTGTGTTCTTTTACTGTATTCTTTTGCCATCTGGTTGTTTGTGTAGGAGCATTTTTTTTAGGATGGCGGAATCTTCTTCTATAATTTTGGTATAACAGGTTTCCGTGAAGGCTGGCCCATCTTTCATGTTTCTGATGCAGTAAGGCCTTGTGTGGGAAATCTTGTGCTGCATGTTTCTGTTGCAGCAGACTTGGTGAAGTAAGTCAGAAAATTGACAAACCAATGGAGTTTGTAGGGACAGCCTGATGCTCAGGGGATCTGTGTCAGGCCGCTGGGTGCTCTGTGGGCAGGGGATTTGTGGTGGAAAAGTTGTAACCTGGCTGCTCCTAATGCAGCAGTCCTAATGAGTTCAGATGGAGTGATGGACAGACTATGGAGCTCAGAAGGGACAACAGGTAGTTTAGGGCAGCAGGGTATGCCATAGAGGACATTTTGGTCAGGATATTAGGGGAGAAAATGGATATAAACTGATTTTTCCTGGTGTAGTAGGCCTGGTAAAGGCAGGCAGAGCAGTGGGCAGACCTCTGCGCAGCATTTTTTTTTAAACATGCATTATCAGGATAGGTATTAGTAGAGAGGTGCTCATGAAAATAAGACATTTTTGTTAAAAGAGAAAGGATTAGAAGTTCTGAAAACTAGCAGACATGAAAGAGCCTTCAGTAAAGCCCTTTAGTGAGAAGAAGACCTGGTGACTGAGAGGTGTCATGACAAAACATCACATTCAAAGCAGCATGGCATCTCTCTGCTGGAGACCATTACCAATACAACCAAGACATTAAAAAGTTAACTTAGTAGTGAAATAATAATAGAAATATGAACTGTGGATAGCATGAGAAAAGGTGGGGTGAGAAAGCATGGGTAGTACTGTGCTTGAATCCATCTGTCTCTTCTTTTATTTGTTTTTCTCTTAAGTGTTGCCTGGTTTTATTTGAGTAGCAGACTGTAGCTACAGCTTCTGATTTGGTAAGTGTTATGCATTTGTTTATGTTATTAGATTATTTGTTTAAATTATCTCTGGTACATTTATCTAGTTCAGTGGAACATAAAATTTTAAAGTATTTTCTCATTATTTTCTGAATTATCTCATTGTTGAATGGTTTCCCTTTTCATGTCTACTATTGGTAATTTGTATCTTCTTGTTCAGCTAATTTTGCTAATAGTTTGTCGATATTTTTAATATTTTTGAAGATAAAACTTTTGGGTTAAATCTTTGTATTTTTATATATTCTTAATTTCATCTATGATTTTATTTCTATGTACCTGTGCCTACTGCTGTAGAAGATAGTCCTATTTCCAAGACCTTCACATTTATCATTAGTGCTATCATAGCACATTTATCATAGCTGTGCTATTAGTTTTAGGTTTTTAATTTTTTATATATTTACAACTTACACATATAATATATCATTTTAGCACAGCCTCCATTGCATCATGTAGATTTTGGTATGTTGTGTTTTCATATTCGTTACATTCTAGAAACTTTATTAAAATTCCCTGCTTGACTTCTCCTTTGTCACAATTATCATTCAGTACTGTGCTTTTTAGTTTTCATGAGTTTGTGTACTTGTATTGTTTCTATTGATTTTGGCAGCCAGGCTTATTCCAGGCTTATTCCAATATAGTCTGATAGAATACAGCATGTTATTTCATTTTTTCTATGTTGGGGTGGATTTGAATATTACTGTGTGGGTGATTTTGGAGAAAGTTTATATGCTAATGAGAAAAATTCACTATTAATCTTTTTGAATGTTCAGTGTAATATTCTGTTAGGTCTAATTACTTTATGAACCATTGAACTCTAATGTTTCCCAGTTTAGATTCCTCCATATGACTTGTATGTTAGTCAGAGTGGAATATTAAGCTCATCTACAACAATTGGATTGGGGTTAATCTGGATTTTAGATCAATTGTTATGTCTTTTACGAGTTGGTTAGTTTATAATCAAAATTGCAATATTCTGTCAATGGATATTCCTTTAATACATATGTAGGGATATTTAATAACCACTTTTGATTACTTTTTTTCCAAACTTTATTTTGTCAGTTATTACAACAGCTGTGCTGGCTTGTTTCTTTTTTCTATTTGTTTAGATGTGGGGAATGGTTACAGTTCTGAGTGAGTGTGTATCATTGACATGGCCACAGCTCTATAATACTGTTTGAGGTCAGGTATTGTGACTCCCCCAGAAGTTCCTTTATTGTTGAGTATAGTTTTCACTATCCTGGAATTTTTGTTATTTAAAATGAATTTGCAAATTTCTCTTTCTAACTCTATGAACAATTGAGTTGGAATTTTGATTGGAGTTGCATTGAATCTGTAGATTGCTTTGGGCAAAATGACCATTTTTACTATATTAATCCTGCCAATCCATGAGCATGGGAGGACTTCCCATCTTCTGAGATCTTCTTCAATTTCTTTCTTTAGAGATTCGAAGTTCTTGTCATACAGATCTTTCACTTGCTTGGATAGGTTACAAGGAGGTATTTTATGTTATTTGGAAGAATTATGAAGGGTGTCATTTCCCTAATTTCTTTCTCAACTTGTTTATTCTTTCAGTAGAGCAAGACTACTGATTTGTTTGAGTTAATGTTATGCCAAGCCACTTTGCTGTAGTTGTTTGTCAGGTTTAGGAATTCTCTGGTGGAACTTTTCGGGTCACTTAAATGTACTACTATATCATCTGCAAATAGTAATATTTTGACTTCTATCTTCCACAATTTCTATCCCTTTGACATCCTTTCCTTGTCTGATTGTTCTGGCTAGTACTTTGAGTACTACATTGAATAAGTAGGGAGAGAGTGGCAGCCCTCTTTAGTCCCTAGTTTTAGTGGGATTGTTCAAGTTTCTCTTGATTTAGTTTTGTGTTAGCTACTGGTTGTCTATATATTGCTTTTACTATGTTTAGCCACGGGCCTTGAATTCCTCGACGTTCCAGGACTTTTATCATGAAGGTGTGTTGTATTTGGTACAGTGCTTTCCATGCATCTAATGAAATGATCATGTGCTTTTTAACTTTGAGTTTGTTTATATAGAAGATTTCATTGATGGATTTCCATATATAAGAAGGATTTGTTCATCCATGAGATGAAGCATACTTGTTCATGATGTATGATTGTTTTGATGTGTTCTGGGATTCCATTTGTGAGAATTTTATTGAGTATTTTTGCTTGATAATATGTACATAGTAATAAGAAAAATTGGTCTGAAGTTCTCTTTCTTTGTTGGGGCTTTGTGTGGTTTGAGTGTAAGCATAATTGTGCCTTCACAATAGGAATTTGGTAGTACTCTGTTTCTATTTTGTGAAATTATTTGGACAGCATTGTTTTGAGGTCTTCTATGAAGTTCTGATGGAATTCTGCACTAAACCCATTTGGAACTGGGCTCTTTATGGTTGGGAGAATTTTAATAATTGCTCCTATGTCTTTAGGATTTATGGGGCTGTTTAGATGGTTTATCTGTTCTTGATTAAACTTTGATATCTCTTATTTGTCTAGAAAATTGTCCATTTCCTCCAGATTTTCAAGTTTTGTTGAATATACACTTTTGTATTATGATCTGACGACTTTTTTGAATTTCCTCATATTCCGTTGTTATGTCTTTCTTTTCTGATTTTGTCGATTTGGAAACATTCTCTGTGCCTGCTGGTTCTCCTGGTTAAGGATGTTTTTATTTTTTGATTTTTCTCAAAGAACCAACTCCTAGTTTTGTTGATTGTTGAATAGTCCTTTTTGATTCCATGTGATTGATTTCAACCCTGAATTTGATTATTTCCTGATGTCTACTCCCCTTGGGTGTATTTGTTTCTTTTTGTTCTAGAGCTCTTAGTTGGGCTGCCAAGCTGCTGATGTGTGCTCTCTCCTGTTTCTATTTGCAGGCACTCAGAGCTATGAATTTTCCTCTTAGCACAGCTTTCATTGTGCCCCATAAGTTTGGGTACGTTGTACCTTCATTTTCATTAATTTCTAAGAAGTCTTTAATTTCTTTCTTTATTTCTTCCTTGACTAGGTTATCATTGAGTAGAGCATTGTTCAACTTCCATGCATATGTGGGCTTGCTGTCATTTTTATTACTCTTGAAGACCAGTGTTAGTCCATGATGATGTGATAGGTTGCATGGGACTATTTTGTCTTCTTGCAGTAGTTGATGCCTTTTTTGTGGCCTATTATACAGTCAATTTTGGAGAAGGTACAGTGACGTTCAGAGAAGAAGGTGTATCCTTTTGTTTTAGGAAGAATATTCTGTAACTATCTGTTAAGTCCATTTGGTTCATAACTTCTCTATGTCTCTTTTTGATTTCTGATTCCATATTCTGTCCATTGAAGAGAGTGGGGAATTGAAATCTACTATTATTGTGTGCAGTAGAATGTGTGCCTTAAGCTTTAGTAGGTTTGTTTTATGAATGTAGGTGCCCTTGCATTTGGAGCATAGATATTTAGGATTGAGAGTTTATCTTGGTGTGTTTTACTTTAGTTGAATATGAAGTATCCTTCCTTATCTTTTTTAATAACTTTTGATGTAAAGTTGATTTCATTGGGTATTAGAATGGCTACTCCAGGTTTTTTCTTTGATCAATTGCTTGGAAAGTTGTTTTCCAGCCTTTTTCATTGAGTTACTGTCTGTCTTTGTCTCTGAGTTATGTTTTCTGTATGCAGTCAAATGCTGGGTCCTCTTCACATATGAAGTCGTTCAGTCTATGTCTTTTTATTGCGGAATTATGTCTATTGTGTCTATTGATTTCAAGAGGTATAAAGGAACAGTTATTGTTGTTTCCTGTTATTTTTGTTGTTTGAGGTGGAATTATGTTTGTGTGTCTCTCTTCTTTTGCTTTCGATGCAAGGATATAACTTTGTCGCTTTTTCTACAATGTAATTTCCATACTTGTGTTGGAGTTTTTGATCTATTATAATTTATCGAGCTGGATTTGTAGAAAGATACTGTATAAATTTGGTTTTGTCATGGACTATATTGGTATCTTCATCTTTTTTTTATTAACTTGAGTATTTCTTATTTACATTTCAAGTGTTATTCCCTTTCCCGGTTTCCGGGAAAACATCGCCCTAACCCCTCCCCTTCATTATGGGTGTTCCCCTCCCCATCCTCCCCCCATTGCCACCCTCCCCCCAACAATCACGTTCCCTAGGGGTTCAGTCTTAGCAGGACCAAGGGCTTCCCCTTCCACTGATGATCTTACTAGGATATTCACTGCTACCTATGAGGTCTGAGTCCAGGGTCAGTCCATGTATATATAGTCTTTAGGTAGTGGGTTAGTCTCTGGAAGCTGTGGTTGCTTGGCACTGTTGTTCATATGGGGGTCTCAAGCCCCTTCAAGCTCTTGCAGTTCTTTCTCTGATTCCTTCAACAGGGGTCCTATTCTCACTTCAGTGGTTTGCTGCTGGCATTCGCCTCTGTATTTGCCGTATTCTGGCTGTGCATCTCAGAAGAGATCTACATCCGGCTCCTGTCTGCCTGCACTTCTTTGCTTCATCCATCTTGTCTAATTGGGTGGCTGTATATGTATGGGCCACATGTTGGGCAGGCTCTGAATGGGTGGTCCTTCTGTCTCTGTTTTAATCTTTGCCTCTCTATTCCACAGCAAGGGTATTCTTGTTCCCCTTTTAAAGAAGATATGAAGCCATCACATTTGATCATCCGTCTTGAGTTTCATGTGACCTATGCATCTAGGGTAATTCATGCATTTGGGCTAATAGCCAATAATCAATGAGTGCATACCATGTGTGTTTTCCTGTGATTGGGTTACCTCACTCAGGATGATATTTCCCAGTTTCCTAAATTTGTCTATGAATTTCATAAAGGCATTGTTTTTGATAGCTGAGTAATATTCCATTCTATAGGTGTACCACATTTTCTGTATCCATTCCTCTGTTGACGGGCATCTGGGTTCTTTCCAGCTTCTGGCTATTATAAATAAGGCTGCTATGAACATAGTGGAGCATGTGTCTTTTTTATATGTTGGGGCATCTTTTGGGTATATGCCCAAGAGATGTATATACCTGGGTCTGCAGGTAGTGCAATGTCCACTTTTATAAGGAACCTACAGACTTATTTCCAGAATAGTTGTACCAGTCTGCAATCCCACCAACAATGGAGGAGTGTTCCTCTTTTTCCACATCCTCACCAGCATTGTTGTCACCTGAGTTTTTGATCTTAGCCATTCTCACTTGTGTGAGGTAAAATCTCAGGGTTGTTTTGATTTGCATTTCCCTTATGACTAAGGTGTTGAACATTTCTTTAGGTGTTTCTCAGCCATTTGGCGTTCCTCAGGTGTGAATTCTTTGTTTAGCTCTGAACCCCATTTTTTAATAGGGTTATTTGTCTCCCTGCGGTCTAACTTCTTGAGTTCGTTGTATATTTTGAATATAAGCCCTCTATCTGTTGTAGGATTGGGAAAGATCTTTCCCCAATCTGTTGGTTGCCGTTTTGTCCTAACCTCAGTGTCCTTTGCCTTACAAGAGCTTTGCAGTTTCATGAGATCCCATTTGTCGATTCTTGATCTTAGAGCATAAGCCATTGGTGTTTTGTTCAGGAAATTTTTTCCAGTGCACATGTGATCGAGATGCTGCCCTAGTTTTTCTTCTATTAGTTTGAGTGTATCAGGTTTGATGTGGAGGTCCTTGATCCACTAGGTCTTAAGCTTTGTACAGGGTGATAAGCATGGATTGATTTGCTTTCTTCTACATGTTGACCTCTAGTTGAACCAGCACCATTTGCTGAAAATGCTATCTTTTTTCCATTGGATGGTTTTGGCTCCTTTGTCAAAAATCAAGTGCCCATAGGTATGTGGGTTCATTTCTGGGTCTTCAATTCTGTTGCATTGGTCTATCTGTCTGTCTCTGTACCAATACCATGCAGTTTTTATCACTATTGCTCTGTAATACTGCTTGAGTTCAGAGATAGTGATTCCCCCTGAAGTCCTTTTATTGTTGAGGATAGGTTTAGCTATCCTGGTTTTTTTGTTATTCCAGATGAATTTGCAAATTGTTGTGACTAACTCATTGAAGAATTGGATTGGTATTTTGATGTGGATTGCATTGAATCTGTAGATCACTTTTGGTAAAATGGCCATTTTTACTATATTAATCCTGCCAATCCATGAGCATGGGAGATCTTTCCATCTTCTGAGGTCTTCTTCAATTTCTTTCTTCAGAGTCTTGAAGTTCTTATTGTCAAGATATTTTACTTGCTTGGTTAAAGTAACAAAGAGGTACTTTATACTCTTTGGGTCTATTATGAAGGGTGTCATTTCCCTAATTTCTCTCCCGGCTTGTTTCTCTTTTGTGTAGAGGAAGGCTACTGATTTATTTGAGTTAATTTTATACCCAGCCACTTTGCTGAAGTTGTTTATCAGATTTAGTAGTTCTCTGGTGGAACTTTTGGGATCCCTTAAATATACTATCATATCATCTACAAATAGTGATATTTTGACTTCTTCTTTTCCAATCTGTATCCCCTTGATATCCTTTTATTGTCTGATTGCTCTGGCTAGAACATTAAGAACTATATTGAATAAGTAGGGAGAGAGTGGGCAGCCTTGTAAAGTCCCTCATTTTAGTGGGATTGCTTCAAGTTTCTCTCCATTTAGTTTAATGTTAGCAACTGGTTTGCTGTAGGTAGCTTTTACCATTTTTAAGTATGGGCCTTGAATTCCTATTCTTTCCAGGACTTTTATCATGAAGGGGTATTGAATTTTGTCAAATGCTTTCTCAGCATCTAATGAAATGATCATGTTGTTTTATTCTTCCAGTTTGCTTATATAATGAATCATGTTGTTGGTTTTCCTTATATTAAACCATCCCTGCATGCCTGGGATGAAGCCTACTTGATCATGGTGGACGATTGTTTTGATCTGCTTTTGGATTCGGTTTGCCAGAATTCTATTGAGTATTTTTGCGTCGGTATTCATAAGGGAAATTGGTGTGAGGTTCTCTTTCTTTGTTGGGTCTTTTTGAGGTTTACGTATAAGAGTAATTGTGGCTGCATAGAAGGAATTCAGTAGTGTTCCATCTATTTCAATTTTGTGGAATAGTTTGGATAGTATTGGTATGAGGTCTTCCATGAAGGTCTGATAGAATTCTGCACTAAACCCCTCTGGACCTGGGCTCTTTTTGGTTGGGAGACCTTTAATAACTGCTTCTATTTCCTTAAGACTTATGGGGTTGTTTAACTGGTTTATCTGTTCCTGATTTAACTTCGGTACCTAGTATCTGTCAAGGAAATTGTCCATTTCCTGCAGATTTTCAAGTTTTGTTGAATATAGGCTTTTATATTAAGATTTGATTATTTTATGAATTTCCTCTGAATCTGTAGTTATGTCTCCCTTTTCATTCCTGATTTTGTTCATTTGGACACACTCTCTCTGTCCTCTCATTATTCTGGTTAAGGGTTTATCTATCTTGTTGATTTTCTCAAAGAACCAACTTTTGGTTCTGTTGATTCTTTCTATGGTCCTTTTTGTTTCTATTTGGCTGATTTCAGCTCTGAGTTTGATTATTTCCTGCCTTCTACTCCTCCTGGGTGTATTTGCTTCTTTTTGTTCTAGAGCTTTTAGGTGTGCTGTCAAGCTGGTGAAATATGCTCTCTCCTGTTTCTTTTTGCAGTTACTCAGAGCTATGAATTTTCCTCTTAGCACAGCTTTCATTGTGCCCCATAAGTTTGGGTACGTTGTACCTTCATTTTCATTAATTTCTAAGAAGTCTTTAATTTCTTTCTTTATTTCTTCCTTGACTAGGTTATCATTGAGTAGATCATTGTTCAACTTCCATGTATATGTGGGCGTTCTTCCCTTATTTTTATTGAGGACAAGCTTTAGGCCGTGGTGGTCTGATAGCACACATGGGATTATTTCTACCTTTCTGTACGTGTTGAGGCCCGTTTTTTGACCAATTCTATGGTCAGTTTTGGAGAACGTACCGTGAGGAGCTGAGTAGAATGTATATCTTTTGCTTTAGGATAGATTGTACTATAAATGACTGTTAAGTCCATTTGGTTCATGACTTTTCTTAGTCGGTCTACATCTCTGTTTAATTTCTCTTTCCATGATCTGTCCATTGATGAGAGTTGGGTGTTGAAATCTCCTAATATTATTGTGTGAGGTGCATTGTGTGTTTTTCTTTAGTAAGGTATCTTTTACGTATGTAGGTGACATTTTAATTGGGGCATATATATTTAGGACTGAGAGTTCATCTTGGTGGATTGTTCCTTTGCTGAATATGAAGTGTCCTTCCTTACCTTTTTTGATGACTTTTAGTTGAAAATTGATTTTATTTGATATTATAATGGCTACTCCACCTTGCTTCTTCAGACCATTTGCTTGGAAAGTTTTTTCCAGCCTTTCATTCTGAGGTAGTGTCTGTCTTTGTCTCTGAGGTGTGTTTCCTGTAGGCAGCAGAATGCAGGGTCCTCATTGAGTATCCAGTTTGTTAATCTATGTCTTTTTATTGGGGAGGTGAGACCATTGATGTTGAGAGATATTAAGGAATAGTGATTATTACTTCCTGTTATATTCATATTTGGATGTGAGGTTCTGTTTGTGTGCTTTTCTTCTCTTTGTTTTGTTGCCAAGATGATTAGTTTCTTGCTTTTTCTAGGGTGTAACTTGCCTCTTTATGTTGGGCTTTACCATTTATTATCCATTGTAGCGCTGGATTTGTAGAAAGATATTGTGTAAATTTGGTTTGGCATGAAATATTTTTGTTTCTCCACCTATGTTAATTGAGAGTTTTGCAGGATACAGTAACCTGGGCTGGCATTTGGGTCTCTACAACATCTGTCCAGGATCTTCTGGCTTTGGTAGTCTCTGGCGAAAAGTCTGGTGTGATTCTGATAGGTCTGCCTTTAGATGTTACTTGACCTTTTTCCCTTACTGCTTTTAATATTCTTTCTTTATTTTGTGCGTTTGGTGTTTTGACTATTATGTGACGGGAGGAGTTTCTTTTCTGGTCCAATCTATTTGGAGTTCTGTAGGCTTCTTGTATGCTTATGGGTATCTCTTTCTTTAAGTTAGGGAAGTTTTCTTCTATGATTTTGTTGAAGATATTTACTGGTCCTTTGAGCTAGGAGTCTTCACTCTCTTCTATACCTATTATCCTTAGGTTTGATCTTCTCATTGAGTCCTGGATTTCCTGTATGTTTTGGACCAGTAGCTTTTTCTGCTTTACATTATCTTTGACAGTTGAGTAGATGATTTCTATATAATCTTCTGTTCCTGAGATTCTCTCTTCTGTCTCTTGTAGTCTGTTGGTGATGCTCATATTTACGGCTCCTTGTCTCTTCATTTGGTTTTCTATATCCAGAGTTGTTTCCATGTGTTCTTTCTTGATTGCTTCTATTTCCATTTTAAATTCCTTCAACTGTTTCATTGTGTTTTCGTGGAATTCTTTCAGGGATTTTTGTGATTCCTCTCTGTAGGCTTCTACTTGTTTATTTATGTTTTCCTTTGTTTCTCTAAGGGAGTTCTTCATATCTTTCTTTCCAACATCATGATCAAATATGATTTTGAATCTAGATCTTGCTTTTCTGGTGTCTTTGGAAATTCCGTGTTTGCTTTGGTGGGAGAATTAGGCTCCGATGATGCCATGTAGTCTTGGTTTCTGTTGCTTGGGTTCCTGTGCTTGCCTCTCGCCATCAGATTATCTCTAGTGTTACTTTGTTCTGCAATTTCTGACAGTGGCTAGACTGTCCTATAAGCCTGTGTGTCAGAAGTGCTGTCGACCTCTTTTCCTGTTTTCTTTCAGCCAGTTATGAGAACAGAGTGTTCTGATTTTGGGAGTATAGTTTTTCCTATCTACAGGTCTTCAGCTGTTCCTGTGGGCCTGTGCCCTGAGTTCACCAGGCAGGTCACTTGGAGCAGAAAAGTTGGTCTTACCTGTGGTCCTGAGGCTCAAGTTTGCTCGTGGGGTGTTGCTTATGAGCTCTCCGAGTGGGTAGCCACCAGGAGGACCTGTGCCGCCCTTTCTGGGTGCCCCTGTGCACCAGAGTCCCAGATGGAGTTTGGTGTTTCCCTCTGGAGTCAGAGAGGTGGGCAGAGTGTAGTCTCTTCTGGTTTCCCAGGCGTGTCTGCCTCTCTGAAGGTTTACCTCTCCCTCCCTCGGGATTTTGGTGCAGAGAACTGTTTATTCAGTCCGTCCCTTCAGGTTCCGGCGGTGACTCAGACGCAGGGGATCTGCTGCTTCTGTGCCCTTATCTCTATCTTCATCTATCTTAATTGAGAGCTTTGCTGGATATAGTAATTTGGGTTGGCATTTGTATTCTCTCAGGGTCTGTATGATATCTGCCCAGGATCTTCTGTCTTTCATACTCTTTTGGTGAGAAGTTTGACATAATTCTTATAGGTCTCCCTTTATATGTTAATTGACATATTTTCCCTTACTGCTTTTAAAATTCTTTTCTGTTTGGTGCATTTGTTGTTTTGACTATTATGTGATGGGAGAAATTTCTTTTCTGGGGCAATCTATTTGGAGTTCTGTAGGCTTCTTTTATATCTATGGGCATCCCTTTTTTAGATTAGGGAGGTTTTCTTCTATAATTTCGTTGAAAATATTACTGGACATTTAAGTTGGGAGTCTTCACTCTCTTCTATACCTATTTTCCTTAGATTTGATATTCTTATTGTGTCCTGGATTTCCTGGATGTTTTGGCCTATGAACTTTTTGTATTTTACATTGTCTTTGATGTTTGTGTCGATGTTTTCTATAGCATCTTCTGTCCCTGAGATTGTCTCTTCTATCTCTTGTATTCTGTTTGTGATGTTTGCATCTTTGTCTCCTGATCTCTTCCCTAGGTTCTCTATCTCAAGGCTTGCCTCCCTTTGTGCTTTTTCATTGTTTCTATTTCCATTTTAAAATCCTGGATGGTTTTGTTCAATTCCTTCACCTGTTAGGGTGTGTTTTCCTATAATTCTTTAAGGGGTTCTCTAAGGGATTTTTGTGTTTGCTCTTTAATGGCTTTTGTGTATTTACTTGTGTTGTCCTCTACTTCTTTAAGGGAGCCATTTATATCTTTTTTAAAGTCCTCCTTCATCATCATAAAATGTAATTTTTAAATGTAAATATTGCTTTATTTGTGTTTTTGGATATTTAATATTAGCTTTGTTGGGAAAACTGGGCTCTGATGATGGCAAGTAGTCTTGGTTTCTTTTGCTTAGGTTGCTATGCTTGCCTCTCACCATCAGGTTGTCTCTGGTGGCAACATTTCTTGCCATTTCTGACAGTGGCTTCACCCTTCTGTAGGTCTCTATGTCAGCACTCCTGTAAACCTCCTTTCCGGCATTCTTTCACCTGGAACTTAGAGTACTCTGCTCTCAGGCGTGTAGGCATTCCTGATAACTGTTTTTCAGCTCTTGGCACATGCACGAATCTGAAGGGTACTGCCCCTTACTGCTCCTAGGTTCCTGCGCATAGGTAGCACATATGACACTAGGTGATTTCCCCTTGGGTGGTGAATATGGGCAGAGAGTAGTCTCCTCTGATTTCTCAGGAGTGTCTGGATTTCTGAGGATCCAGCTCTCTCTGCCATGGGATTTTGGTACACATAGCTGTTTGACCAGTTGGGTTCAGCTCCAGGAGCAGATCAGAACAGCAGGCTCCTGCTGTTAACTGTTCCTATAGTCTTATGTTCAGAGGCACTATGCAATTTCCTCTTGGGCCATGGATGTGGTAAAAGTTGGGCAGAAGCGGCAGTCTGTCCTTCAGCCTCAGAATGGTCCGCACTTCAGGGTGTTCATCTCTTTCGCCCATGGCATTTGGGAGCAGGGAACTGTGGGATGAAATCAATTCAGGTCCAGGCATGGCCAGAAACTGGAAGTGCCCTGTCCCTTACGACTTTGTGGGTCCTGAATCCATCAGTCAGGTCACTTAGAGCAGAAAAGTTGGTCTTACCTCTGCTCTCAGGTGTGTAGGTGCTTCTGGTAACTGTCTTTCTTTTCTTGGTGCTGGCAGAAATCAGAAGCATCCTGCCCCTGACTGCTCCTAGGTCCCTGCGCCCAAGGGCACAGCTGTCACTGGGTGATTCTCTCTTCAGTCTGGAATGTGGGCAGAGGATAATCTCCTCTGATTCCTCAGAAGTGTCTGCACTTCTGAAGGTCCATCCCTCTCCCCCTTGGGATTTGGGTTCAGGGATATACATTTTTATTAACCATCTTGGCATTGTAATTTCCGTGTGTGTGCTTGGGTGTGTTTTTCTTTCTCTTCAGAATGATGTATTTCTTCTCATATCTTCTGTAGAATTTAACTAGTCAGTATTTATCATGGAACAATGTGTTTCTCCTTCAATTTTAATAGGTAGCTTTGTTTGGTGTAATGTTTCTTATGTATTAGAACTTGGCATACATCTTCTAGAACCTTCACTCTTTTCAAATTTCTGTGGAATAATCACACTATTCTCATGTGCTCACTTTTTTGATAAATAGACCATTTCTTTTCCTTCCTCTTGTAGCTTTCAGTATCCTTTCATTATTCCATCATTTGTTTTTTTTGCTTTTAATCTTTTGAGAGATATATGACTGCTGTTATGGATAATTATATTCTTGTCATCTCTGGTTCTGAGGACTATTCTTGACCACTGCCTGATATTGTCTCTGGCTTGGTTCCATCAGTGGTTCTGAACATTGTTCTCTTTTTGCTTTGCTTCTAGATTAGACATTTGCACTTATTCTCTGCATTCATCATTCACTAGATTTCACAATTCTTTGAGTATCTCACACACAAATCTGACAGTAAAGCCCATGGGAAAGAAGCCAGAAGAGTATATCCTACTAGGTCACAAAGTAGCAATGAGGAACCTGGATTCTCTCCAGGCAAACTGCTCAATCCATAGCCTGGCATCACTCTGCATTTCCTTCCTTGCCTGTACATGCTACTTCCTGAGTTCTCTGTCTTCTCTCTGCTACTCTTCAGTTTTAGAATCTCAGTGTAAATAGAAATTACTTCTTGGTGCCTCTGCTGGTGAACTTCCTGGAAATGAGTTCATGGCAGATGGTAGGAACCAGTGCTTGTGTGTAAACATACAGATCATGTTTTGTTCTTTTGGGAGATCTGCAATAGATGGTATTTGACTATGGTTAAATGAACTCTTCATTTCCATACCTGTACATTCTCCTTCTCCCCTTGCCACTGATATGACAATCATAGTGCTTTTCTCTTTTTCCTGTTCCTGGTCCTCTGTCAAATTGCTTATCTTCTTTCTCCTCATTTTGTTTCTTTTATACTTCATTTTCACTTTTTATTTAACTTACTTGTTCATACCCTAAATGTAGTATAAAAGGTGGGCAAGAAGAGTTCTTAATAGGATGATGATAATGAGAAAAATGGAGGAACTGTCCAATCCTGTATGGCCAGCTCAAGCAGGCTTCATCACATCTCCTATTTTCATCCTTAAAGTGTGTCCATTACCTTGATTTAGGGTGGGGAAAGATTTTTGTCCTACTTAAACCATCCTGTTTAAGAGTCAAAGTCATGATTTCCCTGCAGAGGTAAATTCAATATACATCCAACTTCTCCCCTCATTTTTTTCTTATACCGAGCCATGGGCTCAGTTCCTGTACAGTGTTTGAAGCTGGGCTCAAAATGATCCTCATACACTTGGTTTCATCCTTTCAACACTAAATTGTATTCACTTTGAACTGATCAATTCTTCCAGGATTTGTAAAACAGGAGTTAAGTACCTATAAACCTACAAAAGATCAGAAGCATCTCTAATGGATAGTTTCAATGGGTATGTAAGTCCTTGGAGATTTTAGGGTATTCTTGCATGTCTATGAGACATAAAGTTCTCTGTGATTTTTGGCAAAGATGTTGAGCATGGGAGAATGTGACTCCATGTAAAATTTGGAAAGAATTCTTCTGTTTCTGGTATTGATTGCAAATAACTGTAGGACAGGACAATAATCCAGTTCTGAGAAAATAACTGGAGGGCAGGGAGGATTCTCTTGGTGGTCTTCATGACCAGATTGATGAATGAAATCATGGTTTATAGTTTATTTACTCACAAATTTCACTAAGCATTTTTATAACAAAAATCTGAAAAAGGAATATGTATGTTATAATGACCACTCTTTATGTAACAGGATTTAAAGGCTTAAGACTTGCTTGCTGTGTTGTACTTAAGTAAGCCTTTAACCCATCTGTGTACCTTATAGCCAAATGATGTGAGACCATCAATATCTACAACTGTGTAGATTCTGACACCTGCCTTGGCTTAGCATCAGGTTTTGGTAATTGACAGGTGAATTGTCACTCTCCATTTCTAGGATTCTGGCTTCTTTACATTTCTTAATCCATACTTTCACCATTGACTGTATTAATCAGGATTCTTAGACTCACAGAACTAATAGATAGTCTCTATATGGTAATGGAATTTGTTAGGATGACTTACAGTCTGTAGTCAAATTCCCCAACAATGGTCAGCTGCGAATGAGAAGTCCAAGAATCTAGTAGTTTCTTAGTCCTACAAGGCTAGTTGTTTCATCTGATCTCCTGTAGATTCCAACAGATGTGTGGAAAGTAAATGCAAGCAAATGAAGAAGAGCTAATCTTCCTTCTATCAATGTACTTAAGTAAATATTCAACAGGTGTAGTCCAGATTAATGGTATGTACCACCACATCCTGGTTCTTGTCCTTGTTTTGTCCTAGGTTGACCTTGAACTCAAAGATCTCAGTGCCTTAGTCTCTTGCAATTAAAGGCATGTACTACCTTGACTGGTCCTAAGCTTTTCATAGCCTCTATACCTCAATATCTTCAGGCATATGTCAAAGTCAGAAACTTGTGTCTCCCAGGCTCAAGATTGGATCACAGTTGAGCCCTCCAAATCTGGATTGAATTCATTCCAGATATAGTCAAGTTGACAAACAGGATTAGCCATTACTCTTACATGTGCACTCTCCCCTTCCTCCCTTTATTGTTACCTTTTGTAACACATGTGTCTTATCTGACAAATATTGTAAATAGGGGTGGTTTCCCTGTGAATATAACAGACCTGATTAATGAAGCTTTACTTCAGCATTACCTTTTCTGTCAGGCTGACCAGCAAACAAGAGCTCCAGCATCTCACTTCATTCTTACTCAGACAACACAGGGCACATGTTAGACAGCTTTCCATGACTGTAACCAGAGTAAAACAATGAAAGAATAAAAGAATTTTATTTCATGATTTCAGAGGTTTCTACCACCATGATGGAAGGATGCAGGAGAACATAGTTATTAAACTCATGGCATTTGGGAAGCAGCAGAACTGAGTAAAATTGAAAGGAATCAAGGAAAAAAGTACATCTCTCAAAGAAACATTCCTAGTCTGATACTTCCACCCCAAGAAAACTTCCCCATCTGTTAACAATATGCCAACTGTTAAAATGCATTAATGTGTTAAACCATGGATAAGACAGAGACAACACAGGCTAATTGTGTCAGAAAATAAGAATTGTGCTTACAGAATCTCTCAGACATCCTCAGTGCCATCAAGTGACTAAGATGAGACAACACAGGTGAAGGTGCTCATACACCACCGTGTCCTTTTCCACTGTGTTCACACACATGTGATTCTTTATACTTCTGGAAACCTCACTATTTACCTTTGCTTTAGTAAATTCCATACTTTTTAAAATTGGGGGTGTTTGGGATATTTATTTTTATATTTTTCATTCTCCTAAGAAAATGTTCACAGTGCTGTTGGGAGAAAATGTTGTTAGTGATCCCATTCCAAAGATCTTTTTGAAGGTTTCCTTACATTTTAGGTGGACATTTAAAAGCTTTAGAATTATGAGTAGGTCACAATGTGAATATGTACATTTTAAAACATAAGTGTGTGTTTAATATATTTACTGAAAATATTTTTCTAAGGTGTGTTGTTGTAATATTATAAAAATAAAGCAGTCTTTTGACCCGCTCTAGGGCCGGCACCACAGTGTTCCAAGATATCTGGTAGATATCTTTGACTCAGTGAGCAAAGCATCTCATCCGCTCTGCTCCATCCCATATCACACTGCTGAAGGCCTCTCTCTGAGCCTGAAAGAAATCTCTCTAGCTATCTAATTCCAAAGGCAGGTTTCCAGGACAGAAACACATCCCAAGTCCTATGCGGCCCAGATTATCTGCCACACACTCTTTTTTTTTTTCAGAGCTGGGGACCGAACCCAGGGCCTTGCGCTTGCTAGGCAAGTGATCTACCGCTGAGCTAAATCCCCAACCCCCCTGACACACTCTTACACTTAAATCTGCACATGAAAAAACATACAACACAAAAACATTTGATCTAATTGATAAGATAAAATTGCTCACCTAATCATACAAAGCCCTGTACACATCCATCCCTTAAGAACACCTCTACCCAGCAGACTGGAAATGATAAGAAGGGGGCTCCTGATGGGGGACCTGGCTTGAGCAACAGCCAGGACCTGGACAGCGGAGTAGGCCAGACTAATGCGTGTACCCACAACTAAGAGAGCTCTGAACATGACCTGCTCAGGGATGAACCTCCCAGCACCACCAACACCCCTGGAAGCCTGCGCAAGTTCGGTCTACAAGGGGATGCCCTACAGAGCAGGGACTTCTACTTCAGCATAATTCTTTGCTAGCTGAGGGGGCAGGGCTGGGAGGGGCTGACCTTCCTGGGCTCACTGATGAGGAGTATGAACGCTGCGGGGAGCTGCTGGAGATCAAGTGCCACCTGGAAAATGGCAACCAGCTGAGTATCTTCTTCTCCCGGGCCTCCAGTGGCAACAGTGCCCTAGATGTCAACCACAATGAGAGCCTAGGCCATGAGATGGCTATGCTGGAGGAAGACCTTCGGCACCTAGAGTTCAAGTGTTGCACTATCTTGTGGGCACCGAAGATGCAGCAGTTGATGGAGTGTTGTATGAAGTTCTGGCTGCTGGAAGAAGAGAGTTTCTATGACCTGGCAGCCAGTGAGCCCAAAAAGCATGAGCTATCTGATATCTCTGAACTGCCAGAGAAATCAGACAAGGATAGCACCAGCGCCTACAACAATGGGGAGAGCTGCCACAGCACTCCACTGCTTGTGGAGCCTCTGCCTGAGAGCCCCCTGAAGCAATCTGCTGCTGGCAATTCCAACTTGAACTGTACCCCTTCTCGCCCTCCTGTCACCACCCACCTCAAGGGTGCTCCTTCACCAGGGAGCTCAGCCAAGTTCTGATAACTTTAGCGGGATCCCGAAGTGGGTCGTAGACAACACAGAAGAGCATGTCAGCCGCAGCACCAAGACAAGTGTTACTCTGGAGCGTGTGAGCCCTGTAGGTAGCCCTTACCTCTCCAGGTGCCACGGTGGCCAGGAGATCAAGCAGTACCATAGCTGTATGCAGTTGGCCCCGCCACGTACCCTGGAGGATCTGAGTCATGGCTACCTGAGCTTGGCTAGTGGTCTTCGGGTGGACAGGTTGGTGGCTGCAGCTGTTGAAGCACCCCGCATGGACTGGAAAGTGAAGGTGTGAAGTGATGGGACCCACTATGTGGCCAAGTGGCCTGTACGAGATCGGCTGCTGAAGGTCAGAGGCCTGAAGATCCGAGAGGCGTGCAGTGGTATGACCACTGATGATGATGCAGTAAGTGTGATGAAGATGGGCCGCTACTGGAACAAAGAAGAGAGGAAGCGACACCTGATTCGAGCATGGGAGCAAAGGAAGCATGGTGAGTTCATGCAGAGTTATCTGGAGTGTCTAAGGGAGCAGCAGAACGGTGACAGCAAACCTAAGCTCAACATCATTGCGCTGAGCCAGTGTAAGACCATAAAGAAGAGAAACAAGAAGATTCTGGACAACTGGATCACCATCCATGAGATGCTGGCACATGGTGCCCGCTCAGCTGATGGGAAAAGGAT
The DNA here is from genome assembly GCF_021556685.1 of Rattus norvegicus. Lineage (NCBI taxonomy): Eukaryota > Metazoa > Chordata > Mammalia > Rodentia > Muridae > Rattus > Rattus norvegicus. The sequence goes on from NC_141541.1 coordinate 42,222,206, forward strand.
CTACAACACTCTGCTCTCTGTCACCACTGTCTATGCTGCTCCAGCAGGAGCCCAGCCCAGGCCTAGAGAATCTGACCCTCACGCTCCCTTAGAATCTAGTGTGTGTCGATGTGTGTGCTTGCACGATGTGCTCATGCACACTCCTACCTGTATATGTATGTGTGCATAGGACTTTGGTAAGTAGAAAGCCCCAGGAAGGAACACTTCTCTTACACCTAGTTCCTTCTCCCCAAGAAGCTATGCCAACAACCAGCATAGAGGCATACCCATAAAGAGCACCTATGTGTGCTTGCACATGGTATTCTTGCTATGTTCTTGGAGACAGGAAAGTCAGTGCGGAGAGGTGAGGTGAACTATCCTAAGCACAAGAGAATGTCCAACTTCATGCAGAAAACGACCTCTCCTCTTCTAGGAGCTGCAATTATTTGGAGACAAAGGCAACCCTGAATTTTGTGATTTTCTTGTTTTCTGTGCTTGCCAATAGTTGTTTTCTGTTTTGTGGATCTGCTCTGGGGGCTGGCAGCTCCTTTAGGTAGCCTGGCAAAGGTGAACCCCACCGAGTGCTGGCTGAGGAGGTTGAGGGGGGGGGAGAGAGATGGTTGTGTGGGAGGGAAAGGAAGAAGATGGGTTAGAATAAAAAGCCGCTGTCCTGGTGGCCTCTACACTGAGGAGTAGCAAAGGGGTTCTGCCTTGGCTTTCAAGGCTTAACCATGAGGCCCACTTCTCTCACCAGTGACTGAAGGAGAATGAGATCACAGGGATTTTGGGCACAGTATCCATTCAAAAGAATTCTTCTATGTCAACTGTGGCAGAGCCACTCTTCTCACTGGCATAAGTAAGGAGTGCCAAACCAAATGAGCAACACAGAAGACCTTATGTAGTTTAGAGATGATCTGGTGGGAGTTGGGAGTCTTGGACCCAATGAAAGGAAGGTGGGCTAAGAGATGACTAGGACCCAGATGATGTAACTTAAAAGTGCCACTTTTTTGGTGCCTCTCAGGCTTGGTGAAGCTCACTGGATTCTACAGGATGCCCCTGATCCCCAACTACATCCCAAGAATAAAGCAAGCTGCCTTTCTTAAAAAAAAAAAAACATTAGAACATTCATAACAACCTGTGAAGTAACAGCGTGGAATCTTAACATCAGTCTCCAAGTTCTCTTTCAGTGGTGGCTTCTCCTGTTCCTCCTGTCTTTTCCTCCTTTCTTTTCCAGTCTCCTCCCCTTCCCTCAAACTTTTCTCCTGCCCATCCTTCCTTCTTGTCCAGTGACAAAACTCATTCTATCTTATACCTGCCTCGCCTGTGACATCATCCCACAGAGATGTTCATTCAGTTATTGCCCTAGAATATGTCACCAAGAATCATACTAACTCAAAACCCTCAGCCCATACCATGTTTCCTACATAATGTACTTGGATACTGTTCCTATTCTGTATGATACATATACCTCTATTTTGCATTGGGTAGTCTGACATATATTGTATGCCTAATGAAACTGATTTCACTGTTCAATATGATTTCTTGGATAGTTTCAGTTCAGTTTGTTTTATTCTTATTTATTTGTATGTGTGTTGGTATGCATATTTAAGTGCCCATGTCTATAGGTCAGAGTTCAACTTGGAAAAAGCAGTGTTACCTTTCCACCATTCTGATTCTGAATTACTGGCATTATGGATGTCAGACTTCAATTCAAATGTATCAATTGAATCATCTTATCAGCCCTCGGTTTTTAAAATGACCAGTAAGATAGTTCATTAGTTCTGATAGCCTGAGTTCAACCCCAAAATATTTTTGAAACCACCAAAGAAAATATTAAATATATTGCAAAGATAAAATTTACAACCCTTGTAGCATTTTGCCATTTACTCTAAAGAATAATACAGAGAAATCCAATGTCTTGCATTATTTAACTGTAAGTATTTTCAAGATCACGTTTTTGTTTTTACTATTGAGAAAATTAGGTATACCTGATTTTGTACTATTCTCAGTCATGTCCCCTTCAAATAGCAGAGCTTCCAGGGACTAAGCCACTACCCAAAGACAATACGTGGACTGACCCTGGGCTCCAACCTCATAGGTAGCAATGAACAGCCTAGTAAGAGCACCAGTGGAAGGGGAAGCCCTTGGTCCTGCTAAGACTGAATCCACAGTAAACGTGATTGTTGGGGGGAGGGCGGTAATGGGGGGGAGGAGGGGGAAAACCCATATAGAAGGAGAGGCAGAGGGGTTGGGGGATGTTGGCCTGGAAACCGGGAATGGGAATAACATTCGAAATGTAAATAAGAAATACTCAAGATAATAAAAAAATAAATAAATAAAAAGGACAACCCTTGTACTATTTTGCCATTTACTCTATAGAATAATACAGAAAAATTCAATGTCTTACGTTATTTAACTGTAAATATTTTCTAGATCACATTTTATTTTTACTATTGGACAAATTAGGTATACCTGATTTTGTACTATTCTCAGTCATGTCCCCTTCTAATAGCATGCATATGCAACTTATCAGTTGTACATGAAGGACTACACTGATGAGTGGAAGAGCTATACTGACATTGTTGATAATGTAACTTGGAAGGGCTACATAATGCTACATTTGAAGTTCTATGGCAGGACTACAGTGGCACTGTAGATAGAGGAATGTGGAAGGAATACAGTGACACTACATAATGAAGACAACCTATAGGCCCTTGGATTCTTTCTGCAGTTGCTGTGCATTTGATTTTGCATGTGATACACATAGCATGATTAAGCCTTATTGTTTTGCTTTCACTAGAAATTATTCTCTGGAACAACTGATAGTTAGGGAAATCATGTTTGCTATATTCATCTTCATTCTACAATTTGTTCTCTAAATTTATATGGGCCCCAATTTTCATTTGTTTTTATGTTCTCTTTCATGTAAGGTGAAACTTCTGAAACAACTTCTGTGATAATAAATTGATAAGCTGATATATCATATGCATAGGAAATTTTTACTTTTAGTTAAAAACTGTATTTGGTGGGTGTAGCACTCTGACTGGGGTAAGTGTGAGTGTGTGTGTGTGTGTGTGTGTGTGTGTGCATGCCTGTTATATTTTTTTCCTTTATACCTTTCTGAATTTGAAAGCTGTCAGTCTATTGTCTCTTACCAGTGTTTTTTATGAAAATCCTGGGTTAGTTCCTGATTTTGATCACCAAATAAGCTGATCTTCTGTTTTTATACTTTTTTTCAGGAGTTCAAGGCTATTATAGCTTTAACTATTTATCCTAATTTGGATTCTTCAGTTTTCCTGGATCTGTGTTTTTTCTTTGCATTTACTATTAGAAAATATTGGTGGTTGCATTTTTCAATAAATATTCTACTATTTTCTGTAGAAAAAAAACAAAATGTTTACTGTTTTTCACAACTTGTGGATTCTGAGTGCTGTCTCTTCTTATTTTATGCATTTTTTCTTTTTTTTAGATCTAAAATGTGCATTTTATTGCATTTATATTACCATGAAATGACTGTTTTCTCCTAAGGAAATCTAGTACAGTAAAAATAAGAAGGCATTTATTGACACAGAAGGCCCGTGTCTTTGACACCCAATCTTAGCTCTTTTGGCATTCACTGAACAGGACACATTTTTTTTAACATTCTTATAGTAATTGAAGAACTGAAGGAACTAGAAAACACTGATACATAGGAAAAAAGAGTACAATACTGGAGTGAAAAAGGCCAAATAGCACTACAGTAAGTCATTTAGCTGCATTGATTTGATGCTCTTTATTCACCAAGTGAGCAATAATTTTCAAAATGTTTAAAAAACAACTGTGAAAGAAGTAAAGAGAAAGTTTAATGGCAAGCCAAATTACTTACAGATCTGAACACACTGAAACAAATAGCTAATTGGGCTTAAAAGTACATTGATCCTAAAAGCCTCTGATCCAATATTGACTGACATTAAAAGATAACAGATCCTGAACTTATTCTTCTTCAAATACTAAAAATTTTACTAATGAAGAGCAATTCAGTTCACTAAGGAAAATAATAATGGTACATAAAGTTCACATGGAAGTTGGTAACTTGCTATTTTCAAATATACCGTACTTTTTAATTAGTCTAAAAAGCATGTTAATTTTCTCAAAGCGAAAGCTTCATTACCAGAAAAAAAGTGTCATGTTTCAGTTTTTAAAAGAGCTATTTACCAAGTCCTTGAAACTATTGCCACATTGTGTATTTAAAATATCCTTCCTATAATTAAATCTATATAGTGTATTATTTCATCAGGAAATCGAGTGATATAGCTGTGATAAAAACAAAAGCCACGGGAGGGGGCTGTTTGCCCGGAAACCGGGAAAGGGAATAACACTCGAAATGTATATAAGAAATACTCAAGTTAATAAAAAAAAAAAAAAAAAAAAAAAAAAAAGGATGAAACGAAAAAAAAAAAAAAACAAAAGCCACGAAAATAATACAACAGATGCTGAAATATCCTTAGAAGAAAATTTCTATTTTACTGGATTCAGAAAAATATAGAGAGGTAGTGATTTATTCCTATATGTTAATAAATGAGAAATAGTAAATCACATAAAGTGGGAGAAAACAAACAAAAATATGTGAATTTTTGATAAAGTAAACAAATATAGAAATTACTCAACAAAATTTACCATGTATAATTTAACATCTATTACAGCAAGAACAGAAAATAAAGATTTTAAGGCCGAATTGAACAAAGCATTATGACTAGAGAACTTTGCAGGCTGTTTTACAAAAAGCTTTTCTCACACTGTACTCAGAAAGTTAGAAATATTAGGAAGAGGTGTAACATCCTGAATGATGCTGCTCATCCACACAGAAGCAAAGAGAGTTACATGGCCAGGGTGGATTTCTGTGGACCACATTCTGACTTAAAGATTTCTAGTAAGTGATCTCCCTATTGAATTTTATCAGACATGTATAGAAGAGAGAAACAAACATATAGCAATGTGTTTCATGTAAGAAGAATCATTCTGATACAAAAATTAAACAGATATTAGAAAAGAAAATAACCCATAGATAGATGGAATGGATGGATGGATAGAGAGATAGATAGATAGATAGATAGATAGATAGATAGATAGATAGATAGATAGATAGGGATAGAGCCTAAATTTCTTTTTTTTTTTCTTTTTTTTATTAACTTGAGTATTTCTTACATACATTTCCAGTGTTATTCCCTTTCCCGGTTTCCGAGCAAACATCCCCCTCCCCCCTCCCCTTCCTTATGGGTATTCCCCTCCCAGACATCCCCCCATTGCCACCCTCCCCCCAACAGTCTAGTTCACTGGGGGTTCAGTCTTAGCAGGACCCAGGGCTTCCCCTTCCACTGGTGCTCTTACTAGGATATTCATTGCTACCTATGAGGTCAGAGTCCAGGGTCAGTCCATGTATAGTCTTTAGGTAGTGGCTTAGTCCCTGGAAGCTCTGGTTGCTTGGCATTGTTGTACATATGGGGTCTCGAGCCCCTTCAAGCTCTTCCAGTTCTTTCTCTGATTCCTTCAACGGGGGTTCTATTCTCAGTTCAGTGGTTTGCTGCTGGCATTCGCCTCTGTATTTGCTGTATTCTGGCTGTGTCTCTCAGGAGAGATCTACATCCAGCTCCTGTTGGTCTGCACTCCTTTGCTTCATCCATCTTGTCTAATTGGGTGGCTGTATATGTATGGGCCACATGTGGGGCAGGCTCTGAATGGGTGTTCCTTCAGTCTCTGTTTTAATCTTTGCCTCTCTCTTCTCTACCAAGGGTATTCTTGTTCCCCTTTTAAAGAAGGACTGAAGCATTCACATTTTGATCATCCGTCTTGAGTTTCATTTGTTCTAGGCATCTAGGGTAATTCAAGCATTTGGGCTAATAGCCACTTATCAATGAGTGCATACCATGTATGTCTTTCTGTGATTGGGTTAGCTCACTCAGAATGATATTTTCCAGTTCCAACCATTTGCCTACTAATTTCATAAAGTCGTTGTTTTTGATAGCTGAGTAATATTCCATTGTGTAGATGTACCACATTTTCTGTATCCATTCTTCGGTTGAACGGCATCTGGGTTATTTCCAGCTTCTGGCTATTATGAATAAGGCTGCGATGAACATAGTGGAGCATGTGTCTTTTTTATATGTTGGGGCATCATTTGGATATATGCCCAAAAGAGGTATAGCTGGATCCTCAGGAGGTTCAATATCCAATTTTGTGAGGAACCTCCAGACTGATTTCCAGAATGGTTGTACCAGTCTGCAATCCCACCAACAATGGAGGTGTGTTCCTCTTTCTCCGCATCCTCGCCAGCATCTGCTGTCACCTGAGTTTTTGATCTCAGCCATTCTCACTGGTGTGAGGAGAAATCTCAGGTTTGTTTTGATTTGCATTTCCCTTATGACTAAAGATGTTGAACATTTCTTTAGGTGTTTCTCAGCCATTCAGCATTCCTCAGCTGTGAATTGTTTGTTTAGCTCTGAACCCCATTTTTTAATACGGTTATTTGTCTCCCTGCGGTCTAACTTCTTGAGTTTTTTGTATATTTTGGATATAAGGCCTCTATCTGTTGTAGGATTGGTAAAGTTCTTTTCCCAATCTGTTGGTTGCCGTTTTGTCCTAGCCACAGTGTCCTTTGCCTTACAGAAGTTTTGCAGTTTTATGAGATCCCATTTGTGGATTCTTGATCTTAGAGTATAAGCCATTGGTGTTTTGATCAGGAAATTTTTTCCAGTGCCCATGTGTTCCAGATGCTTCCCTAGTTTTTCTTCTATTAGTTTGAGTGTGTCTGGTTTGATGTGGAGGTCCTTGATGCACTTAGACTTAAGCTTTGTACAGGGTGATAAGCATGGATCAATCTGCATTTTTCTACATATTGATTTCCAGTTGAACCAGCACCATTTGCTGAAAATGCTATCTTTTTTCCATTGGATGGTTTTGGCTCCTTTGTCAAAAATCAAGTGACCATAGGTGTGTGGGTTCATTTCTGGGTGTTCAATTCTGTTCCATTGTTCTATCTGTCTGTCCCTGTACCAATAACATGCAGTTTTTTTTATCACTATTGCTATGTAATACTGCTTGAGTTCAGGGATAGTGATTCCCCCTGAAGTCCTTTTATTGTTGAGGATAGTTTTAGCTATCCTGGGTTTTTTGTTATTCCAGATGAATTTGCAAATTGTTCTGTCTAGCTCTTTGAAGAATTGGATTGGTATTTTGATGGGGATTGCATTGAATCTGTAGATCGCTTTTGGTAAAATGGCCATTTTTTACTATATTAATCCTGCCAATCCATGAGCATGGGAGATCTTTCCATCTTCTGAGGTGTTCTTCAATTTCTTTCTTCAGTGTCTTGAAGTTCTTATTGTACAGATCTTTTACTTGCTTGGTAAAAGTCACACCGAGGTACTTTATATTATTTGGGTCTATTATGAAGGGTGTCATTTCCCTAATTTCTTTCTCGGCTTGTTTCTCTTTTGTGTAGAGGAAGGCTACTGATTTATTTCAGTTAGTTTTATGCCCAGCCACTTTGCTGAAGTTGTTTATCAGCTTTAGTAGTTCTCTGGTGGAACTTTTGGGATCACTTAAATATACTATCATATCATCTGCAAATAGTGATATTTTGACTTCTTCTTTTCCGATCTGTATCCCCTTGACCTCCTTTTGTTGTCTGATTGCTCTGGCTAGAACTTCAAGAACTATATTGAATAGGTAGGGAGAGAGTGGGCAGCCTTGTCTAGTCCCTGATTTTAGTGGGATTGCTTCAAGTTTCTCTCCATTTAGTTTAATATTAGCAACTGGTTTGCTGTGTATGGCTTTTACTATGTTTAGGTATGGGCCTTGAATTCCTATTCTTTCCAGGACTTTTATCATGGAAGGGTGTTGAATTTTGTCAAATGCTTTCTCAGCATCTAATGAAATGATCATGTGGTTTTGTTCTTTCAGTTTGTTTCTATAATGGATCACATTGATGGTTTTCCGTATATTAAACCATCCCTGCATGCCTGGGATGAAGCCTACTTGATCATGGTGGATGATTGTTTTGATGTGCTCTTGGATTCGGTTTCCCAGAATTTTATTGAGTATTTTTGCGTCGATATTCCTAAGGGAAATTGGTCTGAAGTTCTCTTTCTTTGTTGGGTCTTTGTGTGGTTTAAGTATAAGAGTAATTGTGGCTTCATAGAAGGAATTCAGTAGTGCTCCATCTGTTTCAATTTTGTGGAATATTTTGGATAATATTGGTATGAGGTCTTCTATGAAGGTCTGATAGAATTCTGCACTAAACCCGTCTGGACCTGGGCTCTTTTTGGTTGGGAGACCTTTAATGGCTGCTTCTATTTCCTTAGGAGTTATGGGGTTGTTTAACTGGTTTATCTGTTCCTGATTTAACTTCGGTACCTGGTATCTGTCTAGGAAATTGTCCATTTCCTGAAGATTTTCAAGTTTTGTTGAATATAGGCTTTTATAGTAAGATGTGATGATTTTTTGATTTTCCTCTGAATCTGTAGTTATGTCTCCCTTTTCATTTCTGATTTTGTTAATTTGGACACACTCTCTGTATCCTCTCGTTAGTCTGGCTAAGGGTTTATCTATCTTGTTGATTTTCTCAAAGAACCAACTTTTGGTTCTATTGATTGTTTCTATGGTCCTTTTTGTTTCTACTTGGTTAATTTCAGCTCTAAGTTTGATTATTTCCTGCCTTCTACTCCTCCTGGGTGTATTTGCTTCTTTTTGTTCTAGAGCTTTTAGGTGTGCTGTCAAGCTGCTGACATATGCTCTTTCCTGTTTCTTTCTGCAGGCACTCAGCACTATGAATTTTCCTCTTAGCACAGCTTTCATTATGTCCCATACGTTTGAGTATGTTGTACCTTCATTTTCATTAAATTCTAAAAAGTCTTTAATTTCTTTCTTTATTTCTTCCTTGACCAGGTTATCATTGAGTAGAGCATTGTTCAATTTCCCCATATATGTGGGCATTCTTCCCTTATTGTTATTGAAGACTAGTTTTAGGCCTTGGTGGTCCGATAGCTCGCATGGGATTATTTCTATATTTCTGTACCTGTTGAGGCCCGTTTTTTGACCAATTATATGGTCAATTTTGGAGAAAGTACCATGAGGATCTGAGAAGAAGGTATATCCTTTTGCTTTGGGATAGAATGTTCTATAAATATCCATTAAGTCCCTTTGGCTCATGACTTCTCTTAGTCTGTCTACGTCTCTGTTTAATTTCTGTTTCCATGATCTGTCCATTGATGAGAGTGGGGTGTTGAAATCTCCTACTATTATTGTGTGAGGTGCAATGTGTGTTTTGAGTTTTAGTAAGGTTTCTTTTACGTATGTAGGTGCCCTTGTATTTGGGGCATAGATATTTAGGATTGAGAGTTCATCTTGGTGGATTTTTCCTTTGATGAATATGAAGTGTCCTTCCTTATCTTTTTTGATGACTTTTAGTTGAAAATTGATTTTATCTGATATTAGAATGGCTATTCCAGCCGTGATTGAGTTACATCATTCAGGATTGTATTTTCTAGTTTTTTTCATTTGCCAGTGAATTTTATGAAGTCATTGTTTTTGACAGCTGTGTAGTACACCACTGTGTAGATGCACCACATTTTCTGTATCCATTCCTCTGTTAGAGGGCTTCTTGGATCTTTCCAGCTTCTGGATATTATAAATAAGGCTGCTATGAACATTGGTGAAGCATGTGTCTTTGTTGTATGTTGGAGCAACTTTTGGTTATAAGCCAAAGAGAGGAATAGCTGGGTCCTCATGTGCTGCAATTCTCAATTTTCTGAGGAAACTCCAGACTGATTTCCACAATGGTTGTACCAGTTTGGAATCCCAATAACAATGGAGGACTGTTCCTCTTTCTCCACAACCTCACAGCTTTTTGCTCTTAGCCATCCTGACTGCTGTGAGATGGAATCTCAGGGTTGATTTGACTTGCATTTCCCTGATGACTAAAGATTTTGAACATTTCTTTAAGTGCTTCTTGGCTATTCAATATTCCTCAGCTGTGAATTTTTGTATAGCTCTGTACCTCATTTTTAATAGGGTAATTTGTCTTTCTGCAGTATAACTTCATGAGGTTTTATGTACATTTTGGATGTTAGTCATCTATCAGTTGTAGAATTAGAAAAAAAATTTCCCAGTCTGTTGGTTGCCATTTTGTGCTAACAACAGTGTCCTTTGATTTACAGAAGATTTGTAGCTTTATGAGATCCCATTTGCCAATTGTTGATCTTAGACAGTAAGCTATTGGTGTTCTGTTCAGGAAATTTTCTCCAGTGCCTGTGTGTTCGAGATTCTTTCCCACTGTTTCTTCTGTTAGTTTGAATATATCTTGTTTGATGTGGAGGTCCTCCACCCACTTGCACTTAAGCTTTGTACAAGGCAATAAGAATGGATCAGTTTGCACTCTTCTACATGCTGACATCTAGTTGAAACAGCACCATGTGTTGAAAATGCTATCTTTTTTCCATTGGATGGTTTTTGCTCCTTTGTCAAAAATCAAGTGGCCATAGGTATGTGAGTTCATTTCTGGGTCTTCAATTCTATTCCAGTGGTCCAACTGCCTGTCTCTGTACAAATACCATATAGTTTTTAATCACTATTACTCTGTAATACTGCTTGAGGTCAGCAATGGTGATTCCCCTGGAATTCCTTTTGTTGTTGAGGATAGTTTTAGCTACCCTGGGTTTTTTATTATTCCAGATGAATTTGCAAATCATTATGTCTAAATCTATGAATAATTGGATTGGAATTTTGATGGGGATTGGACTGAGTCTGTAGATCGCTTTTGGTAAAATGGATCTTTTCACTATATTAATCCTGCCTACCCATGAGCATGGGAGATCTTTCCATCTTCTGATATCTTCCTCAATTTCTTTCTTCAGAGACTTGAACTTATCATACAGATTTTCACTTACTTGGTTAAGGTCAAACCGAGGTACTTAATATTATTTGGGACCATTTTGAAGGGTGTCATTTCCCTAATTTCTTTCTCAGCCTGTTTATCTTTTATGTAGAGGAAGGCTACTGATTTGATTTTTTTTTAGTTAATATTATACCCAGCCACATTGCTGAAGCTGTTTTTAAGGCTTAGTAGTTCTCTGGTGGAACTTTTGAAGTCATTTAGTATACTATTATATCATCTGCAAATAGTGACATTTTGACTTCTTCCTGTTCAATTTGTATTCCTTTGACCTCCTTTTGTTGTCTGATCACTCTGGCTAGACATTGTTTCCAAGATGAAAACACACAGCATGCACCTGGGCCATTAGGGCTGTGCCTTGTTGTGTCCCTATGCCTCAATTTCAAATTGTTTAAGAATCTTAACATCGGGTTGGGGATTTAGCTCAGTGGTAGAGCGCTTGCCTAGGAAGTGCAAGGCCCTGGGTTCAGTCCCCAGCTCCGAAAAAAAAAAGAAAAAGGAAAAAAACAAAACAAAACAAAAGAATCTTAACATCATGGAACATCCAGTTTCACAGACTTCATAAGAAAAAAATGAGAAAGAAGAAGGAATGTCTGATATAATAGAACAATTATGCACACCAAGGCCAACTGAATGGCAGTCACACACAAATGAATTCTATACAGCCATTGTCCAGGGCTAAGGTTAGGACAAATGGGAACAACCAATTTTTACTAAGAGGTGCTGCGGGCTACTGAGATGTCTCCCTCCTGGCCTACTCCTGGCAGCCTCTTATTTCAGTTGGCAGGTCCCCTGGACAGATGTGTCTCCTGCTTCTCAGGGTCCCAGACAACACCCTATTTACAAGGAGCTGCTGTGGGCTTCTGAGATGTCTCCATCGCAGCCTACTGCTGGCAGTCTTTTTCATCGTATATTGTACCCAGCAACTACCATACAAAAATTATTGTTTTATAAAAATATCTAAAAAATGCAGACATATTTGACCAGAGAAATACTTTCTAATTACAGCATCTGACCTTGTCGACAGAGCATTTCTTCAATCATATATTTCAGTTCTTTGGAATTTTGAATACTTCATAATATGTATTTTCACACTGCTCCCAAACCCCTTGGGAGAGAGAGCTCACCGCCTAGACAGGTAGGCACTCCTGAGACTCCAGTGCAGGAGAGACCACCAATACTGCCCACCCCTGCCCACATCCCTGGCCCAAGAGGAAACTGTATAGGGCCTCTGGGAACCAGAAGATAGGGGCACTTGAGTGGCAGGACCCTGTGTTCCAGACACCACCCTGACTTGAAGGGACCCGGTCAACAGTTCTATGCACCCAAATCCTGTGGGAGGGGGAGCTAAACCTTAAGAGGGGCAGACACACCTGGGAAGTAAGAAAAGACTATACTCTGCCCACTTTTCTGACTCCAGAGGAAAACACCTAATGCCATCTGGGACCCTGGTGCAAGGGAGCCCCAGGAAAAGGTGGCACAGGCCCTCCAGGTTGCTGCCCTCAGGGAGAGCTCAGAAGGAGCAACCCAAGAGAAAATTCAGCCACAGGACCACAGGTAAGACCAACCTTTCTGCTCCAAGAGACCTGTGTGGTGGACTCAGGACACAGGCCCACAGGAACAGCTGAAGACCAGTAGACAGGAAAGACTACACACCTGAAAGCAGAACACTCTATTCCCATAACTGGCTGAAATAAACAAGAATATAGGTCTACGGCACCCCTGATACACAGGCTTATAGGACAGTCTAGCGACTGTCAGAAATAGCAGAACAAAGTAACACTAGAGATAATCTGATGGCGAGAGGCAAGCGCAGGAACCCAAGCAACAGAAACCAAGACTACATGGCATCATCGGAGCCCAATTCTCCCACCAAAGCAAACGCAGAATTTCCAAACACACCAGAAAAGCAAGATCTAGTTTCAAAATCATATTTGATCAGGATGCTGGAGGACTTCAAGAAAGACGTGAAGAACTCGCTTAGAGAACAAGTAGAAGCCTACAGAGAGGAATCGCAAAAATCCCTAAAAGAATTCCAGGAAATCATAAATAAACAAGTAGAAGCCCATAGAGAGGAGTCACAAAAATCCCTGAAAGAATTCCAGGAAAACACAATCAAACAGTTGAAGGAATTAAAAATGGATAGAAGCAATCAAGAAAGAACACATGGAAACAACCCTGGATATAGAAAACCAAAAGAAGAGACAAGGAGCTGTAGATACGAGCTTCACCAACAGAATACAAATGATGGAAGAGAGAATCTCAGGAGCAGAAGATTCCATAGAAATCATTGACTCAACTGTCAAAGATAATGTAAAGCAGAAAAAGCTACTGGTCCAAAACATACAGGAAATCCAGGACTCAATGAGAAGATCAAACCTAAGGATAATAGGTATAGAAGATAGTGAAGACTCCCAGCTCAAAGGACCAGTAAATATCTTCAACAAAATCATAGAAGAAAACTTCCCTAACCTAAAAAAAGAGATACCCATAGGCATACAAGAAGCCTACAGAACTCCAAATAGATTGGACCAGAAAAGAAACACATCCTGTCACATAATAGTCAAAACACCAAAGGCACAAAATAAAGAAAGAATATTAAAAGCAGTAAGGGAAAAAGGTCAAGTAACACATAAAGGCAGACCTATCAGAATCACACCAGACTTTTCGCCAGAAACTATGAAAGCCAGAAGATCCTGGACAGATGTCATACAGACACTAAGAGAACACAAATGCCACACAGGTTACTGTATCCTGCAAAACTCTCAATTAACATAGATGGAGAAACCAAGATATTCCATGACAAAACCAAATTTACACAATATCTTTCTACAAATCCAGCACTACAAAGGATAATAAATGGTAAAGCCCAACATAAGGAGGAAAGCTATACCCTAGAAGAAGCAAGAAACTAATCGTCTTGGCAACAAAACAAAGAGAAGAAAAGCACACAAACATAACCTCACATCCAAATATGAATATAACAGGAAGCAATAATCACTATTCCTTAATATCTCTCAACATTAATGGCCTCAACTCCCCAATAAAAAGACATAGATTGACAAACTGGATACACAACGAGGACCCTGCATTTTGCTGCCTACATGAAACACAACTCAGAGACAAAGACAGACACTACCTCAGAGTAAAAGGCTGGAAAACAACGTTCCAAGCAAATGGTCAGAAGAAGCAAGCTGGAGTAGCCATTCTAATATCAAATAAAATCAATTTCCAACTAAAAGTCATCAAAAAAGATAAGGAAGGACACTTCATATTCATCAAAGGAAAAATCCACCAAGATGAACTCTCAATCCTAAATATCTATGCCCCAAATACAAGGGCACCTACATACGTAAAAGAAACCTTACTAAAGCTCAAAACACTCATTGCACCTCACACAATAATAGTAGGAGTCTTCAACACCCCACTCTCATCAATGGACAGATCATGGAAACAGAAATTAAACAGAGACGTAGACAGACTAAGAGAAGTCATGAGCCAAATGGACTTAACGGATATTTATAGAACATTCTACCCTAAAGCAAAACGATATACCTTCTTCTCAGCACCTCATAGTACTTTCTCCAAAATTGACCATATAATTGTTCAGAAAACGGGCCTCAACAGGTACAGAAAGATAGAAATAATACCATGCGTGCTATCGGACGACCACAGCCTAAAACTGCTCTTCAATAACAATAAGGGAAGAATGCCCACATATACGTGGAAATTGAACAATGCTCTACTCAATGATAACCTGGTCAAGGAAGAAATAAAGAAAGAAATTAAAAACATTTTAGAATTTAATGAAAATGAATTTACAACATACCCAAACTTATGGGACACAATGAAAGCTGTGCTAAGAGGAAAACTCATAGCGCTGAGTGTTTGCAGAAAAAACAGGAAATAGCATGTGTCAGCAGCTTCACAGCACACCTAAAAGCTCTAGGACAAAAAGAAGCAAATACACCCAGGAAGAGTAGAAGGCAGGAAATAATCAAACTCAGAGCTGAAATCAACCAAGTAGAAACAAAAAGGACCATAGAAAGAATCAACAGAACCAAAAGTTGGTTCTTTGAGAAAATCAACTAGATAGATAAACCCTTAGCCAGACTAACGAGAGGACACAGAGAGTGTATCCAAATTAACAAAATCAGAAATGAAAAGGGAGACATAACTACAGATTCAGAGGAAATTCAAAAAATCATCACATCTTACTATAAAAGCTTGTATTTGGGGTTGGGGATTTAGCTCAGTGGTAGGGCGCTTCCCTGCAACCGCAAGGCCCTGGGTTCGGTCCCCAGCTCTGAAAAAAAAAAAGAAAAAGAAAGCCTGTATTCAACAAAACTTGAAAATCTGCAGGAAATGAACAATTTCCTACACAGATACAAGGTACCGAAGTTAAATCAGGAACAGATAAACCAGTTAAACTACCCCATAACTCCTAAGGAAATAGAAGCAGTCATTAAAGGTCTCCCAACAAAAAAGAGCCCAGGTCCAGACAGGTTTAGTGCAGAATTCTATCAGACCTTCATAGAAGACCTCATACCAATATTATCCGAATTATTCCACAAACTTGAAACAGATGGAGCACTACCGAATTCCTTCTATGAAGCAACAATTACTCTTATACCTAAACCACACAAAGACCCAACAAAGAAAGAGAACTTCAGACCAATTTCCCTTAGGAATATCGACGCAAAAATACTCAATAAAATTCTGGCAAACCAAATCCAAAAGCACATCAAAATATTCATCCACCATGATCAAGTAGGCTTCATCCCAGGCATGCAGGGATGGTTTAATATACGGAAAACCATCAACGTGATCCATTATATAAACAAACTGAAAGAACAAAACCACATGATCATTTCATTAGATGCTGAGAAAGCATTTGACAAAATTCAACACCCCTTCATGATAAAAGTCCTGGAAAGAATAGGAATTCAAGGCCCATACCTAAACATAGTAAAAGCCATATACAAAAAAACAGTTGCTAACATTAAACTAAATGGAGTGAAACTTGAAGCAATCCCACTAAAATCAGGGACTAGACAAGGCTGCCCACTCTCTCCCTACTTATTCAATATGGTTCTTGAAGTTCTAGTCAGAGCAATCAGACAACAAAAGGAAGTCAAGGGGATACAGATCGGAAAAGAAGAAGTCAAAATATCACTATTTGCAGATGATATGATAGTATATTTAAGTGATCCCAAAAGTTCCACCAGAGAACTACTAAAGCTGATAAACAACTTCAGCAAAGTGGCTGGGTATAAAATTAACTCAAATAAATTAGTAGCCTTCCCCTACTCAAAAGAGAAACAAGCCGAGAAAGAAATTAGGGAAACGAAACCCTTCATAATAGACGCAAATAATATAAAGTACCTCGGTGTGACTTTAACGAAGCAAGTAAAAGATTTGTACAATAAGAACTTCAAGACACTGAGGAAAGAAATTGAAGAAGTCCTCAGAAGATGGAAAGATCTCCCATGCTCATGGATTGGCAGTATTAATATAGTAAAAATGGCCATTTTACCAAAAGCGATCTACAGATTCAATGCAATCCCCATCAAAATACCAATCCAATTCTTCAAAGAGTTAGACAGAACAATTTGCAAATTCATCTGGAATAACAAAAAACCCAGGATAGCTAAAACTATCCTCAACAATAAAAGGACTTCAGGGGGAATCACTATCCCTGAACTCAAGCAGTATTACAGAACAATAGTGATAAAAACTGCATGGTATTGGTACAGAGACAGACAGATAGACCAATGGAACAGAATTGAAGACCCAGAAATGAACCCACACACATATGGGCACTTGATTTTTGACAAAGGAGCCAAAACCATCCAATGGAAAAAAGATAG
The DNA here is from genome assembly GCF_021556685.1 of Rattus norvegicus. Lineage (NCBI taxonomy): Eukaryota > Metazoa > Chordata > Mammalia > Rodentia > Muridae > Rattus > Rattus norvegicus. The sequence goes on from NC_141541.1 coordinate 42,238,982, forward strand.
CATTTTCAGCAAATGGTGCTGGTTCAACTGGAGGTCAACATGTAGAAGAAGGCAGATCGATCCATGCTTATCACCCTGTACAAAGCTTAAATCCAAGTAAATCCAGGACTTCCATATCAAACCAGTTACACTCAAACTAATAGAAGAAAATGTGGGGAAGCATCTCGAACAAATGGACACTGGAAAAAAATTCCTGAACAAAAACCCAGTGGCTTATGCTCTAAGTTCAAGAATTGAAAAATGGGAGCTCATAAAACTGCAAAGCTTCTGTAAGGCAAAGGACACTGTGGTTAGGACAAAACGGCAGCCAACAGATTGGGAAAAGATCGTTACCAATCCTACAACAGATAGAGGCCTTATATCCAAAATATACAAAAAACTCAAGAAGTTAGACTGCAGGGAGACAAATAACCCTATTAAAAAATGGAGTTCAAAGCTAAGAATGAATTCACAGCTGAGGAATGCTGAATGGCTGAGAAACACCTAAAGAAATGTTCAACATATTTAGTCATAAGGGAAATGCAAATCAAAACAACCCTGAGATTCCACCTCACACCAGTGAGAATGGCTAAGATCAAAAACTTAGGTGACAGCAAATGCTGGTGAGGATGTGGAGAAAGAGGAACACTCCTCCATTGTTGGTGGGATTGCAGACTCGTACAACCATTCTGGAAATCAGTCTGGAGGTTCCTCAGAAAATTGGACATTGAACTACCTGAGGATCCAGCTATACCTCTCTTGGGCATATACCCAAAAGATGCCCCAACATATAACAAAGACACATAATCCATTATGTTCATAGCAGCCTCATTTATAATAGCCAGAACCTTGAAATATCCCAGATGCCCTTCAACAGAGGAATGGATACAGAAAATGTGGTGCATCTACACAATGGAATATTACTCAGCTATGAAAAACAATGACTTTATGAAATTAGTAGGCAAATGGTTGGAACTGGAAAATATCATCCTGAGTGAGGTAACCCAGTCACAGAAATACACACATGGTATGCACTCACCGATAAGTGGCTATTAGCCCAAATGCTTGAATTACCCTAGATGCACAGAACACATGATACTCAAGACAGATGATCAAAACGCTAATGCTTCACTCCTTCTTTAAAAGGGGAACAAGAATACCCTTGGCAAGGAATAGGGAAGCAAATATTAAAACAGAGTCAGAAGGAACACCCATTCAGAGCCTGCCCCACATGTGGCCCATACATATACAGCCACCCAATTAGACAAGATGGATGAAGCAAAGAAGTGCTGGCCAACAGGAGCCGGATGTAGATCTCTCCCGAGAGACACAGCCAGAATACAGCAAATACATAGGCAAATGTCAGCAGCAAACCACTGAACTGAGAACGGGAACCCCGTTGAAAGAATCAGAGAATGGTCTGGAAGAGCTTGAAGGGGCTTGAGACCCGATTTGAATAACAACAGCAACCAACCAGAGCTTCCAGGGACCAAGCCACTACCCAAAGACCATACATGGACTGACCCTGGGCACCACCCTCATAGGTAGCAATGAATAGCCTAGTAAGAGCACCAGTGTAAGGGGAAGCCCTTGGTCCTGCCAAGACTGAACCCCCAATGAACGTGATTGTTGGGGGGCAGGTGGTAATGGGGGGAGCATGGGGAGGGGAACACCCATATAGAGGGGTAGTGGGAGGGGTTAGGGCCATGATGGCCCGGAAACCGGGAAAGGGAATAACAATCGAAATGCAAATAAGAAATATTCAAGTTAATAAAGATAAAAAAAAAGTTCCTATCCCAAAACACCCAGGAAATTTGAGGCACAATAAATAAGAATTATTCACTGAGACACATACCTAAAAATTATAGAAACAGAAGGGGGTGAAGATTCCCAATGGAAAAGGCCAGAAAACCTCTTTAACACAGCCATAAAAGAAAACATCCCTTTAAAAAAAGAGAGAAAGAGAAAAGCTAGTGATAAACGTAGATGCCTTCAGAACCCGAAAAAATATCCTCTTGTCATATAATAATCAAAACACTAAATGAATAGAATAAAGAATAGTAAAGCCTGAAATGAAAAAAGACTAAAATAAAAAGGCAGACCTATTAGAATTATACCAGACTTCTCAACATAGACACTAAAATCCAAACTTGAAGAGACCCTAACAGATGCCAGCCTAGATTGCTATACACAGCAAAACTCTCAGTCACTATAGATGGAGAAACCAATATATGCTATGACAAATCTATTTTAAATCAATTTCTTCTACTAATCCATTCATACAGAAAATACTAGAATTCCAACATAAGAAGGGTAACTACTCCCAATAAAACACAAGAAATTAATAATGTCACACCAAGCCCAAAAGAAGAGAACCGCACACACACACACACACACACACACACACACACACACACACACACACACAATCACCTCCAACAAGAAAAAATAACAGGAATTAGCAATCATTGTTCTTTAATATCCATCAACATCAATGGACTCAATAACCAATAAAAAGGGATGGACTGGATATGCAAAAAATGATCCATTTTACTGCATACACCATAAAACCTAAGGAAAGCAAAACAGTCAGTTAAAACCCTCCCAACCAAAACAAGCCAGGGACAAGATGGATTTAGTGCAGAATTCTACCTTCATTCTGCCTGCAGTTGAAGAAAGGGCATTCTTGCCCAGTGGCTAGTTTCCCATACTTAAAGCAAATTCTATATGTAGGCTCTTCAGTGTTCATCATCTTCTTTGAGAAGAATTGGAGTGCTGCCTAGAGCAGACTTTTCTCAAAGTCAATTGATAAAACATCATTAAGTGTCAAATTCTGAAGGTCTATGAGGTTTCTGAAATCTGTCTATCAAATATTTGAATTCTTTGTATCTAACTATTTATTATCTAATTAACCTTGAATATAGCTACATGATACCAAATAAAGGTTATTTCTGTAAGTAACTAACGTACATACAATACCACTTGCTAAATTTACAAATACGGATACATGAACATTGATTATTAAGCTTTTCAAGACAAGGTAAGTAGTTCTTCATAATTTCTGCTTTCCAACATGGCTGTCAGATGTACTGGGTCAGAAGGGTGAATATAGACAACTTTGGGGGACTGTCCAGACCACCAACTTTTTTTTTTCATTTCTGTAGTGTGAAAATATTCTTGTGTACACTTCCTGCAGAGTTGGGTAATATTTACTCCTTCTCAGATCTATGATGGGGTTGAATACTAGATAGTTACAGTCCTACATATAAGTTATTTTAAGTTGTTTAGGATTTAAGAAAATGTTTTAATGTCTATGCAAGCTGTGACAAGAATAATTCATTACAGAACTCTGAATTCACCAACATAGGATAAATAGTAAAGTATTTCCCCAAAGTTGCCGAATACATAGACACTCAACATTATAAATATAATTGTTATGTGATAGTTTTCATAATTATTATTACATTAGCTTGTTATTATAAGAAACTTATTTTGGACTAGCAGAGGAGAAAGTAGGCATACAGTTATTGTACATCATATAATGATTATCCTATATCATTCCAATGCTGATTTCTTTTCCCAATATCTGCTTACAATCCAGACATGGCATGGTAATGCTTATTCTAAGAATCTCCCATCTCAATATTGTGTAACTATTGTACTCAATTTGTCCTTTGATTTGCCAATAAAAGCTGAGCAGCTAGTGGCTGTGCAGAGAAGAGAATAGGGATGGCCTTCTGACCCCAGCCAGGAGAGGTGAAGAGAGAGAAGAAGAGAATGCTCCTTGAGGAAATGGTATAGGTGACACCATGGGAATACAACTGGAGCAGAGATAGCCACATAAATACTAACATTCAAGTATCTCAGGGATTATGTCTGGGAGATAACCATATTATCTTAAATGATTAGAATAGATTAAAAACTAGCTGCCACACCTACCGTAGAAGTGTTGAAACTAATCTCTGGTGTAAATTTTAATAGTATGATTTTATGAAGCCAAATGTAGCAGAGGTTGGTGCATATATGTTTAGAATGGTAATGTCTTCTAAGTTAGTTGTTCTCATGGTTATAATAAAATATCCTTAATCTTTTATCATTAAGTTTTATTGGAAGTCTGTTTGTCTAGCAGGCTAAACTCTGTGGGCTCTGTTACGGTTTGGTCTGGTGCTATATATTATAATATGAAATTTGATGCTTTGAAGTCTAGTATGAATAAATTCTCACAATTACCAGATTTTTTTGGGCAAATGATGTTCCTTACTTTAAGACTATTTGGCAAATAAAAATGACTACAGGAAGTAACTGGAGGAATTAGAGGTAGGCAGGTTTTTCCTTACCTGGTTGGGAGTTACAGAGAGAGAAAAAGAGGAAGCTAGGAAAGCCACATTATCACCTCACTAGATGCGGAAAAGGCCTTTGATAAAATCCAACACCCCTTCATGTTGAAAGTCTTAGAGGGATCAGAAATTTATGGCACACACCAAAACAAAGGAAAACAATATATAGCAAACCAACAGTTTAAATGAAGATAAACTAGAAGGAATCTCACTAAAATCAAGGATAAGACAAGGCTACTCACTCTCTTCCTATCAATTCAATAGTACTTGAAGTTCTAGCTAAAGCAATTGAACAACAAAAGGAGATCAAGGGAAAACAGATTGGAAAGGAAGAATTCAAAGTATCACTATTTGCAAATGAATATATATATATATATCCTACAAAATTAAAAATTAAACCAGAGAACTCCTACAATGGATAAACAACTTCAGACAAGTGGCAAGGTATACAAATAACTCAAACAAATAAATACTCTCCTTTATACAAATTATAAACAAGGCTAAGAAAAAAATTAGGGAAACAAAACCACATACAATAGTCATAAAGAATGATGATCCTAGATGGCAAATATTAACAAAACAAGCAAGCAAACAAACTAAAAAACAAATGTTGGAGTACTTACAAAATAATTCTTGTAATATCTTTGTTGTAGAAATCTCCCATCTGCCCAAGTAGTCGATTTGTATTCTTCTGCCTCTGTTTAAATTTTTCAAAGTATAACCAAGGCAGAAGCTGAGGTATAAGGATAACAGTATATATAAAATGAACAATCCAAGGTATTTCTAAACTAGTGAGATCTTCTATTCAAGGCTCACCCTTATTTAGTTATTATCTACTGGCAATCAGACATTTCAGTGACAAGTTTTCCTTTATGTCTAAATGTGTAGAGCTATTGATTACTGAGAAGACTTATTATTCTATAACAGGAAGATGCCACTACAATGGGATTATACCTTCTGCCCCTACTGTCCTCTCCTTGCTGGTGGGCTTTTTAAAAATGAGAGATTCTCGAAGATAGCTGGACTGGTGCTGCTGGAAAGATGTTCTGATTGTCAGATTGATGTGGTTGAGGCAGTGAAGAGCAGCAATTAGAACCTTATATATTCAAAAATGAATTTTAAATGCCTCATACTTGCATCCCCACATCTCCTTTCTACTTTTACCTCCCTTTGCTGCACCTACCACAGCCATCTTCCTTCCTCTTCACCCTTCAGGGTCCAGGGCTCTTCATCCAATTTTCTGTTTCCTCACCCTCTGTTCTCCACCATATGCTTCCAACTTCTCTCTCAAGACCAATACTCATCGGCCAGTTATTCCACCTTATTTTTTAAGGTCTGAAAGTTGTGTTTGACTCCAGGCAAAGAAGGTTCTTTTTATTTAGTTTTAATTAATTATTTTACTTATTTAATTTCCAAAGGTTGCCCGCCTCCCAGAGTTCTTCACCCCATTTCCTTTCACCTTTTTCTCTATAGAGGGTGCTCCCACATCCCGCTGTCATCCTCCTTCCAGGGTGCATCAATCCTCTACAGAATTAGGCACATCCATTCCCACTGAGGACAGACAAGTAGTCCTTTTGTTATTCATGTTCCAGGAGCCTCATATTAGAACTTGTACTCCCTTTGGCTGTTGACTTAGTCTCTGGGAGATCCCAGGGGTCTGGGTTTGGTGAGAATATTCATCTTCCTATGCAATTGCCATCTCCTTCGGCCCCTTAAATCCCTCCTGTATCTCTTCCATAGTGGTTTTCAACCTCAGTCCAATTAAATGTCTAAAAGTACTTGCATCTGTCTCAGTCAGCTGCTGGTTGAGCCTGTCAGAGGACAGTCATGCTAGGATGTTATCTATAAGAGCACATAGCATCACTTATAGTATCAGGGTTTGGTGCCTGGTCATGAGAAAGATCTTAAGTTGGACCCATCAGTGGACACCCTTCTCTTTAGTCTCTGCTCCAATTTTGTCCCTGCATTTCTTTTAAACAGAAACAATTTCGGGTCAATAATTTTGAAGTTGGGTTGGAAACCTAATCTCTCCAATGAGGGGTCATGTCTGATTATTGTAGGTAGTCTCTTCAGGTTCCATTTGCCCACCATTGTGCATTTTGGTAAAGGTCACCTCCACTGAGTCCTGGGAGCACTAAATATCTCAGGTCTCTGGGATTTTCTCGAGGTTCCCCCTACTTCCAACACCCAGAAGGTACATATTTCATTATTCTCCTGGCCCTCTGGGCTTCTTCCTTCTCTCCCCCATAGCTGATCTTGTCTCTCTTCACATTCTCCCTCTTCTCTCCTACCCAGATCCTTCTTTCCCTCTGACTTCCATGATTATTTTATTCCACCTTCTAAGAGAGATTGAAAAATTAACATTTGGGACTTCCTTCATGATATATTTCATACCATCCATGGATTGTATCATGGGTTTTCTGTACTTTTTGGCTAATATAGACTTATAAGTGTGTACATACTGTGTTCTTTTGGGTTTCGGTTATGTCACTCAGGATAATATTTTCTAGTTCCATCCATTTGACTGCAAAATTCGTAATGCCCTTATTTTTAATAGCCAAATAGTATTCCATTGTGTACATGAACCACATTTTCTGTATCCATTCTTTGACTGAGGGACTTCTGGATGGCTTCCAGTTTTATTACAAATGAGGCTGCTGTGAACATGGTGGAGCATGTGTCTCTTATATTTTGCAGTATTTTGGTGGTCTATGCCTAGTAGTGGTATAGCTGAGTCTTTAGGAAGATGTATTTCCAAATTTCTGAAGAACTGCCACATTGTTTTCCAAAGTGGGTTTACCAGCTTGCAATCCCAAAAGCAATCGAGGAGTGTTTCTCATTTTCCACATTTGTACCAGCATCTGCTGTCAACGAATTTTCATTCTTAGCCATTCTGCTTGGCATAAGGTAGAATCTCAGGTTTGTTTTTGTTTGCATTTCCTTGATCACGAAGGATGAGGATCATTTCTTTGGGTGCTTCTAGGCAATTAGAGATTCCTCAGTTGAGAATTCTTTGTCAATTTCTATATCCCATTTTAATTATGTTGTTTAGTACTCTGGTGCCTAACTTCTTGAGTTCTTTGTATATCATGGAAATTAGTCCTCTATTGGATGTAGAATTGCTAAAGATATTTCCCAAACTCCAGCTTGCCGATTTGCCTATTGACAGTGTCCTTTACCTTAAAAGAGCTTTTGAATTTTATAAGGTCCCATTTATCAATTTGTACTCTTAGAGCATAATCCATTAATGTTTTGTTCAGGAAATGTTCCCCTGTGCAGTTGTTTCCAAGGGTCATTCTTACTTTATCTTCTATTAAATTCACCTTATATGTTTTATGTGGAGGCCCTTGATCCACTTTGCTTTGAAATTTGTAAAAGAAGATAAAAATGGATCAATTTGCATTCTTCTGCATGCTGACAGCCAGTTGAACCACCATAATTTCTTGAAAATGCTATCTTTTTTTCTATTGTATGGTTTTGGCCTCTTTGTCAAAAATCAAATGACCACAGGTGTGTGGGTTCATTTCTGGGTCTTCAATTCTATTCTGTTGCTCCACCTGCCTGCTCTGTACTAATAGCATGCAATTTTTATCACCACTCCTCTATAGAGCAGTGCACTTATAGTCATATCTTGGAAATTGTCCATTTCCTCCAGATTTTCAAATTTTGTTGAATATAGGCTTTTGTAGTAGGATCTGATGATTTTTTTGAATTTCCTCTGATTCTGTAGTTATAACTCCCTTTTCTTTTCTGATTTTGCTAATTTGGACACACTCTCTGTGTTCTCTGGTTAGTCTGGCTAAAGTTTACCTATCTTGTTGATTTTCTTAAAGAACCAGATTTTGGTCCTTTTGTTTCTTTGCACAGACTTTTTGTTTCTACTTGTTTGATTTCAGCTCTGAGTTTGAATATTTCCTGCCTTCTACTCATCCTGGTTGTATTTGCTTCTTTTTGTTCTAGAAGCTTTTAGGTGTGTTGTCAAACTGCTCAATATGCTCCCTCCTGTTTCTTTCTGCAGGCACTCAGAGCTATGAGTTTTCCTCTTAGCGCGCCTTTCGTTTTGTCCCATAAGTTTGGGTATGTTGTACCTTCATTTTCTAAGAAGTCTTTAATTTCTTTCTTTATTTCTTCCTTGCCCAGGTTATCATTGAGTAGAGCATTGCTCAACTTCCATGTATATATGGGCTTTGTTTCCTTATTGTTTTTGAAGACCAGCTTTAGCCTGTAGTGTTCTGATATGATGCATGGGATTATTTATATCCTTCTGTACCTGTTGAACTCTGTTTTATTACCGATTACATGGGCAATTTTGGAGAAAGTACCACAAGGTGGTGATAAGAAGGTATACCATTCTGTTTTAGGATATAATGTTCTACAAATATCTGTTAAGTCCATTTAGTTCATGACTTCTCTTAATCTGCCTATGTCTCTGTTTAATTTCTGTTTCCATGATCTGTCCACTGCTGAGAGTGGGGTGTTGAAATTTCCTACTATTATTGTGTGAGGTACAATATTTGCTTTGACCTTTAGTAAGGTTTATTTAATGTACGTATTTGTCCTTGTATTTGGAGTATAGATATTTAGGATTGAGAGTTCATTTTGGTGGATTTTTCCTTTGATGAATATAAAGTGTCCTTCCTTATCTTTTTTGATGACTTTTGGTTGAAAATAGATTTTATTCCATATTAGAATGGCTACTCCAGCTTGATTCTTCAGACCATTTGCTTGGAAAGTTGTTTTCTAGCCTTTCACTCTGAGATAGTGTCTATCTTTTTTTCTGATGTGTGTTTCCTGTTGGCAGCAGAATTCTGGGTCCTCATTGCATATTCAGTTTGCTAATCTGTGTCTTTTTATTGGGGAATTGAGTCCATGTCTTCTGCAATTTGCCCTTTGACTTTCATACATGTATTAAATAAATAATCTAAATAAAAGAAATATTTATTTAAAAGCATAAAAATAAATGAAATATATAAAAAAAATCAAATAATTAAAATACCATTTCCATGCTGTTACACTTGTCCTTTCTTAAATATGCCCTGTATTGTTAAATAGCTCAGATTTACTGACTCCCAATCACCAAATTAAAGATTCAGAATATTTGTATCATTTCCAGAAATCCCTTTGGTGCTTCATTGATTATTTCCTCATATCAGAGTCTGATGTATTACTTTCCCATTATTCTATGTTCTTGTATTGATATAAAAAATGCTGTCTCCTCTCTTTTTCATTTTATTTTTTCTTTTCGGGGCTAATGGTAAACACAATTTCCTGTGCTTGCTTTGGGTGTACTATATTACAGAGCTAAACTTGAAAGCTATCTGAATGAATTTTGGTTATTATGAATTATATTGTGGTAGCTTGTACAGTCTGTTAATAGCAGACAATCCCCTTGTCATTTGACCTAAGTTTCCAGCATCTATGCTACTTCAATTAGGCCAGACCTGTTTACATTTATGTGTGTTGCTGCATATAAGTGGATTCCTACTTATAGCTCAATAATACATTAAGATTAGAACAAAATTTAAGCATTTGTTACTTGATGGGTATTTGGATGATGTCTTAGGCTTTCTATTGCTGTGAATCTTACAGTTCCAGGTAATGGTTCATTTCTGAGGAAATCAGTTCAGAGTCTGAAGCAGGGCAGGTATCTGGAGGCATGAACTAAAGTAGGATCCAGAACAAAGTTTTCTGGACTTTGATTTCCATGGCTTGCTTCATTTGGTGTTTTTTACCACTATGACAACCAGCCTAGGTCTGTCAATGGCCATGCTTGGCTAGGTAGTCTCACATTAAACATTAATCAACAAAATTTACCACAGACCAATATAGGGGAGATTTTATCCCAATTAAGCATCCCTCTTCTCAAATGACTCAGATTGTATGCAATTGAAAAAAACATTAAACAGAGCACATGTTTTAAAATGTTCTGCAACATTAAAATGGTCCTGAGTACAAGTTATTTCAGAACGTAACAGTGGTTTAGTTTAATTTTTGACTTTCTGTTCTGCAAATGTGATTCTCATTCAATAAAAGCATATGCTAATTACTTTTCTCGTTTCCATAATCAAACTCTAGTCAAACACAATTTAGGGAAAGAATGGTTTATTTGGAAGCATACTTTGTGGGATACAGTAAACCATAGTAGAAAGGTATTATGACAGGTGTGTGAAGAAATTGGTCATGTTATACTTATAGCCAGAAAGCAGACAGAGATGAATGCAAGTGTTCTCTCTGCATCACTCATCCCTTTTCTATTTAGACCAATACTCCCACTCATGGATTTTCTCACGAACATTTTGAGTGGATCTTCTCAGTTAAGTCTCCCTGGAAAATCCTAGGACAAGAAGTTCGATGATATTCATTTGGGATGCTGAACAGCAGGGTCCCTATGGTGGACCCTGCTCCTAGTCAGCTTACTATCTTATGAACTTTACTCTTCAGCAAATGGTCTTTGTATTCCATAATTTTATCAATGATTGATGGATGTGATTCAGGCCCTTTTATTTAGTGTTCAACCATGGTACTTGTCAGTCTACATGGCATAAATGTGGTATATTCTCCATCCAAAATTAAGGCATATATGCAATACTTCCTGGAACATGTTTCCAGCTCCCTAGGAGGATTACTGATGCATGTCTAATAACATGTTAATGTAGGATTAAATTCATAGGAAACTTTCAGAGATTTCTCCAGAGTATGGAATAAGGCAATGATTTTGTGTGTAATGTGAGAATTACTTATTGACATGATTTATAAGCATATCTATATTCTTTAACTACTCAAAATTATTCACTTTTCAATCACATAGTTGTGTTTGACACATTTCAATGAATTTTGAATGAACTTGTGTATAGGGTTTGAAGGGTGAGTCAGCCATCTTTACTTTATTAAATATACACCTATGAATATCCACTTTCTTTTCTACTGAATATGATTGAGACACCATCATTAATTTAGAATTATGTTAGTGTCATTAGAATTATCTAGTGAACACAGTCTTGTAGGAATACTTCAGAGATGTCCCTTTTTTATTGATTACATGAATAAATGATTACAGGTATTTAGAAACCTTGAAATCAAACAATGTATGTCACTTAACTTTTAATTTTTTTCTTAAAGTTAAGTTTGGATATTAAACTTTCTTTATGTTGCTATATATTTTAAAATCACCTTATTGATGACTAAGAAAACTGCTGATAAGTCACTGATTTTTACTAATATTTATTCCCTATGACCTATGATTTGCTGTGTCTTACATATATTTAGATGCACAGTTTTTGTTCTACCTCACATTTTTGTGAATTTGCGGTTACTTAGTATGAAAAAGGAAGTTCAAGGGTAAAAAAGGAGATGCTGGCTATAGTTTAGATCAAGACAGGTTGTTTATGTATACACAATTACCAAAGAATGAGTTAAAAGATTTTAAAAATAAAATAAAATACTTTCTTGGTATTCTTTTAACATTACCCCACTAGAATAAACATATTAACGTTTCCTGCCTATCTTTCATCTTGCATAAATGTTTTATAATTTTGTTTTTTACCTACTGCGTCACTTGATTATATCTCTTATTTAACCTGGTTCTAGTTGTATTGAAGGCTCACAGACAGAGCTTTAATTATCAGTTTATATGACAGGGATATATCCCTTACTGTGCATAGAGTCATGAGCTACAATTTGAAAGTTAGTAAAAATGCATAAAGTTGTTGAAAGTACATGCCTAACTAAGGAAAAGAGGAGAGAAGAAGGGTACACTTAGAGTATGGTCTTTCTTGGGATATATGCTAGATTCAAGGTAAAGTATCCCACTGGTCACCCCTTCCAACACTGATTTACATAAAAAAGTGTCTTGTTCAGGGCATAGACTGTGTGTTCTACCTTGTTCTCTGATTCTGGATCAGAATGAAATGAGAAAACAGCTCATCTACCCCTGCTGTTACTCTCATTGTGGGTGGAATTTCAGCAAAGTAAGAGCCTTACAGAGATAAGGATTGCTACCTATGTCAAGCATTCTGACAAGCATAGATTCTTGTACTTTGTGGAGGTCAGGGATGGTAGAAGGATCAAATTCTCTTAAAGTTGAAACTTAAATCACTAATCCCCATGTTGCTTGACTCATCCAGAAATACAACTGCCCAGTAGCTCTTTTCCTCCATCCTTCTTTTTCAGACATCCCTAAACTCATCAGAGGATGATGTTGGTATTAAAAAGAAAATGAAAGGTTGGGGAGAGATGTATAGACATGGTGGGCTCATGCTTCTGCAAGAGAACTGTGTGCTTCCTTCTCAATACCTCTTGAATGCCCAAATTCTGGGCTAGGAGTCCTTTGAGCTCTCCTGAATTCTTCCTTTTATTAGTGAAATGAAATGGCTCACCATACTGGAGGTCAGATGATCAGCAGTATTCATTTTTACTCATTCATCAGAGCCACCCCTCAGATCTCATATGATGCTTGATTCTGGACCCCAAAGGAACCTGGTACATCTGCTTTTCAAGTTTTATCTCTGGCATGCTTCCAGTCCACTATGTTCAGCTCTGAAGTGATAGTTCCTGTGATACCAAAAATGAACAAAGGCCTTCTGTTTAACTTGATGGCACCTTCTTCTGGAATAGGCCACAAAGTCTCAAGGTGATGGATTTTGCTTTCTTTCAAGTGCTATGCACTCCTCTGTCCCCGGGGAAGAGGGGTAGAAATAAGGAGAATATGTTTTCTGGTTAAAGCAGGAAGGTACTCTCAGCGACTCTACTGTTTATCACTGTCTCTAATTCAGACAAAGTAACCTCAGAAGAGAAAGTATACGTTTGATGGTTCCATGCATGGTTTTCTAAAAATTCTGTGCAAGGAATTTCTAGGTGTATATAGTCCCGTAGACATAATTTGGGCCCTAAAAGTCCAAATCACAAAATTGGGATTGGAGTACTGGCTGTGAGCAGATCAGAGCAGGAGGAATGATGGCTAGAGGCGTGATCTTATGCTTCTCAGTAAAGATGACAAATCTCACTGGAGTCTGAATCCTCATTTTCTGAGCCACTGAAGTGACCAGCACTCACATTTTGACCCTTGGTTACTTTCTCTCTGGGTGCCTGGATTCTGTACAGTTTCCCGGAATGTTCTCACATGTGTTTTAATCAAACACTGACCTTGGGAAATAAGGCCAATGAAAGTAAAGGTTGCAAGTGAAATCTTTCTGCAACAAATGTTAGAAGCCTAGCCAATCTTGGCCTGTTCCGAGAACAGCCCTTAGAACTTGAACCTCCTCCTGTGCTCTTACAACACTTAATGCTCTTTTCCAATGCTGCCCAAGCCCTGAAACCAGCTTGGACTCTGCATCAGGTGTACACAGTTGAATGGCTCACTTGGTCATAGAGAAATGCTCTCTGCTCCTCACTACCCTCTGTATATCCTACCCTTTTGGAGATTCTGATTGCTTTCCTTCTCTCCTCCTATGGAAAAACCCCTGGAGTCAGGAGACCCTCATGCAACTCTCGAAATGATGAGACCCCACAAGAATTCACGTAAGACCATCCGTGCTGTAATCACACAAGGTTTATTGATAGGAACCAGTCAATTGGGGAATCTTACAGGCATCCCTTGGGTCCCTCCACACATCCTGGGATGTCTCCCAGGGCAGCGCACTGAGTGAGCCCCTAGCTCATCTACCAATATTCACACTCCTCCGTCTCCTCCTGAGACACAAGCTTCCATCTCTATTCGAGATATGAGCAACTGCAAACACCAGTGCTCACAAGCAACTACAGACCCAGTGTTCAGCCAGCACAATACACAAAGATACAACACAAAGAACCAGACACTATCTCACCTCCAAGTGGGTCTTTAGAAAGGAGGGAGGTTGCTGATCCTGAAGGAGCTTCCAAATGAAAGACCCCCAGAGCAGGGAGACCATCACTCAAGTCTCCAGATGACACAATCCCCAAGAAGTCAAAAAAGACCGTCCTTGTTGTAATCACATAACGTATATTGATAGGAACCAGTGCACCAGAGTCAAGACTCATATCCCAAGCAGGGGTAGAGGAGTTTGAACCCAGTAGCTGAGAAAAGGAGTATTTAAAGGAAGAAGCCACAACCCAAGGGGTATGTATGGCATCATTGGAAAATGTCAAGAATACCAGTGAAAAATGATGAGGAGCAGCTTCCTGTCTCTCAAGATTGATTTTAAGATAGTAATGTAACTTTATGGTCACCTAGTTCCTGGGTGAAGCTTCCTGTTATGTTTACTAGGTCTGGATCATGTACTTAAGGTCTTATCTTAAGCCCTTATATCTAGCTCCTAGAAGAGCAGGCTCAAGAAATGTGACCTTTTACCCACTTACAGGCAGAGAACAGGGAGTGGAATTTGAGGTATTTAGGACTCCTTAGGGATGAGATACCATTTTAGCATTTTTAAACTTCTGATTTCTTTGTGGCATTTTTTATTCTTTCATTGTCCCTGTGGGAATGACAGATTACATACTCTTCTTCCTCAACTTCATACTGACCTTTTATCCACAACTGCAAGAAAACTGAAACTAGCACTGTTATTAGATGCTGGATCTTCAACAGTGACTATGACAGAGCTGACACCCTGCTCCTGATGATCAGTTCTGTGATACATTTCGATTGGTTTGTTCATCCATCTAACCATAGCTCAACCATCTTCCTGCAGTCTTATTCAAAGAATTTCATGTGTGTTTTGTACTGCTCTGGTGTGAGTACAGCAACATAAATGATACCAAGGCATGGTGATGCATACCTTAAATCCCAGCACTTGAGAGGCATGAGCAAGAAAATTTTCATGAATTTGAAGCTAGATTGTTCTACTTATTGAAATTTCGTCCCTAGGCAATGAAAGAGAAGATTTATTTTATACTTTCTAGCATCTCTCTCAGTAGTACATTCCCTTTTCAACCCCCACCCTCCAAAATAACCACGCTCTCCAACTTTTCCAGTTTTCTCTTTCTATCACCTGGGTCCTATTATTCCCCTCTCAATCTCTTCTCTTTTCTTAAGTTGGGAATATATACTTCCAGTCAATATCCTTTTAGGTATTCCTTAATGTCTTTCGAAGAGCAACAGATACTGATTTTAATATCTTCATTTGCTTTCATTATTTTGCTTAGATATTGCATTGTGATGGAAAATGACTTACTGGTGAGATGATTTACATCTCCATATGTGATACAGTGCTGTCAGCTTCGCTCACGAGTCTTATGAACCAGTTGTGTTAATTACCAAGTATCCCTGGGTTAGAATCTGAGGTGGTGGAATTTGGAGGTAAGGCTTTTGGGAGATAATTAGGTCATTAGGGGAAAACACTTACAAATGAGACTGATGTCCTTATTAAGGAAAAGAAAAAGAACATCTAGTTTCTTCTCCTCTGTGTGAATACACAGAAGAGAGTCATCTAGGAACCAGGAAATGACCTCACCAGGCCACTGAATCTGGGCAAACTTTATGCTGTACTCCCTTGCCTTCAGATACATGAGAAATTTTTTCTTCAGCTTAAGACAGAGACCACTTCAGAAAACCACAACAGATCAAAATTAGTTATTGATCCCAGTCACAATAGATATACCTAAAAAACAACCACTAGGCATAAGGATTGTGCACCTTGAGGGTTTGTGTGAAAAGCCTTAAAGGTCAGAGGATCCTGGGGTCTGCTGTGATATTTTGTCATGTGGAACTATCAGAAGCTACAGCCATATTGTCTTATCAACATGACTGTTTAAACAGGTGCTGAATAAGGACAACAAGAGCTATGCTAATATGGATGTAAAGGATGTGGCTTCTAATTTTGTCCCTCAAAACTTATTTTGTAAGATTGTAGGTTCTCTCAATACAATCTTTTGTAAGATTGTATTGCCATGGTCATTTCAACTGTTTTATTAATTTCTACTAAAAATTTTTAGAAGACTATTATTGAAGACGAAGAAGGTAAGGAGATTAATGAGCATACATTTGAAAAGGGTTTCCTCGGTAGTTGCTAGAATAGGTCACTCTAAACATTATTATATTATGAGTTACAAAAATTGCTTAGTGCTTAAGATAATTTAATATTCTGGTAAAGGACTTAATTTGCTTCACAACAACCAACTCAGCGGAATCACAAACGCCTATAACTACAGATCAAAGGTATTTGTAGTTAAGTACCTGTTTAGAAATCAGAAGGCACAAACATGTACCTATTACAAATAGAAACAAGTGCGGATATGCATATAAATCAATACTTAAATACATAAATACATAAGTAAATAAATAAATAAATGTAAAGGAGTTCTTACTAGATGAATTGGAAAATAAATCCATATTTGTATATATGCTAATATACGTATATATTAGCATTGTGATGGAAAATTACTTAGTGGAAAGACTCTTTATGGCTCCTTATGTGGTACAGTGCACTGTCAGGTTCGTTTATGAGGCTTATGAACCTGATGCGTTAATCACCAAGGATCCTTGTGTTAGAATCTGAGGTGCTGGAGTGTGGAGATGAGGCTTTTAGGAGATTATTAGGTCATGAGACTAAAACCCTTACAAATGAGACTAATGACTTATTAAAGAAAAAGAAAAGGACATCTAGTTTCTTCTCCTGTGTGTGAATACACAGAAGAGAGTCATTTAGGAACCAGGAAAGAGCCTCACCAGGCCACTGAATCTGGGCAACCAATATGCTGTACTCCCTTGCCTTCAGATACATGACAAATTTTTTTTCCTCAAGACAGAGAACAATTCAGAAAACCACAACCGATCAAAATTAGTTATTGATCCCAGTCACAATAGATGTACCTAAAAAAACAAGCACTAGGTTATGTGTAAATATATTAAGAAAGAGCAATTTTATTAAGAAAGAGCAAAAAGCAATCTAAATTGTAAAGTAACATGCACAATGTCCTGAGGCTGTATTTGCTGTTTTGGTATATATGATTTGAGAGATGAGGGTCTGTGTTGAACAACCTTATGTGAATTCATTTCTGGAAGAGGCTAATTCTCCTCTTCTGAGTTGCTTTTAATTCTTTCTCTAGGGGTGTGACTCCATGTTTTAACTATCATTTTCTGAGACAGTTTAAATATCAATACACTAATGTAGAATTCAGCTTTTTCTAAGGTCAATGGTGTGTTATGCCCATTCCCCTTTTATCCATATATACATTTATATATGTATATATATATATATATATACATGATTTTAATATCTGAACACAGTTTAGTTTTAAAACAATTCATTAGATTCTGGTTTTAAATGGAATATGCCTTATATCCATCTGTATATCAATATTATTTAATTAAAATTACCACCTTTCATCTTACTCTGACTTTTTAGACTTGAATGGATAATTTTTGAGTATCTGTCAAATTTAGAAAGCTAGAAAGGGTCTATGAGAATGTAAAAGTCAGAGGACTTATTAGGTGAGAGTATTAGCAGAATACATGTGCAATGAAAGTAGAGGGCAAAAGTGTAAGGACAGAGAGGCATAGTGAGGTATAAGGAAGTGTGAGGTTTAGATGTCAAAAACAAAAAGATTAATAAAAATCTATCATTTTTTGATTCAACTATGTTGCATACTAATCTAAAAGTGTAATAGTGGTTGTTTAGAAGGCTGAGTGTTTAAAGTCATGGAGTGCTCTCGTAGAGCATGAAAGATTTATTTCCAGCATCCACATGGCTGATACAGTACTCCCTGTAACTCTGACATCAAGAAATCTGATACCTGTAGACTCCGATGGCACTAGAACCTACATGTACATAACTTCATGCACAGACATGGACATTAAAATTAAATCAAATATTTCAAAAGTATAATTTATAGGAAGAATTTTAAGAGGAGTATCATACATGCATAGACAATATTCCTAACATAAGACAAGAGTTGATAACTGAAAACTCAGTGCCAAATGTGAGATATTTTCCTAAGATTAAAGGAGACACAAGAGTTTCCTAAAACAAAAGGAACATCGATTCTCTTCTTTGTTGTCTCCCTAAAAAAGAGTAAGACACTGTATCTGAGGAAAAATTTTATTCTGGGTATAGTATAGCAGAAATCATGTTGGAAATGACGCAGACATTCCTTTCCTGCTGGGTACTATTCATTTTCTTAGAATCTGATGTGAAGCCTATTCTGGGAGATAAGTTATCAGTAGTTCTACCCAGCAAGGTACATTGAATCCTTTGAAGCCTATTTGCCAGGCAACATGTGTATGCTGGTGAAATCCTTGCACAAAAGTTCTGGGAGCAACCACCTCTTTTTACAGTAGCTTTGGATCTTATACCACAGGAGAAAAAGAATTCAAGGATGGAATTGTAAACTTTGAAGGGTGAATCAGTAATCTTTTATTTAGGAAATTTTTGCCAAAGAATATCCAGTTTTTTCAACTGAATATGTTTGAGACACCATGCTTAATTTAGAATTACCTTGGTGCCATTAAAATAGTAATCACAGTCAAGTAGGTCTATATCACAGATGTCCATGTTGTAATTGACTACATAATCTAATGAATATAGGTATTTAGAATCCTTCAAATATAACAATGTGTGGCACCTAACTTTATACTTTCTTAAATTTAAGTTTCATATTATTGCATATCTATAACTATATATATTTATATCTGTGTACATATATATAAAAATATATGTATGCATATTTATAAATATATATACTGTTTATTTTAATTTAAATTTTGTGCATTTTTGATAATGTAGTTTGGAAAATGAAGTTAATGAGATGTTGGATATGGATAATATAAAAATATGTTGTTTTTATTTATAGAATTAACAAAGAATGAGTTAAAGTGGTTTAAAAATGATATAAAGTACTTTGTTGGTGTTATTTTGACATTTCCACAGTAGAATAACATAGGAATGTTTAGTGGCTCATCTTTCTTTATCTGCTAACATTTTATAATTTTGTTTTTTTACCTGCTGTGTCATGTGATTATACCTGTTTTTAAGCTGTTTCTACTTTTATGAAGATTGAGGGTACAGAGTTTTAATTATGATTTTTCTTGACAGCACTATAATATCACTCACTGGGCATACAGTCATGAATTTCAATTGGAAAATTGGTGAAAATATATGAAAATGTTGTAAGTGCCTGCCTAACTAGGGAAAGCAGGAGATCTCTTGAGATGGATGCTAGGTTGCTGGTTATGTATTCTGCAGGTCAACACCCAGACCAGATTTACATACGAATGGGTCTCTTTGAGTGGGGGGCTGTATATTCTGTCTTGTTTTTACATTCTAAATCTCAATGAAATGAGGAAGATACCATCTATCCCTTGCCGGAACTATCTTTGTATGTCGGTTTCCAACAAAATAACAGCCGTACATGTGGTAAGGCCTGGTACCTATGTCGTACATTCTAAACACCATAGATTCTTGTACTTTGTGGAGGTTAGGGGTGGTGAAAGGATCAATTTCTCTTAAAGCTGAACCATAAATCACTAATCTACATGTTCCCAGACCCATCCAGAAGTACACTTGCCCAGTAGCTGTTTTCTTCCTTCCTTCTTTTTCAGATATTCCTAATCTCATCAGTGTATGAGTCTGTTATTACAAAGACAATGAGGGATATGGGAGAGATGTATAGACATTGTTGGCTCATGCTTCTGTATGAGAACTGTGTGCTTCCTTCTCAATGCCAATTCTTTACCTAAATTTGTGGCTGGGAGATCTTTTAGCTCTCCTCAATTCTTCCTTTTATGAGTGTAATGTCATGGCTCAACTCACAGAGGTTATATGTTTAGCAGAATTCTCTTTTATTCATTCATCAGAGCTACTGCTTCAGCTCTCATAAGATGCTTGAGTCTGGACCACACAGGAACCTCTTACATTTGTTTTTCCAGTTTTATCTCTGGCATGCATCCAGTTCACTATGTTCAGCTCTAAAGTGACAGTTTCTGTGATACCAAAAATGAACAAATGTGTTCAATTTAACTTGAGGGCAGCTTCTTCTGGAATATAAGGCACGAAGTCACTAGGTGATGGTTTTTGCTTTCAATCAGGTGGTATGCACATCCCTGTTCCTGGGGAATACCGGTGGCTACTAGGAGAATAATTCTGTTAAAGTAGGAACGTTCTCTCAGTTTCTCTACTGGTTATTTCAGTCACTTACTCAGAAAAAAATACTTCAGAAAAGAAAGTATTCATTTGGTGGTACCCTGCATTTTTTCCAAGGAATTTCTAGTGTGCATAGTAATCCAGTAGATAAAATTTGGACCCTAAAAGTCCAAATCACAAAATTGGAATTGGAGTCCTTTCTATGAGCAGATCAGAGCAGGAGGAATAATGGCTAGAGGCGTGATCTTATGCTTCTCAGTAAAGATGACAAATCTCACTGGAGTCTGAATCCTCATTTTCTGAGCCACTGAAGTGACCAGCACTCACATTTTGACCCTTGGTTACTTTCTCTCTGGGTGCCTGGATTCTGTACAGTTTCCCGGAATGTTCTCACATGTGTTTTAATCAAACACTGACCTTGGGAAATAAGGCCAATGAAAGTAAAGGTTGCAAGTGAAATCTTTCTGCAACAAATGTTAGAAGCCTAGCCAATCTTGGCCTGTTCCGAGAACAGCCCTTAGAACTTGAACCTCCTCCTGTGCTCTTACAACACTTAATGCTCTTTTCCAATGCTGCCCAAGCCCTGAAACCAGCTTGGACTCTGCATCAGGTGTACATAGTTGGATGGCTCACTTGGTCATAGAGAAATGCTCTCTGCTCCTCACTACCCTCTGTATATCCTATCCTTTTGGAGATTCTGATTGCCTACCTTCTCTTCCCTTTTGAGAGACCCCTGGAGCGGGAAGACCCTCACTCAAGTCTCGAGATGACGAGACCCCACAAGAATTCATGTAAGACCATCCTTGCTGTAATCACACAAGGTTTATTGATAGGAACCAGTCAATTTGGTTTGAGTCTCATATCCCACACAGGGGTAGAGGATTTGACACGGAGTAACTGAGAGAATGGGTATTTTAAGGAAGAAGCCACAACCCAAGAGGGTAGGGATGGCGTCATTGGAAAATGTCAAGAATACCAGTGAAAAATCACAAGGAGAAGCTTCCTGTCTCTCAAGATTGATTTTAAGATAGTAATGTAACTTTACGGTCAGCTAGTTCCTGAGTGAATCTTCCTGTTACCTTTACTAGCTCTGGATCGTGTACTCAAGGGCTTATCTTAAGTCATTTTATCTAGTTCCTGGGAGAGCAGGCTCAAGAAATGTGAACTTTTACCTACTTACAGGCAGACAGCAGGGTCTGGAATTTGAAGTATTTAGGGCTCCTTAGGTGTGAGATAGCATTTTAGCATTTTTAAACTTCTGACATCTTGGCTGCATTTTTTGTTCTTTCATTCCCCAGTTCTCCTACTGGATGCTTCAAATCATAGAACTAAATTTTAGTATAAGACTGAATGGTCTCTGTAAAAATAACACTCTTCTCTTAAAGCGGCACATAATCCTCCGACTTTTAAGAATAAAACAACCCGACCCGCGGATCCCGGCCCACAGCAGCTCTCTACTCCCAAACACCTTGGGAAAGCGACCTCACCGCCTGGACAAGTGGGCACTCCTGAGGCTGCAGAGCTGAAGAGACCACCAACTCTGCCCACACCTGCCCACATCCCTGGCCCAAGAGGAAACTGTATACGGCCTCTAGGTTCCCGTGGGGGAGGGCCAAGGAGCAGCAGGACCCCTGCGCCTGAGACACCACCGGAACCTGAAGGAACAGACCGGATAAACAGTTCTCTGCACCCAAATCCCGTGGGAGGGAGAGCTAAACCTACAGAGAGGCAAACAAGCCTGGGAAACCAGAAGAGACTGCACTCTGCACACATCTCAGACGCCAGAGGAAAACACCAAATGCCATCTGGAACCCTGGTGCACTGAAGCTCCCGGAAACGGCAGCACAGATCTTCCTGGTTGCTGCCCGCCGCGGAGAGCTCATAAGCAGCACCCCATGAGCAAACTTGAGCCTCGGGACCACAGGTAAGACCAACTTTTCTGCTGCAAGTGACCTGCCTGTTGAACTCAAGACACAGGCCCACAGAAACAGCTGAAGACCTGTAGATAGGAAAAACTACATGCCCGAAAGCAGAACACTCTGTCCCCATAACTGGCTGAAAGGAAATAGGAAAACAGGTCCACAGAACTCCTGAAACACGGGCTTATATGACAGTCTAGTCACTCTCAGAAATAGCAGAACAAAGTAAGACTAGAGATAATCTGATGGTGAGAGACAAGCGCAGGAACCCAAGCAACAGAAACCAAGACTACATGCCATCATCGGAGCCCAATTCTCCCATCAAAACAAACATGGAATATCCAAACACACCAGAAAAGCAAGATCTAGTTTCAAAATCATATTTGATCATGATTCTGGAGTACTTCAAGAAAGACATGAAGAAATCCCTTAGAGAACAAGTAGAAGCCTACAGAGAGGAATCGCAAAAATCCCTAAAAGAATTCCAGGAAAACACAATCGAACAGTTGAAGGAATTAAAAATGGAAATAGAAGCAATCAAGAAAGAACACATGGAAACAACCCTGGATATAGAAAACCAAAAGAAGAGACAGGAGCTGTAGATACGAGCTTCACCAACAGAATATAAGAGATGGAAGACAGAGTCTCAGGAGCAGAAGATTCCATAGAAATCATCGACTCAACTGTCAAAGATAATGTAAAGCAGAAAAATCTACTGGTCCAAAACATTCAGGAAATCCAGGACTCAATGAGAAGATCAAACCTAAGGATAATAGCTATAGAAGAGAGTAAAGACTCCCAGCTCAAAGGACCAGTAAATATCCTCAACAAAATCATAGAAGAAAACTTCCCTAACCTATAGAAAGAGATACCCATAAGCATATAAGAAGCCTACAGAACTCCAAATAGATTGGACCAGAAAAGAAACTCCTCCTGTCACATAATAGTCAAAACAACAAATGCACAAAATGCAGAAAGAATATTAACAGCAGTAAGGGAAAAAGGTCAAGTAACATATAAAGGCAGACCTATCAGAATCACACCAAACTTTTCACCAGAAACTTTGAAAGCCAGAAGATCCTGGACAGATGTCATACAGAACCTAAGAAAACACAAATGCCAGCCCAGGGTATTGTATCCTGCAAAACTCTCAATTAACATAGATGGAGAAACCAAGATATTCCATGACAAAACCAAATTTACACAATATCTTTCTACAAATCCAGCACTACAAAGGATAATAAATGGTAAAGCACAACATAAGGAGGCAAGCTATACCATAGAAGAAGTAAGAAACTAATAGTCTTTGCAACAAAACAAAGAGAAGAAAAGCACACAAACATAACCTCACATCCAAATATGAATATAACAGGAAGCAATAATCACTATTTCTTAATATCTCTCAACATCAATGGTCTCAACTCCCCAATAAAAAGACATAGATTAACAAACTGAATACGCAACGAGGACACTGCATTCTGCTGCCTACAGGAAACACATCTCAGAGACAAAACACACCTCAAATACTACCTCAGAGTGAAAGGCTGGAAAACAACTTTCCAAGCAAATGGTCAGAAGAGGCAAGCTGGAGTAGACATTCTAATATCAAATAAAATTAATTTTCAACTAAAACTCATCAAAAAAGATAAGGAAGGACACTTCATATTCATCAAAGGAAAAATCCACCAAGATGAACTCTCAATCCTAAATATCTATGCCCCAAACACAAGGGCACCTACATACGTAAAAGAAACCTTACTAAAGTTCAAAACACACATTGCACCTCACACAATAATCGTGGGAGATTTCAACACCCCACTCTCATCAATGGACAGATCATGGAAACAGAAATTAAGCAGAGATGTAGACAGACTAAGAGAAGTCATGAGCCAAATGGACTTAACGAATATTTATAGAACATTCTATCCTAAAGCAAAAGGATATAACTTCTTCTCAGCTCCTCATGGTACTTTCTACAAAATTGACCATATAATTGGTCAAAAAACAGGCCTCTACAGGTACAGAAAGATAGAAATAATCCCATGCGTGCTATCAGACCACCACGGCCTAAAGCTGGTCTTCAATAACAATAAGGGAAGAATACCCACATATACGTGGAAATTGAACAATGCTATACTCAACAATAACCTGGTCAAGGAATGAAATAAAGAAAGAAATTAAAGACTTTTTAGAATTTAATGAAAATGAAGGTACAACATACCCAAACTTATGGGACACAATGAAAGCTGTGCTAAGAGGAAAACTCATAGCGCTGAGTGCCTGCAGAAAAAAACAGGAAAGAGCATATGTCAGCAGCTTGAAAACACAACAAAAAGCTCTAGAACAAAAAGAAGCAAATACACCCAGGAGGAGTAGAAGGCAGGAAATAATCAAACTCAGAGCTGAAATCAACCAAGTAGAAACAAAAAGGACCATAGAAAGTATCAACAGAACCCAAAATTGGTTCTTTGAGAAAATCAACAAGATAGATAAACCCTTAGCCAGACTAACGAGAGGACACAGAGAGTGTGTCCAAATTAACAAAATCAGAAATGAAAAGGGAGACATAACTACAGATTCAGAGGAAATTCAAAAAATCATCAGATCTTACTATAAAAGCCTATATTCAACAAAACTTGAAAATCTTCAGGAAATGGACAATTTCCTAGACAGATTGCAGGTACCGAAGTTAAATCAGGAACAGATAAACCAGTTAAACAACCCCATAACTCCTAAGGAAATAGAAGCAGTCATTAAAGGTCTCCCATCCAAAAAGAGCCCAGGTCCAGACGGGTTTAGTGCAGAATTCTATCAGACCTTCATAGAAGACCTCGTACCAATATTATCCAAACTATACCACAAAATTGAAACAGATGGAGCACTATCGAATTCCGTCTATGAAGCTACAATTACTCTTATGCCTAAACCACACAAAGACCCAACAAAGAAAGAGAACTTCAGACCAATTTCCCTTATGAATATCGGTGCAAAATACTCAATAAAATTCTGGCAAATCGAATCCAAGAGCACATCAAAACAATCATCCACCATGATCAAGTAGGCTTCATCCCAGGCATGCAGGGATGGTTTAATATACAGAAAACCATCAATGTGATCCATTATATAAACAAACTGAAAGAACAAAACCACATGATCATTTCATTAGATGCTGAGAAAGCATTTGACAAAATTCAACACCCCTTCATGATAAAAGTCCTGGAAAAAATAGGAATTCAGGGCCCATACATAAACATAGTACAAGCCATATACAGCAAGCCAGTTGTTAACATTAAACTAAATGGAGAGAAACTTGAAGCAATCCCACTAAAATCAGGGACTAGACACGGCTGCCCACTCTCTCCATCCTTATTCAATATAGTTCTTGAAGTTCTAGCCAGAGCAATCAGACAACAAAAGGAGGTCAAGGGGATACAGATTGGAAAAGAAGAAGTAAAAACATCACTATTTGCAGATGATATGATAGTATATTTAAGTGATCCCAAAAGTTCCACCAGAGAACTACTAAAGCTGATAAACAACTTCAGCAAAGTGGCTGGGTATAAAATTAACTCAAATAAATCATTAGCCTTCCTCTACACAAAAGAGAAACAAGCCGAGAAAGAAATTAGGGAAACGACACCCTTCATAATAGACCCAAATAATATAAAGTACCTCGGTGTGACTTTAACCAAGCAAGTAAAAGATCTGTACAATAAGAACTTCAAGACACTGAAGAAAGAAATTGAAGAAGACCTTAGAAGATGGAAAGATCTCCCATGCTCATGGATTGGCAGGATCAATATAGTAAAAATGGCCATTTTACCAAAAGCGATCTACAGATTCAATGCAATCCCCGTCAAAATACCAATCCAATTCTTCAAAGAGTTAGACAGAACACTTTGCAAATTCATCTGGAATAACAAAAAACCCAGGATAGCTAAAACTATCCTCAACAATAAAAGGACTTCAGGGGGAATCACTATCCCTGAACTCAAGCAGTATTACAGAGCAATAGTGATAAAAACTGCATGGTATTGGTACAGAGACAGACAAATAGACCAATGGAATAGAATTGAAGACCCAGAAATGAACCCACACACCTATGGTCACTTGATTTTTGACAAAGGAGCCAAAACCATCCAATGGAAAAAAGATAGCATTTTCAGCAAATGGTGCTGGTTCAACTGGAGGTCAACATGTAGAAGAATGAAGATCGATCCATGCTTATCACCCTGTACAAAGCTTAAGTCCAAGTGGATCAAGGACCTCCACATCAAACCAGACACACTCAAACTAATAGAAGAAAAACTAGGGAAGCATCTCGAACACATGGGCACTGGAAAAAATTTCCTGAACAAAACACCAATGGCGTATGCTCTAAGATCAAGAATCGACAAATGGGATCTCATAAAACTGCAAAGCTTCTGTAAGGCAAAGGACACTGTGGTTAGGACAAAACGGCAACCAACAGATTGGGAAAAGATCTTTACCAATCCTACAACAGATAAAGGGCTTATATCCAAAATATACAAAGAACTCAAGAAGTTAGACTGCAGGGAGACAAGTAACCCTATTAAAAAATGGGGTTCAGAGCTAAACAAAGAATTCACAGCTAAGGAATGCCGAATGGCTGAGAAACACCTAAAGAAATGTTCAACATCTTTAGTCATAAGGGAAATGCAAATCAAAACAACCCTGAGATTTCACCTCACACCAGTGAGAATGGCTAAGATCAAAAACTCAGGTGACAGCAAATGCTGGCGAGGATGCGGAGAAAAAGGAACACTTCTCCATTGTTGGTGGCATGGCAGACTGGTACAACCATTCTGGAAATCAGTCTGGAGTTTCCTCAGAAAATTGGACATTGAACTGCCTGTGGATCCAGCTATACCTCTCTTGGGCATATACCCAAAAGATGCCCCAACATATAAAAAAGACACGTGCTCCACTATGTTCATCCCAGCCTTATTTATAATAGCCAGAAGCTGGAAAGAACCCAGATGCCCTTCAACAGAGGAATGGATACAAAAATGTGGTACATCTACACAATGGAATATTACTCAGCTATCAAAAACAATAACTTTATGAAATTCATAGGCAAATGGTCGGAACTGGAAAATATCATCCTGAGTGAGATTACCCAATCATAGAAAAACACACATGGTATGCACTCATTGATAAGTGGCTATTAGCCCAAATGCTTGAATTACCCTAGATGCCTAGAACAAATGAAACTCAAGACGGATGATCAAAATGTGAATGCTTCACTCCTTCTTTAAAAGGGGAACAAGAATACCCTTGGCAGGGAATAGAGAGGCAAAGATTAAAACAGACACAGAAGGAACACCCATTCAGAGCCTGCCCCACATGTGGCCCATGCATATACAGCCACCCAATTAGACAAGATGGATGAAGCAAAGAAGTGCAGACCGACAGGAGCCAGATGTAGATCGCTCCTGAGAGACACAGCCAGAATACAGCAAACACAGAGGCGTATGCCAGCAGCTAACCACTAAACTGAGAACGGGACCCCCGTTGAAGGAATCAGAGAAAGAACTGGAAGAGCTTGAGGGGGCTCGAGACCCCATATGTACAACAATGCCAAGCAACCAGAGCTTCCAGGGACTAAGCCACTACCTAAAGACTATACATGGACTGACCCTGGACTCTGACCTCATAGGTAGCAATGAATATTCTAGTAAGAGCACCAGTGGAAGGGGAAGCCCTGGGTCCTGCTAAGACTGAACCCCCAGTGAACCAGATTGTTGGGGGGAGGGTGACAAGAGGGGGAGGATGGTGAGGGGAATACCCATAAAGAAGGGGAGGCGGAGGGGGATGTTTGCCTGGAAACCGGGAAGGGGAATAACACTCGAAATGTACATAAGAAATACTCAAGTTAATAAAAAAAAAGATTCAATAAAAGTTTGGCTGCAGCAAGGAAAAAAAAAGGATGTCCAAGCTTGTAAGCCGTGATGGGGCTGGAGCACAAATCAAAAGGCGTGGGTAGAAAATTATTCATGCCTAGAAGCTGTAATTCATTTTATGCACAGGAAAAGAGAATAATATTAAAGGAGTGCCTTTCATTAATTAAAAAAAAAGAATAATACAACCCCAGAATTGTCTAGGTAGAAACAACATTTTTTTCTCTAGTGTAGCACAAAGACCTCCTTCTTTAAAGAATATCAGGTCTAATTTTCTCCTATTCTGAAAGAATAACTCTGAGCGTTAGGTTAGGGATTCTTGGGGCTCAGCTAAAAATCTATTTACTCTTTTTATATGGCAGTTCTCAATCCTCCATAAGCCTTGTGTTGTAGGGCAATAGCAGATGTCATTGTACCTGCTCTGGCAGTACCTAAACTCAGCCTTAAGATAATTGCCAGAGTAATTTCTAACTCTCTTTTGCATCTTATTAAGTCTTTAGCATCAGGATTACAATTTGGACACTATCTGAACTTATACACAAAAGTCATGACTGCCATTTAGAACTTTTAAACTTATACAGGTTGTGATCCCTGAGGGATAGTCCCAAAAAGTGTTAGGAGAACTAACATATGCAATGTTACATCATTTGCAATAGAAATCAAGCCTACCCCCACACCTGAGATTGGGGGATCTATCTTGATAGAAGCCAGGGGAAACATACAATTCTTTTTTCTAAAGCACACTCCTTAATTGAACATTATATTATATTATATTATATTATATTAACCCCACCAGTCACATCTCTGATGTATCCACTTACCTGATGTGCAGGTCCAGGGAGCTGGTTGAAGATCTGAGTGTCCTTCTAGGTCCCAGCTCTTAGCCCCAACAACTAGTATGCAACTGGTGAGGGCTGAGACTTGACAGCTGCCAGGGTGGTTAGCAACACCAAATACGGTCCTTACTAGCGAGGCTTGAGAGCCTGGGCTCTGTGTCATCTTATGTAACCAAGTCTCTGACCTGGAACTGGTGAGATGTCTCAGGGGACCCCAGGGCATAGGCTGCTGACAGCTGAGACCAGAATTCTTTCTCTATAACCTGTAGGTCTTTTAGCCTGGCATACAAATCATTATTACTATGACATTTTGGTTTAAGAACATCATCTAATACTATTAGAGGAGCTGAGGCCCCATATAAGATCTCAAAGGGCTTAAGGCTGAATATGGAAGGGATATTTCTTGCTCTGAAGAGCGCAAGAGGGAAGGAGTGCCACCCAGTCTGAGGCAGTCTCCATGGTCAATTTGGTCAGGGTCTCTTTTAGGGTTTTATGTGTTTATTCTACCTGTTCTGAACTTTGAGGTCTGTAGATACAATGTAATTTTTAATTGACCGCTAAATACCTGGCCACACCCTGGCTTACCTGAACAACAGAAGCAGGGCTGTTGTCCATCCTGATTACCTTGGACATTCCAACTGGGGAAAGATTTCTTCCAGTTTCTTCTTGATGACTACCGAGGCCATCTCTTGCTTGTTGGGGAAAGCTTCTGTCTATTCCTGAAAAGGTATCTACAAGTACTAGGAGACACTTGTGACCATATTTTTTTGGTTATATCTCAGTGAAGTTCACTTCGACTTCTCACTAAACTCTCTAGGCCTCTTTGTCCTGTTCGCTTGTTAGGCATTCACTTGCTAACATATCTTACACTTTTTTACTTTCTTGGATAAGCTTCTTATCCCCTAAATGAGTCCATTTGTGTATTTGGCAAAGTGAGCCTTTTGTTTGTTCTCTGGGGAGTATAGCTTTCCCTCAAGTGTGTCATTGTCTTTTCTCTTTCAAACAATTTGGGCATTTTCTTCTGTTGTACATTGTAAGTGAGGCCATCGCTTAGTCTAATTCCAGTTCCCAGTGACTGTCTCTTGCAGGCCTGCAACCTGGATAGGCTCCTGCATAGCCATTTTTCAAGCCACTTAATCTGCTTTGCTATTGTCCCATGCCACAGATTTTTTTCCCTCCTGATGTCCTGGGCAATGAAAAAACTCACAGTTGCTGGCTTCGTCAGGGCATCCAAGAGATGGCAAACACATCTGCATTCATGTGCTGGGGGGTAGAGTTTTGTCCATCTCACATAACATTTGTGTCGTCCACCATGGCAGCACCCACTCATCTCTGACCTTCGTGAAGAGAACTGTTCCCTTACTGTAGACAAGGTAGCCTTGGCTTTCAGCAGGGCTCAATTGGTCAGTCGCAGAGGTCTTCCTTCCACTCATGGGCTTCTGCCAGTACTTGACACTCGTGTTATGGTGGTTCTAGGTCAGGATGGGGCAGCAAGGTGACCAGATTGCCCCCAACTGGTGGAGGATCTAGTCCATGTCAGCTGACCTGTGGTCCCATCCTCTGGGACATTCATTCAAAGGCAAAACATCAGCCACACTACCACAGTTTAAGTCATGCATTGGATGATAATTGTTAGTGCCCGCCTGGCTGGAGTGGTGTTTTCCAGGCAGAACAGCACTAAGCCACACATGTCCCAGCATCAACTACTGTTACACTCAGACAGGTATTAAGCTCCACATACGAAGTCTGCAGGTATGCATAGACATGGCCTCACCCAGTCATTTAAGCCCATGCAAGCCATTTTGGAGAGCAAATTTCTCATGATCAAGGGAGAGGGGCAGTCAGGGATGACCATGAACTAATGGGTTACATGGCCCATGCCAAGATCCACTGTTCTTCGGGTAGTCCATAAGTATTGTTTGTTATCGGTAGCTACCTGAACCCAAGGTCTCTTAATGGACGCTGGCCCACTTGGACATAGAAACACAGAGTGTTGGGCCCCTGTATACACAAAACACAGGGTGGGCTCTCCCTCTATCCTGGGGCAATCGCTGACCCAGTGTCCTTCTCTTTACAATAGGCACACTGACCTTTAGCCAGGAATTCTCTTCTGTTTCCAGGTACTATCTTCCTAGTCTCTCTAAGTACTGTGGCCAGTATAAGTTTTTTATACTGTCTTTTATGTCTCTTTAGCTCTCTAGCTTCCTCTTCTTTCTGTCTCTTTTTTGCCCTAGCTTTCTGCTCATTTTATCTTCTTTCTTTTACCCTGAAACACACTTCAACATTACTTTCTTTGCAACTTATACTATCCCTCTCAACAACTTATGTTAACCCTTTAAGTTTCTGCAACTTTTTCCTTATAATCTTTTTTTTAATTTAACCAAATTTGTGAGGCGTTTTTCAGCCCGTCAGAGACCCGCCATTGGCGGCTGGTGGTAGACCTGGCCCTCCATAATGTCAGGCATATCGAAGGCAACAGGCAGAAGCGAGGGCCTTCCATCCTTGTCTCGAACATTTTTTTCTGGCCTCTAGTAGGATTCTATATTTCCTCCCAGGTAAAGAGAACCTGTAACAGCTACTAACAAGCACCTCAAGTGGGATGGTGAGAAAACAAGAAGAGAGTCAAGAAAATAGAGGACTGCCAAAGAGGACAAACAGCATTCAGTCACACAGAAAGACAATCAAAACATTAACAGACAAAATACAGAAGTGCACACAAAAACAAAAAAACAAGGGGCCACCGCAAGATCACTACAAAACTGAAATGATTCAGATGGGAGCTTCCATGAGCCCAACAAAGACAGATGAAGGGGAGTGGATTCTACATCACTCCTCCTCCCCAACGGGACACCAAAGACGGATGGAGGAGAGGAGATTCTACAAAAATGATGGTTAAGTCAAAGGTGCCCTCTGGAGGCCAGCCAACATCAAATGCCAGCCACTCCAAGGAGCAAAAAGTCTGCCATGGTCCCTTCTTAATCTCAACTGACAAGTTGTATGCTCTAGCCCTAACTTCAGTCCAGTGGTCTAAAGTCAAACTCAGAGGAGCTCCATCATCAAAGTCATAAGTAACACACACACACACACACACACACACACACACACACACACACACACACGACCTAAGACACACAGAAAAAGACCACTCTGGAAATATAGACGGCTGGGAGGGCAGGTCTCTTCTAAAATCCAGGAGAATGACCGAATCCCTACTGTCACCCAGACGGGAATCTCCCAGGCATCCCTGGGGTCCCTCCACACCTCCTGGGATATCTCCCAGGGCAGCACACTCAGTGAGCCCCTGGCACATCGACCAATACTCACATTCCCCTGTCTCCTCCTGAGATGCAAGCTTCCATCTCTACCCAAGACATGAGTGACTGCAAACACCAGTACTCACAAGCAACTATAGACCTAGAGTCCAGCCAGCACAGATACACAAAGATACAACACAAAGACACAGACACTATCTTACTTCCAAGTGGGTCTTCTGACAGGAGGGTGGTTGCTGATCCTGGATGAGCCTCCAAATGAAAGTCCCCAGAGGAGGGAGACTCTCACTCAAGTCTGCAGGTGACACAACCCACAAGAACTCACAAAAAAAACGGTCCTTGTTGTAATCATATAGGGTATATTGATAGGAACCAGTGCACCGGGGTCAAGACTCGTATCCCACGTAGGGGTAGAGGAGTTCGACCCCGAGTAGCTGAGAGAAGGGGTATTTAAAGGAAGAAGCCTCAACCCAAGGGGGTAGGGATGGCATCACTGGAAATTGTCGAGAATACCAGTGAAAATTCACAAGAAGTTTCCTATCTTTCAAGATGGCTTTTAAGATTGTAATCAAACTTTATCATCAGCTAATTCCTGGGAAAATCTTCCTGTTATCTTTACTAGGTCAGGATCATGTACTTAAGGTATATTCTTAAGCCCTTTTATCTAGTTCTTGGGAGAACAGGCTCAAGAAATGTAACCCTATACCTACATACAGACAGAGAACAGGGTCTACAATTTGAGGTAATTAGGGCTACTTAGGGGTGAGATAGCATTTTAGCTGTTTGAAACTTCTGAATTCTGGCCTGCATTTTTTATTCTTTAACTATCCCTGTGGGAGTGACAGATTCCATACTTTTCTTCCTCAACTTCATCCTGACCTTTTATCCACAAATGCAAGCAGACTGAAACTAGCACTGTTATTAGATGCTGGATCTTCAACAGTGACTATGACAGAACTGACACCTGCCCTTGATGAGCAGTTCTGTGAGACATTTTACAATGGTTTGTTCATCCATCAAACAATAACTCTACCATCTTCCTCAGTCTTATTCAAAGAATTACACGTGTTTTTTACTTCTCTGGTGTGAGTAAGGCAACATATATGATACCAAGGCATGGTGGTGCATACATTAATTCCCAATATTTGAGCAGTATAAGCAGTAGGATTTTTATGAATTTGAAGCTAGATTGTTCTACTCAGTGAGATTTCCTCTGTAGGACATGTAGGAGAAAAAATATTTATTCTTTATACCATCTCCCTCAGTAATTTAAGTTCCTTTACACTCCGTTCTCCCAAACAAAATACCCTGTCAAACTTTTCCAGTTTTCTGCTTTATTACACCTGGGCCCTACTATTTTTCTCTGTCTCTTTCTTATTTAAGCATTTTGATTATGTTGTGAATATATTCCTCTAGGCAATAACCTTTTAGGTGTTCAATAAGGTCTTTCCAAGAGATACTAATTTTAATATCTTTACTTGGTTTCCTTATTTTGGTTAGATAAAACATTGTGATGGAAACTGACTAAGTGGTGAGACTGTTTATATCGCCTTATATGCTACTCTTCACTGTCAGCTTCTCTCATGAGTCTTATGAACCAGATATGTAAATCACCAACAATCCCTGTGTTGGAATCTGAGGTGGTGGAATTTGGGGGTGAGGCTTTTGGGAGATAATTAGGTCATGAGAGAAAACTCCTAGAAATGAGACTCATGTCCTTATTAAAGAAAAAAACAAAAGGACATCTAGTTTCTTCTCATGTGTGTGAATACACAGAAGAGAGTCATTTAGGAACCAGGAAATAGCCTCACCAGGCCACTGAATCTGGGCAACCAATGTGCTGTATTCCCTTGCCTTCAGATACATGAGAATTGTTTTCCTCAAGACAGAGACCACTTCAGAAAGCCACAACAGTTCAAAATTTGTTACGGATCCCAGTCACAACAGATATACCTACAAGACAACCACTAGGCATAAGTATTGGGCATCTTAAGGGTATGTTTGAAAAGTTATAAAGGCCAGAGTATTCTGGGGTTTGCTGTGAGATTGTGTCACTTGGAAATATCAGAAGCTACAGCCATGATGTCTTATCAACATGACTGTTTAAACATGCACTGAACAAGGACAACAATAGCTATGCTAATATGATTGTGAAGGATGTATCTTCTTATTTTGTCCATTTTAAACTTGTTATGGAAAATTTTTGGTCCTTTTTATTTCCATCGTCATTTAAACCATTTTTTAAATTTCTATTAAAATTGTTGAGAAGACTGTTATTGAGGTTGAAGAAGGTAAGGAGATTGATGATCACACATTTGAAAAGGCCTTCCTCAGTAGTTGTAAGAACAGAACACTCTAAACATTATTATATTATGAGATACAAAGATTGCTTAGTGGATAAGGTTATTTAATATTCTAGTAAAGGACCTAGTTTTGTTCACAACGTCCACCTCAGGGTAATTACAACCACCCATACCTACAGATCAAGGGTATTTGCACTGAAACACCACTTTAGGGGTCAGAAGGCTCCAAAATGTGCCTAATACAAATAGAAACAAGTGCAGATATGCATATAAATATATACTCAAATACAAACATTTGTAAATAAATAAATGTAAAGGAGTTATTACTAGATGAATTGGAAATTAAATCCAATTATGTATGTGTGTGTGTGTGTGTGTGTGTATACTCATTAAGAAAGAGCAATGAATCAAATTTTAATGTAAGATGCACAGTGTGCTGAGGCTGTTTTTGTTGTTTGTGTATATGCGACTTGAGAGATGACCACTCAGTGTTTTACAACATTATGGGAATTCATCACAGGAAGAGGCTTATTCTACTCTTCTGAGTAGTTTTACTATTTTTTTTTATTTTTTTCTCCATCTTCATTAACTTGGATATTTCTTATTTACATTTCAATTGTAGTTCTCTTTCCAAGTTTCTGAGTCAACATCCCCCTAAACCCTAGCCCTCCCCTTCTATATGGGTGTTCCCATCGCCATCTTCCCCCCCTTGCCGCTCTCCCCCCAACAATCACGTTCACTGGGGGTTCAGTCTTGGCAGGACCAAGGGCTTACCCTTCCACTGGTGATCTTACTAGGCTATTCATTGCTACCTATGTGGTTGGAGCCCAGGGTCAGTCCATGTACAGTCTTTGAGTAGGGGCTTAGTCCCTGGAAACTCTGGTTTGTTGGAATTGTTGTTCATATGGGGTCTCGAGCCCCTTCAAGCTCTTTCAGTTCTTTCTCTGAATCCTTAAATGGGGGTCCCGTTCTCAGTTCAGTGGTTTGCTGCTGGCATTCGCCTATGTATTTGCTGTATTCTGCTGTGTCTCTAAGGAGAGATCTACATCTGCTTCCTATCAGCCTGCACTTCTTTGCTTCATCCATCTTATCTACTTTGGTGGCTGTATATGTATGGGCGACACGTAGGGTAGGCTCTGAATGGGTGTTTCTTCTGCCTCTGTTTTAATCTTTGCCTCCCTATTCCCTGCCAAGGGTAATCTTGTTCCGCTTTTAAAGAAGGAGTGAAGCATTTGCATTTTAGTCATCCTTCTTGAGATTCATGTGTTCTGTGCATCTAGGGTAATTAGAGCATTTAGGCTGATATCCGTTTATCAGTGAGTTCATACCAGGTGTGTTCTTCTGTGATTGGATTAGCTCACTCAGGACAATATTTTCCAGTTCCATCCATTTGGTTATGAATTTCGTAAAGTCATTGTTTTTCATAGCTGAGTAGTATTCCATTGTGCAGATATACCATATTTTCTGTATCCATTCCTCTTTTGAAGTGCATCTGTGTTTTTTCCACCTTCTGGCTATCATAAATAAGGCTGCGATGAACATAGTGGAGCACCTGTCTTTTTTATATGTTGGGGCATCTTTTGGGTATATGCCCAAGAGAAGTATAGCTGGATCCTCAGGTAATGCAATGTCCAATTTTCTGAGGAACCTCCAGACTGATTTCCAGAATGGTAGTACCAGTCTGCAATCCCACCAAAAATGGAGGAGTGTTCCTCTTTCTTCACCTCCTCACCAGCATCTGCTGTCACACGAGTTTTTGATCTTAGCCATTCTCACTGGTGTGAGGTGAGACACAGGGTTATTTTGATTTGCATTTCCCTTATGAATAAAGATGTTCAAGATTTTTTTAGGTGTTTCTCAGCCATTCGGCATTCCTCAACTGTAAATTCCTTGTTTAGCTCTGAACCCCATTTTTGATAGGGTTATTTGTCTCCCTGCAGTCTAAGTTCTTGAGTTCTTTGTATATTTTGAATATAAGCCCTCTATCAGTTGGAGGATTGGTAAAGATCTTTTCCCAATCTGTTGGTTGCCATTTTGTCCTAACAACAGTGTTTTTTGCCTTACGGAAGCTTTGCAGTTTTATGAGATCCCATTTGTCGATTCATGATCTTAGAGCCTAAGCTTTTGGTGTTTTGTTCAGCAAATTTTCTCCAGTTCCCAGGTGTTCGAGATTCTTCCCCACTTTTTCATCTATTAGTTTGAGTGTATCTGGTTTGATGTGGAAGTCCTTGATCCACTTGGACATAAGCTTTGTACAGGATGATAAGAATGGATAGATCAGCATTCTTCTACATGCTGACCTCCAGTTGAACCAGCACCATTTGCTGAAAATGCTGTCTTTTTCCATTGGATGGTTTTAGCTCCTTTTTCAAAAATTAAGTGCCCACAGTTGTGTGGGTTCATTTCTGGGTCTTCAATTCTCTTTCCCTGCTCTATATGTCTGTCTCCTTACCAATAACATACAGTTTTAATCACTATTGCTCTGAAATACTGCTTGAGTTAAGGGATACTTATTCCCCCAGAAGTCCTTTTATTGTTGAGGATAGTTTTAGCTATCCTGGGTTATTCCAGATGAATTTGCAAATTGTTCTGTCTAACTCTGTAAAGAATTGGGTTGGAATTTTAATGGGAAATGCATTGAATCTGTAGATTGCTTTTGGTAAAATAGCCATTTTTACTATATTATTCCTGCCAATGCATGAGCATGGAAGATCTGTCCATCTTCTGAGATCTTCTTCAATTTCTTTCTTCAGAGGCTTAAAGGTCTTATCATACAGATTTTTCACTTGCTTAGATAAATTCACAACGAGGTGTTTTATATCATTCGGGACTGTTATGAAGGCTGTCATTTCTGTAATTTATTTCTCGACTTGTTTCTCTTTTGTATGGAGGAAGGCTACTGATTTATTTGAGTTAATTTTATATCCATCCACTTTGTTAAGGTGTTTACCATGTTCAGTAGTTCTCTGGTGGAACTTTTTGGATCACATAAGTATACAATCATATCATCTGCAAATAGTGATATTTTGACTTCCTCCTTTCTAATCTTTATCCCTTTGATCTCTTTCTTTGTCTGATTGTTCTGTCTAGGTCTTTGAGAACTATATTGCATAAGTAGGGAGAGAGGGGGCAGCCTTGTCTAGTCCCTGATTTTAGTGGGATTGCTTTAAGCTTCTCTCCATTTAGTTTAATATTAGCTAATGG
The DNA here is from genome assembly GCF_021556685.1 of Rattus norvegicus. Classification (NCBI taxonomy): domain Eukaryota; kingdom Metazoa; phylum Chordata; class Mammalia; order Rodentia; family Muridae; genus Rattus; species Rattus norvegicus. Next base: position 42,276,805 of record NC_141541.1, read on the forward strand.
TACCTGTATATGGCTTTTACTAGGTTTAGGTATGGGCCTGTAATTCCTGTTCTTTCCAGGAGTTTTATCATGAAGGGATGTTGAATGTTGTCAAATCCTTCCTCAGCATCTAATGAAATTATCGTGTGATTTTTGTCTTTAAGTTTGTTTATGTAGTGGATTACATTGACGGTTCTCTATAAGTTAAACCAACCCTGCATCCCTGGAATGAAGACTACCTTATCATGATGGATGATTGTTTTGATGTCCCCTTGGTTTCGGTTTGCCAAAATTTTACTGATCATCTTTGCATTGATATTCATAAGGGTTATTGATCTGAAATTCTCTTTGTTGGGTCTTTATGTGGTTTAGGTATAAGAGTAATTGTGGCTTCATAGAAGGAATTTGGTAGCACTCAATCTGTTTTAATTTCGTGGATAGTATTGGTGTGAGGTCTTCCCCGAAGGTCTGATAGAATTCTGCACTGAAACCATCTGGACCTGGGCTCTTTTTGGTTGGGAGACATTCAGTGACTGCTTCTATTCTTTTAGGAGTTATGGGGGTATTTAAATGGTTTATTTGTTCCTGATTTAACTTGAGTACCTGGTATCTATATAGGAAATTGTACAATTCCTCCAGATTTTCAAGTTTTTTTTTATTAACTTGAGTATTTCTTATATACATTTCGAGTGTTATTCCCTTTCCCGATTTCCGGGCAAAAATCACCCTCCCCCCTCCCCCTCCCGCCTCCCCCTCCCCTTCCTTATGGGTATTCCCCTCCCAACCATCCCCCCATTGCCGCCCTCCCGCCAACAGTCTAGTTCACTGGGGGTTCAGTCTTAGCAGGACCCAGGGCTTCCCCTTCCACTGGTGCTCTTACTAAGATATTCATTGCTACCTATGTGGTCAGAGTCCAGGGTCAGTCCATGTATAGTCTTTAGGTAGTGGCTTAGTCCCTGGAAGCTCTGGTTGCTTGGCATTGTTGTACATATGGGGTCTCGAGCCCCTTCAAGCTCTTACAGTTCTTTCTCTAATTCCTTCAACAGGGGTTCTATTCTCAGTTCAGTGGTTTGCTGCTGGCATTCGCCTCTGTATTTGCTGTATTCTGGCTGTGTCTCTCAGGAGCGATCTACATCCGGCTCCTGTCGGTCTGCACTTCTTTGCTTCATCCATCTTGTCTAATTGGGTGGCTGTATATGCATGGGCCACATGTGGGGCAGGCTCTGAATGGGTGTTCCTTCTGTGTCTGTTTTAATCTTTGCCTCTCTATTCCCTGCCAAGGGTATTCTTGTTCCCCTTTTAAAGAAGGAGTGAAGCATTCACATTTTGATCATCCGTCTTGAGTTTCATTTGTTCTAGGCATCTAGGGTAATTCAAGCATTTGGGCTAATAGCCACTTATCAATGAGTGCATACCATGTGTGTTTTTCTATGATTGGGTAATCTCACTCAGGATGATATTTTCCAGTTCCGACCATTTGCCTATGAATTTCATAAAGTTATTGTTTTTGATAGCTGAGTAATATTCCATTGTGTAGATGTACCACATTTTTGTATCCATTCCTCTGTTGAAGGGCATCTGGGTTCTTTCCAGCTTCTGGCTATTATAAATAAGGCTGGGATGAACATAGTGGAGCACGTGTCTTTTTTATATGTTGGGGCATCTTTTGGGTATATGCCCAAGAGAGGTATAGCTGGATCCACAGGCAGTTCAATGTCCAATTTTCTGAGGAAACTCCAGATTGATTTCCAGAATGGTTGTACCAGTCTGCCATGCCACCAACAATGGAGGAGTGTTCCTTTTTCTCCGCATCCTCGCCAGCATTTGCTGTCACCTGAGTTTTTGATCTTAGCCATTCTGACTGGTGTGAGGTGAAATCTCAGGGTTGTTTTGATTTGCATTTCCCTTATGACTAAAGATGTTGAACATTTCTTTAGGTGTTTCTCAGCCATTCGGCATTCCTTAGCTGTGAATTCTTTGTTTAGCTCTGAACCCCATTTTTTAATAGGGTTACTTGTCTCCCTGCAGTCTAACTTCTTGAGTTCTTTGTATATTTTGGATATAAGCCCTTTATCTGTTGTAGGATTGGTAAAGATCTTTTCCCAATCTGTTGGTTGCCGTTTTGTCCTAACCACAGTGTCCTTTGCCTTACAGAAGCTTTGCAGTTTTATGAGATCCCATTTGTCGATTCTTGATCTTAGAGCATACGCCATTGGTGTTTTGTTCAGGAAATTTTTTCCAGTGCCCATGTGTTCGAGATGCTTCCCTAGTTTTTCTTCTATTAGTTTGAGTGTGTCTGGTTTGATGTGGAGGTCCTTGATCCACTTGGACTTAAGCTTTGTACAGGGTGATAAGCATGGATCGATCTTCATTCTTCTACATGTTGACCTCCAGTTGAACCAGCACCATTTGCTGAAAATGCTATCTTTTTTCCATTGGATGGTTTTGGCTCCTTTGTCAAAAATCAAGTGACCATAGGTGTGTGGGTTCATTTCTGGGTCTTCAATTCTATTCCATTTGTCTATCTGTCTGTCTCAGTACCAATACCATGCAGTTTTTATCACTATTGCTCTATAATACTGCTTGAGTTCAGGGATAGTGATTCCACCCTGAAGTCCTTTTATTGTTGAGGATAGTTTTAGCTATCCTGGGTTTTTTGTTATTCCAGATGAATTTGCAAATTGTTCTGTCTAACTCTTTGAAGAATTGGATTGGTATTTTGATGGGGATTGCATTGAATCTGTAGATCGCTTTTGGTAAAATGGCCATTTTTACTATATTGATCCTGCCAATCCATGAGCATGGGAGATCTTTCCATCTTCTAAGGTCTTCTTCAATTTCTTTCTTCAGTGTCTTGAAGTTCTTATTGTACAGATCTTTTACTTGCTTGGTTAAAGTCACACCGAGGTACTTTATATTAATTGGGTCTATTATGAAGGGTGTCGTTTCCCTAATTTCTTTCTCGGCTTGTTTCTCTTTTGTGTAGAGGAAGGCTAATGATTTATTTGAGTTAATTTTATACCCAGCCACTTTGCTGAAGTTGTTTATCAGCTTTAGTAGTTCTCTGGTGGAACTTTTGGGATCACTTAAATATATTATCATATCATCTGCAAATAGTGATGTTTTGACTTCTTCTCCGATCTGTATCCCCTTGACCTCCTTTTGTTGTCTGATTGCTCTGGCTAGAACTTCAAGAACTATATTGAATAAGTACGGAGAGAGTGGGCAGCCTTGTCTAGTCCCTGATTTTAGTGGGATTGCTTCAAGTTTCTCTCCATTTAGTTTAATGTTAGCAACTGGTTTGCTGCATATGGCTTTTACTATGTTTCGGTATGGGCCTTGAATTCCTATTCTTTCCAGGACTTTTATCATGAAGGGGTGTTGAATTTTTTCAAATGCTTTCTCAGCATCTAATGAAATGATCATGTGGTTTTGTTCTTTCAGTTTGTTTATATAATGGATAACGTTAATGGTTTTCCGTATATTAAAACATCCCTGCATGCCTGGGATGAAGACTACTTGATCATGGTTGATTATTGTTTTGATGTGCTCTTGGATTCAGTTTGCCAGAATTTTATGGAGTATTTTATGTTGATATTCATAAGGGAAAATGGTCTGAAGTTCTCTTTCTTTGTTGGGTCTTTGTGTGGTTTAGGTATAAGAGTAATTGTGGCTTCATAGAAGGAATTCGGTAGTGCTCCATCTGTTTCAATTTTGTGGAATAGTTTGGATAATATTGGTATGAGGTCTTCTATGAAGGTATGATAGAATTCTGCACTAAACCCGTCTGGACCTAGGCTCTTTTTGGTTGGGAGACCTTTATTGACTGCTTCTATTTCCTTAGGAGTTATGGGGTTGTTTAACTGGTTTATCTGTTCCTGATTTAACTTCGGTACCTGGTATCTGTCTAGGAAATTGTCCATTTCCTGCAGATTTTCAAGTTTTGTTGAATACAGGCTTTTATAGTAAGATCTGATGATTTTTTTAATTTCCTCTGAATCTGTAGTTTTGTCTCCCTTTTCATGTCTGATTTTGTTAATTTGGACACACTCTCTGTGTCCTCTCGTTAGTCTGGCTAAGGGTTTATCTATCTTGTTGATTTTCTCAAAGTACCAACTTTTGGTTCTGTTGATTCTTTCTATGGTCCTTTTTGTTTCTACTTGGTTAATTTCAGCTCTGAGTTTGATTATTTCCTGCCTTCTACTCCTCCTGGGTGTATTTGCTTCTTTTTGTTCTAGAGCTTTTAGGTGTGCTGTCAAGCTGCTGACATATGCTCTTTCCTGTTTCTTTCTGCAGGCACTCAGTGCTATGAATATTCCTCTTAGCACAGCTTTCATTGTGTCCCATAATTTTGGGTATGTTGTACCTTCATTTTCATTAAATTCTAAAAAGTCTTTAATTTCTTTCTTTATTTCTTCCTTGACCAGGTTATCATTGAGTATAGCATTGTTCAATTTCCAAGTATATGTGGGTATTCTTCCCTTATTGTTATTGAAGAACAGTTTTAGGCCATGGTGGTCCGATAGCACGCATGGGATTATTTCTATCTTTCTGTACCTGTTGAGGCCCGTTTTTGACCAATTATATGGTCAATTTTGGAGAAAGTACCATGAGGAGCTGAGAAGAAGGTATATCCTTTTGCTTTAGGATAGAATGTTCTATAAATATCTGTTAAGTCCATTTGGCTCATGACTTCTCTTAGTCTGTCAACGTCTCTGTTTAATTTCTGTTTCCATGATCTGTCCATTGATGAGAGTGGGGTGTTGAAATCTCCTACTATTCTTGTATGAGGGGCAATGTGTGTTTTGAGCTTTAGTAAGGTTTCTTTTACGTATGTAGGTGCCCTTGTATTTGGGGCATAGATATTTAGGATTGAGAGTTCATCTTGGTGGATTTTTCCTTTGATGAATATGAAGTGTCCTTCCTTGTCTTTTTTGATGACTTTTAGTTGAAAATTGATTTTATCTGATATTAGAATGGCAACTCCAGCTTGCTTCTTCCGACCATTTGCTTGGAAAGTTGTTTTCCAGCCTTTCACTCTGAGGTAGTGTCTGATTTTGTCTCTGAGGTGTGTTTCCTGTAGGCAGCAGAATGCAGAGTCCTCGATGCTTATCCAGTTTGTTAATCTATGTCTTTTTATTGGGGAGTTGAGGCCATTGATGTTGAGAGATATTAAGGAATAGTGATTATTGCTTCCTGTCGTATTCATATTTGGATGTGAGTTTATGATTGTGTGCTTTTCTTCTCTTTGTTTTGTTGCCAAGACGATTAGTTTCTTGCTTCTTCTAGGGTATAGCTTGCCTCCTTATGTTGGGCTTTACCATTTATTATCCTTTGTAGTGCTGGATTTGTAGAAAGATATTGTGTAAATTTGGTTTTGTCATGGAATATCTTGTTTTCTCCATCTATGTTAATTGAGAGTTTTTCAGGATACAGTAACCTGGGCTGGCATTTGTGTTCTCTTAGGGTCTGTATGACATCAGTCCAGGATCTTCTGGCCTTCATAGTTTCTGGCGAGAAGTCTGGTGTGATTCTGATAGATCTGCCTTTATATGTTACTTGACCTTTTTCCCTTACTGCTTTTAATATTCTTTCTTTATTTTGTGCGTTTGGTGTTTTGACTATTATGTGACGGTAGGTGTTTCTTTTCTGGTCCAATCTATTTGGAGTTCTGTAGGCTTCTTGTATGTCTATGGGTATCTCTTTTTTTTAGGTTAGGGAAGTTTTCTTCTATGATTTTGTTGAAGATATTTACTGGTCCTTTGAGCTGGGAGTCTTCACTCTCTTCTATACCTGTTATCCTTAGGTTTGATCTTCTCATTGAGTCCTGGATTTCCTGTATGTTTTGGACCAGTAGCTTTTTCCGCTTTACATTATCTTTGACAGTTGAGTCAATGATTTCTATGGAATCTTCTGCTCCTGAGATTCTCTCTTCCATCTCCTGTATTCTGTTGGTGAAGCTTGTATCTACAGCTTCTTGTCTCTTCTTTTGGTTTTCTATATCCAGGGTTGTTTTAATGTGTTCTTTCTTGATTGCTTCTATTTCCTTTTTTAATTCCTTCAACTGTTTGATTGTGTTTCCTGGAATTCTTTCAGGGATTTTGTGACTCCTCTCTATGGGCTTCTACTTGTTTATTTATGATTTCCTGGAATTCTTTCTGGGATTTTTGTGACTCCTCTCTATGGGCTTCTACTTGTTTAATTATGTTTTCCTGAAATTCTTTCAGGCATTTTTGTGATTCCTCTCTGTAGGCTTCTACTTGTTCTCTAAGGGAGTTCTTCATGTCTTTCTTGAAGTCCTCCAGCATCATGATCAAATATGATTTTGAAACTAGATCTTGCTTTTCTGGTGTGTTTGGATATTCCATGTTTGTTTTGGTGGGAGAATTGGGCTCCGATGGTGCCATGTAGTCTTGGTTTCTGTTGCTTGGGTTCCTGCGCTTGCCTCTCTCCATCAGATTATCTCTAGTCTTACTTTGTTCTGCTATTTCTGACTGTGGCTAGACTGCCCTATAAGCCTGTATGTCAGGAGTGCTGTAGACCTGTTTTCCTGTTTTCTTTCAGCCTGTTATGGCGACAAAGTGTTCTGCTTTCGGGTGTGTAGTTTTCCCTCTCTACAGGTCTTCAGCTGTTCCTGTGGGCCTGTGTCTTGAGTTCACCAGACAGGTCACTTGCAGCAGAAAAGTTGGTCTTACCTGTGGTCCCGATGCTCAAGTTTGCTCGCGGGGTGCTGCCCAAGAGCTCTCCATGGCAGCAGCAACCAGGAAGATCTGTGCCGCCATTTCCGGGAGCTTCAGTGCACCAGGGTTCCAGATGGCATTTGGTGTTTTCCTCTGGCGTCCGAGATGTGTATGCAGAGTGCAGCCTCTTCTGGTTTCCCAGGCGTGTCTGCCTCTCTGAGGGTTTAGCTCTCCCTCCCACAGGATTTGGGTGCAGAGAACTGTTTATCCAGTCTGTTTCCTTCAGGTTCCGGTGGTGTCTCAGAGGCAGCGGTCCTGCCGCACCTGGGCCCTCCCCCATGGGAACCCAGAGTCCTTATACAGTTTCCTCTTGGGCCAGGGATGTGGGCAGGGGTGGGCAGTGTTGGTGGTCTCCTCCGCTCTGCAGCCTCAGGAGTGCCCACCTGACCAAGCGGTCGGGTCTCTCTCCCATGGTGTCTGGGAGCAGAGAGCTGCTGCAGGCCAGGATCCGCGGGTGTGGGACTCCCGGTAAACACAGGAGGTGCCCGGTCCTAGAGGAATTCTGCCTCTGTGTGTCCCGAGATCACCAGACAGGTCTCTTGCAGCAGAAAAGTTGGTCTTACCTGTGGTCCCGAGGCTCAAGTTTGCTCGCGGGGTGCTGCCCAAGAGCTCTCCGCGGAGGCAGCAACCAGGAAGATCTCAAGTTTTCTTGAAGATAAACTTTTGTAGTAGGTCTGATGATTTTTCGAATTTTCCCTTCTCTGTTGTTATATCTCCCACTTCATTTCTGAATTTGTTAATTTGGACACACTCTCTGTGTCCTCTGGTGAGTCTGACTAAGGGTTTCTCTATCTTATTGATTTTCTCAAAGAACCAGCTCTTGGTTCTGTTGATTCTTTCTATGGATTTTGCTTTCCCTCAAGTGCTATGCACTGGAGAACAGAGGTGTAAATTAGGAGAATATGCTATCCTATTAAATTAGAAACATTCTTTCTGTGTCTCTACTGGTCATCCCTGTTTCTTACTCAGAAGAGCAAACATCAGAAGAGAAAGTATACATTTTGGTGATTCCCTACATGTCTTCCAAAGTATTTCTAGGTTCACATTCTGGTAGACAAAATTGGGGCCTTAAAGCTCCAATCAGCAAAATTGGAATGGGAGTCCGGGCAGTGAGCAGATCCGGGTATGAGGGATGATGGCTAGACGAGTGATCTTATGCTTCTCAGTTAAGATCACACATCTCACTCTAGTCTGAATCCTCATTTACTGAATCACTGATGTGACCAGCACTCACATTTCGGCCCTTGGCTACTTCCACGCAGGGTGTGAGGATTCTGTACAGGATCCAGGAATATTCTCACATGTGCTTCAATCAAATATTGATCTTGGGAAATAAGGCAAATGAAAGTATAGGTTGCAAGGTCAAATCTTTTTGTAACAAATTTTAGAAGCCTAGACAATTTTAGCCTATTCCAAGAAGAGCTCTTAGCCCTTCATCCTCCTCATGTGCCCTTACAACATTTCACACTCTATCCCAGACTGCCCAAGACCTGACAACAACTTATACCCTGTATCAGGTGTACATAGTTGGACAGCTCAGCCTGGCATAGAGAAATGCTCTGTGCTCCCCACCACCTTCTGTACTCCTACCCCTTTTTAGATCCTGATTTCCTTCGTTCTCTCCTTCTATCCCTGTGGGAATGACAGGGTGCATACTCTTCTTCCTCAGGTTCATCCTTACTTTTTTTTCCACAGATGCGAGAAGACTGCAACTAGCACTGTTATTGGACGCTGGATCTTCAACAGTGACTATGATTGAGCTGACACCTACGCTTGATGACCAGTTCTGTGATGCATTTTCCTTTGGTTTGTCCATCAACTATAGCAATAGCATCTTCCTGCAGTCTTATTCAAAGAATTCCATGTGTGTTTTGTACTGTTCTGATGTGAGTAGAATAACATAAATAATAACAAGGCATGGCGGTGCACACCTTAAATCCCAGCACTTGACAGGCATAAGCTGGAAGATTTTTATGATATTGAAGCTAGATTATTCTTCTCAGTGTAATTTCCTCCTTACGCAATGCAAGAGAAGATGTATTTTATTCTTTCTAGCACCTCCTTCTGTAGTAGATTCCCATTACACCCCCCCAATAAATCCTGTCTAACTTTTCCAGTTTTCTTCTTTATAACACCTGGGTCCTACTATCCCCCTCTCTATCTCTTTCTTTTTCTAAGCTCTTCTCTTAAGTTGTGAGGGTTTTCCTCCAGTCAATATCCTTTTAGGTGTTCAATAAGGTGTTTCCAATACCAACATATACTGATTTTAATATCTTTATTTGGTTTCGTTATTTAGGTTTGATAGAGCACTGTGATGGAAAATGTCTTAGTGATGAGACTGTTCATGTCACCTTATGTGCTACTGTTCACTGTCAGCTTCTCTCATGAGTCTTATGAACCAGATGTGTAAATCACCAAGGATCCCTGAGTTTGAATCTGCGGCGGTGGAAATTGGAGGTGAGGCATTTGTGAGATGATTAGGTCATGAGGATAAAACTTTTACAAATGAAATTCGAGTCTTCCTTAAGGAAAAAGACAAAAGGACTCCTAGTTTCTTGTCCTCCATGTGAATACACAGAAGCAGGTCATTTAGAAACTAGGAAATGGCCTCACCAGGCCATTGGATCTGGCAAACATTATTCTGTACTTCCTTGCCTTCAGATACATGAGAAAAATTTCTTGTCCTCAAGACAGAGGCCACTTCAGAAAACCACAACAGATCAAAATGAGTTCTGGATCCCAGTCACAATAGATAAACCTACAAAACAACCACTAAGCAAAAGGATTGGGCATCTTGAAGGTGTGTGTGAAAAACTATAAGGGCCAGAGTATCCTGGAGTTTGCTGTGAAATTGTGTTGTGGAAATGCCAGAAGAAACAGCCATAATGTCTTAATAACATAACTGTTTAAACATGTGCTGAGTATGGACAACAAGAGCTATGCTAATATGGATACAAAGGATGTGTTTTCTAATGTTTTCCCTTTTAAACTTATTTTGGAAGACTTTTGGTCCTTTGTATTGCCATTGGCTTTTCAACCCTTTCTGTTCATTTCTACTAAAAATTATTAAGAAGACTGTTATTGACGTTGAAGAAGGTAAGGAGATTAATGATCACAAATTTGAAAAGGCCTTCCTCAGTAGTGGTTAGAACAGGACTCTGTAAACATAATTATATTACAAGTTACAAAGACTGCTTAGTGGTTAAGGTCATTTGATATCCTAGAAAAGGACATAATTTACTTTACAACATCCATATCAGGGAAATCAGAACCACCTATAAGTTCTGATCAAGGAAATTTGTACTTCTGTACCCCTTTAGGGCTCAGAAGACAGCAATATGGGCCTATTAAAAATAGAATTGTGGATATGCATATAAATAAATACTTAAATATATAAATACATAAATACATAAATACCTAAATGGAAAGAAATGATTCAAGGATGAATTGGAATATATATATATGTATGTATAAAGAGTAATGGAATCTATATTGTAAAGTAAGATGCAAAATGTGCTGAGGCTGTTTTTGTTGTTTGTGTATATATGATTTGAGAGATGACCATTCTGTGTTGCACAACCTTATGGGAATTCATCTCCAGAAGAAGCTAATTTTCCTCCTCTGAGTAGATTTTAGTTGTTTATAATTCTTTGTCTAGGGGTGTGACTCCATAAATTAACTTTCAATTTCTGAGACAGTTTAAATATCAGTACGCTAATGTAGAACTCAGGTTTTTTTTTTAAGGTAAATGGCAGGGTATACACATTCTCCATTTTTATCCATATGTACATATGTACATGTATATATGTATATATATATTCATATATACATATAATTAATTTTAACATCTGTACACACTCTGAGTTTTATTACAATTCGTTAGTTTCTGGTTTTAAATGGAATACGCTACGTGTCCATTTGTATATCAATATTAATTGATTAAAATGTCCACTTTTCATCTTACTCTGACTTTTTAGACTTGAAAAGTTAATCTTTGAGCACCTGTAAAACATAGAAAGCTAGAAACAGTGTATGGAAATGTAAAAGTCAGAGTCCTTATGGGGTGAGTGTATTAGTAGAATACATGTGCTATGAATGTAGGGGATAAAAGTTTAAGGACAGAAAGGCATATTGAGCTATAAAGAAGTGTGGGGTTTGGATAACAAAAACAAAAGGATAAATAAAAATCTATCATTTTTAATTTAACTACATTGCACAGTAATTTAAAAGTGTAATAGTGGCTTTTTGAAATACTGAGTGGTTAAAGTTATGGAGTGCTCTTGTAGAGCATGAATGATTCGTTTCCAGCACCCATATGATTGATAGAGTACTCCCTGTAACTCCAGATTCAAGAATTCTGATGACTATAGCCTCAGATCGCACTAGAACCCACATGCACATAGCTACATACACAGATATAGAAATTAAAATCTAATCAAATATTTCAAAAGTATTATTTATAAGAAGACTTTAAAGACATGTATCATATATGCATAGACAAGGTTCCTCCCATATGACAAGGGTTGATAACTGAAAACTTAGTGCCAAATGTGAGATACTCCCTATGACTCAAGGAGGCCCCAGAGGGTCCTAAAACAAAAAGAACATCTCCTCTCTTCTTCCGTTGTCTCCCCAAAAGAAAGAGTAAGGCACTGTACCGGAAGCCAAATTTTATACTGGCTGTAGTACATGGAGAAATCATGTTGGAAATGATGTAGAAATTTCATTACTGCTGGGCACTTTTCATTGTCTTAGAAACTGATGTGCAGCCTATTCTGGGAGATAAGTTAACAATAGTTCTATTCTGCAAGGTACATTGGGTGCTATAATGCCTATTTGCCAGGCAAAATGTGTATACTGGCGAAATTCTTGCACAAAAGTTCTGGGAGCAACCACCTCCTTTTGCAGTAGATTTGAATCTTATACCACAGGAGTAAAAGAATTCAAGAATGGAATTGTAAACTTCGAAGGGTGAATCAGTAATATTTTATTTAGGAAATTTTTGCCTATGAATATCCAGTTTTTTCTACTGAATATGTTTGAGACACCGTGCTTAATTTAGAATTATCTTGGTGCCATTAGAATAGTAATCACAGTCAAGTAGGTCTATTTCAAAGATGTCCCTTTTTTCATTGACTACATGATTTAATGACTATAGGTATTTAGAAACCTTGAAGTCAAACAATGTGTGGCACCTCACTGCATTCTTTCTTGTAGTTAAGTTTGATATACTGCTTCTTTATGTTTTTATATGTTTTAAAATCAGCTTATTTATGCCTAAGAAAATTGCTGATAATTCAATGATTTTTACTAATATTTCTTTCCTATGACCTATGCTTTGCTGTCATATATATGTATATATATATATATATATATATATATATATATATATATTTGTTTAAATTTTCATGTTTAAATTCATGATAACCTAGTTTGGAAAGGAAGTTCAAAAAGGTGTCAAAGGAAATGTTGAGTATGGATAAGATCAAGTTATGTTGTTTATATATACAGAATTATTAAAGAATGAGTTAAAGGGGTTTAAAAGTAAAAGAAAATACTTTCTGGATTTTTTTGACATTTCCCCAGTAGAATAACATAGTGATGTTTAGTGCCTCATCTTTCATCATCTATAAACATTTTATAATTTTGTTTTTTACCTACTGTGTCACTTGATTATATTTGCTGTTTAAGCTGGTTCTAGTTGTATGAAGGCTCAGGATACAGAACTTTAATTATCATTTTTTCTTGACAGCACTGTAATATCACTTACTTGGTAAAGAGACATGAATTTCAATTGGAAAATTGATAAAAATATATAAAAGTGTTGTAAGTGCCTGCCTAACTCGGGAAAGCAGGAGGGGTAAAGATGGTTTATTTAGGGAATGAGTTCTCTTGAGATTTATGTTAGGTCACTGGCAAAGTATCCCACAGGTCACGGCTCCTAGCCCAGATTTAAATACAAATGAGTCATTTTGAGGGAGCACCTGTGCTCTGTCTTGTTCTATGATTCAACATCTCAATGAAATGAACAACATCCCCTCTGTCCATTGCTGTGTGTGGGTTTCCAACAAAGTAACAGCAGCCTTATAAGTGGTAAGGCCTGGTACCTATGTCAGACATTCTGATTAGCATAAATTCTTGTACTTTGTGGATGTTAGGGGTGGTGGAAGGATCAAATTATTTTAACATGGAACCTTAAATCACTAATGCCCATTTTCTCATACACATCCAGGAGTACACTTGCCCTATTGCTCACTTCTTCCATCCTTTTTTTCAGACATTCTTAATCTCATCAGTCTATGATGTTGGTATTACAAAGACAATGTAAGTTTGGGGAGAGATGTATAGACATGGTGGGCTCATGCTACTACATGAGAACTGTGTGCTTGCTTCTCACTGCCTCTTCTATTCCCAAATTTGCAGCTGGGAGTCCTTGTAGCTCTCCTAAATTCTTTCTTTTATAAGTGTAATGTCATGGATCACCTCCCAAAAGTAAGATGATAAGCAGCATTATTCTTTATTCATTCATCAGAGCCAGTGGCTCAGCTCTTCTCTGATCCTTGACCTGTAAGGAACCTCTTATATTTGCTTTTCCATTTTTATCTCTGATATTCATCCAGTGTACCATGTTCAGTTCTCAAGGGAGAGTTCCTGTGAGACCAAAAATGCAAAAAAAAAAAAAATGTGTTCCTTGTACCTTGATGGCAGCTTCTTCTGGAATGTAAGGCAGGAAGTCCCAAGATAATGGATTCTAGTTTTCCTGCAAGTGCTGTGCACTTCCCTGTCCCTAGGAAATACGAAGTACAACTAAGAGAATGTGCTTTCCTCTTAAAATAGGAAATTTCTCTCTGTGTCTCTATTGGTCATCACTGTCTCTTACTCAGAGGAACAAACCTCATTTTGGTTGTTCCCTGCGTGGTTTCCAGAAGATTTCTAGGTATACATAATCAGGTAGACAAAATTTGGGCCTGAAAACTCTACTTAGCATATTTGTGATTGGAGTCCTGACTTGAGTAGATTAGGGTATGAGGGATGATGGATAGAGACCTGATCTCAATCCTCTCAGTAAGGATGACAAATTTCACTATAGCCTGACTCCTCGTTTACTGAGACACTGGTTTGACCTGCACTGACATTTTGAACTTTGTCTTCCTTCTTCTCCAGGATACCGGATCCTTTATGAGTTCTGTTTCAGTTACAGTGTTATTGCTGTTAAGAGACACCATGACCAATGTAAGTTTTATAAAGGACAACATTTTATTGGGGCTGGCTTACAGGTTCAGGTGTTCAGTCCAGTGTCATCAAGGTAGGAGCATGGTAGCATCTCAGCATCCAGGCAGGCATGGTGCAGAAGGAGCTTAATTCTAAATTTTCACTCAAAGGAAGCCAGGGACTGCCTGAGCATCCCCAAGCTGTTAGGAGGAGGGTCTCCAAGCCCACTCCCACATTGACACACTTTCTCCAACAAGGCCACACCTTCTAATAGTACTACTCCCTGAGCCAAGCATATGCAAACCACATTTCATTCTTTGGCCTCCATAGGCTTGTTTAAACCCATGAGTCTATGGAGGCCATAACTAAACTAACCATAATAAAAAGGTACATTTAGTCTTACTTCAAACTCCCCATAATCTATAGCAGTATCAACAATGTTAACAGTCCAAAGCTCAGTCTCTTCTGAGATCCATCCAATCACTTAACTGTAATCATTGAATTAAGACAGGCAACCAAGTAGGCAAACTTCAAACTCTGCCAGCTCCATGTCTGTTGTCAAAGAGGTTTTCAGATCTTCAACTCCTTCTTCATCTCTTTTCATTACAACAAACTTCTTTCTCCTCGGGTGGGTCCACTCCCTATTAGCAGCTTTCTTTAGCAGATGACCTGTGGCTCTGCTGTCTTTAACGTATTTGCGTCTCCAAGGCAGCTTTTTTCAATATCTTGGATACACACATCATCCTCCAAAAGTCTGCATTCACTCCTGCAGCTCTGCCCTCTGTTGCAGTTTCAGTTTATCCACACTACACTGTTGCTGTTGCTCTTGGTGATCATCCCATGGTACTGGCTTCTCCCATATACTCGGGTCTTCCATTCCATACAGGCTTCAACAATAGCCTCTCATATGCTCTCTACATGTTGCCAAGACTTAACTCCTTTGCCAGATCCCTTCAATCCTGGGCCATCAATTGCTACTGAGCATGCACCTTCACCAATGGCCTTCCATGGCCTCTCACAGTGCCCAGCCTCAGCTGCTCTTCATGACCACTTCTTTACCTTAAAAAGCAGTACCATCTGGGTGACTCTTACACATTATCAAATCCAGCCACGGTATGAGGTAAAACCTTGGCATCTTTGGAACACAGCTCTCAAAAAACACTTCCCAGAAGATTTCACCACAGTGATGCTGATCTCTCTGTTATATCCATCTAACCAGTATCAATTGTCCTTCAACTCTTGAATATAAAGTCAGAGAAACGTGACTGAATCTGCTGAGTTCTGCTGCTTACAGGAGATGGAACATGGCCCCTTTGTTCTAATATATTATTACTAGCTTCCTCTTTTCTAACTCCTTCACTGCCATAGCTTGCTGTCCTGGATCTTGCTGTAGATTGACCTTAGAATTTAGAGATCTGTATGCCTGTATCCTGGGATTAATGGTTTACACTAAATTGCGTGGAGCTAACTTAGCTGAGTGGATCCTTGCCTGAGGTCATCACTCCCGTAATTCAATTAATATCCTTGAACACAGGATTCAGTTCCATTTCACTTACAGTTGTCCCTTTAATATTCAATCCATTTATTTAGTATTTTTTTTCTTTCTCAACTTCCCTTTTCTATTATAATACTCTTCAGGAGCATGAAGTTTAATAACCACACAACAGAATTTATAGGCTGTTTTGTGATTTCCTCTTTCAAAGCAATTAATCTACATTCCTTCACCTTAACCTCAGGAACACTTTTTGGACAATGGCCAAAACTAGTCACATTTCCCCCCAAAATACCTCAAAAACAGTCTTTAATACATATACAGAAATTCTTCTTCACTGAACCAATTTGGGCCAGGTCTTAACCTTTCAAATTACTCTCAGTAGCAAAGTCTTCCACATTCCTACTAAGGTAACCCATTGAGCATCATTTAAAGCAGTCCACTGCTTCCAAATCTAAAGTTCCAAAACCAAATTCTTCCAAAAAAAGCATGGTCAGTCATATCACAGCAATATCCTAGTCCCTGGTTCCAATTTCTACCCTAGTTAGGATCTTGTTGCTGTGAACCAAAACTATGAAAACTGTAAGTTTTATAAAAGAAAACCTTAAATTGGGGCTGGCTTGTAAATTCAGAGGTTCAGTCCAGTATCATCCAGGCAGGAGCATGGCAGCATCACAGCATCCAGGAAGGAATGGTACAGTAGGAGCTTAGTTCTATATCTTCACCCAAAGAAAGCCAGGAACAGACTGAGAATTACCATGCAGGAAGAAGGAGGGTCTCAAAGCCTATCTGTACACTGCCACATTTCCTCCAACAATACCACACCTTCTAATAGTGCCACATCCTGGGGCAAGCATATACAAACCACAACAGGTTGAAAGAATGTTCTCACATGTGCTTTAATCAAACATTATCTGGGGAAATAAGACAAAATAGAGGATACATTGCAGGGATAAATCTTTCTGCAACAACTATCAGACAACAAGTCTAGCACAACTTGGTCTGTTCCAAGGACAGTCTTTAGCTCTTCATCTTCCTCCTGTGCCCTTTCAACACTTCACCCTCTATTCCAACACTGTCCAAGCCCTGACAACAGTTTGTACCCTCTGCATCAGGTGTACATAGTTGAATGGCTTAGCTGGGCATAGAGAAATGCTCTGTGATCCCTCCCACCCTCAATACTCCTACCCTTTAGTAGAACCTGATTTCTTCCCTTTTCTCCTCTGATCTACCAGGACTGACAGATTTCATACTCTTCTTCCTCTGTGGTTAATACCATCCTTTTTCCCCAAAAATCCAACCAAACAGAAACTAACACTGTAGTTAGATGATGGATCTCCAACAGTGACTATGGATGAACTGACACATTCCTTTGGTGACCAGTTATGTGATGCATTTTCCATTGGATTGTCCATCAAACCATACTTCTAGCAGTTTCCTGAAGTCTAATTCAAAGTATTTCATTTACTTTTTGAGTTGCTGTGATGCAAGTAGAGCAACATAAGGGATACCAAGGCATGGTGATGCATACTTTAAATGCCAGCACTTGAGAGCCAGAAGCAGGAGGATTTTTATGACTTTGAAGCTACATTGTTCTGCTAACTGAGATTTTTTTCCAAAAGCAATGCCAGAGAAGATTCATTTTGTTCTCTCTTGCATGTCCCTTAGTAGTATACTCCCTTTACATTTCCCCCAAAAGAACAACTTCTCCAAATTTGCCAGTTTGATTTTTTATAACACCTGGGTCTTTCTCTCCCCCTGTGTATCTCTATCTCATTTAAGCTCCTTGCTTCTGCTGTAAATAGTTTCCTTCAGTTAATAACCTTTTAGGAGTTCAATAATGTCTTTCTAAGAGCAATAGATACTGATTTTCCTATTTTTATTTAGTTTCATTATGTTGGTTGGATAAAACACTGTCATGGAAAATGACTTAGTGGTAAGACTGTTTATGTCACCTTATGGACTACTGTTCACTGTCAGCTCCACTTATGAGTCTTATAAACCAGATGTGTGAATCATCAAGGATCCATGTATTGGAATCTCAGGTGGTAGAATTTGGAGATGAGGCTTTGTGAGGTGATTAGGTCATGCATGTAGAACCCTTAAAATGAGGCTCGTGTCCCTATTAAGGAAAAAGAGAAAAGTACTCTTAATTTCTACTCTGTGAATACACAAAAGAGAGTCATTTAGGAAATAGGAAGTGGCCTCACCAGGCCTTGAATCTGGACAAACTCCCTTGCATTCAGATACATGAGAAAAATAAGCATTATTATCTTATGAGTTAGAAAGACTGCTTAATGGTTAAGGTCATTTAACATTCTTGTAAAGGACCTAATTTAGTTCACAACATCCACCTCAGGGTAATCACAACCACCTGTAACTACAGATCAAAGGTATTTGTATTTAAATACCTCTTTAGGGTTCAGAAGGCAACTCAATATGCCTATTACAAAGAGAAACAATGGGAGATGTTCATATATATATAAATAAATGTAAAGAAAATATAACTAGATGAATCAAAAATTAAATCCATATATATTTATCATAACTTAAGATAGAGCAAAGGAATCTAAATTTTAAAGAAAGACACACAAACTACTGAGGCTGTTTTTCTTTTTTGTGTATATATGATTTGTGAGATGAACACCATGCATTGGACAACTAATGGGAACTCATCTCTGGAAGATGATAATTCTCATCCTCTGAGTAGATATTAGTTATTTATAGTTCTTTGTCTAGGCATTGGACTCCATGAATTAGCTTTCATTATCTGAGGCAATTTTAATATTCTTGTGCTAATGTAGAATTTTTTTTGGTCAATGACATGGCAGGTCCACTCTCATTTTTTATACATATATACATGAATAAAATATATATATTCATATATGATTAAAATATATATTCATATATAGATGAATAAAATATATATTTGAATGATTAATTTTAACTTCTATGCACGGTATTAATTTTAATACAATTTGTTAGTTTCTGCATTTCATTGGAATATGCTATATTTCCATTTATATTTTGATATTATTTGATTAAAATTTTCCACTTTTCATCTTATTCTAAAATTTTAGATTTGAAAGATTAATTTTGATCATCTGTCAAATTTTGAAAGCTGGACACAGTTTATGAGAATATGAAGGTCAGAGGCGATACGGGGCGAGAGTTCTAGTAGAATGTATGAGCTATAAAAGTAGGGGATAAAAGTGTAAGCACAGAAAGGGGTGGTGAGATATAAGGAAGTGTGGGGTTTAGATAACAAAAACAAAAAGGTAAATAAAAATCTATCAATTTCACATCTAACCACTTTAAATTTAGATTTAAAAATACAGTAGTGGCTATTTAGAAAGCTGATTTGTTAAAGTCATGGAAGGCTCTTATAAAGGATGAAAGTTTGGTTTTCAGTACCTACATGGGTGACACAAAACTGCCTGTAACTCCACCATCAAGGAATCTGACACCTCTAACCTCAGAGGGCACTTGAACCCACATGCACATGAACTACACAAGACATGAATATTAAAATAAAGTCAATTACTTCAAAAGTATAATTTATAAGAAAGAAGACTTTAATGACATGTACCATACATGCATAGACAATGTTTCTCCCATAAGACAGGGGTTGATAACTGAAAATCTCAGTGCCAAATGTGAGATATTTTCCTATGACTCAAGGAGGACCCAGAGGGTCCTAAAACAAAAGGAACATCTCCACTGCTCTTGATTGTCTCCCCAAACCAAAGAGTAGGACACTGTATCTGAAGACAAATTTTATTCTGGCTGTAGCATATGGAGAAATCATGTTGGAAATGACCTAGAAAATATCATTTCTGATGGTACTTTTCATTGTCTTAGAACCTGATGTGCACCCTACTGTGGAAAAGTTATCAGTAGTTTTACCCACCAAGATACATTGAATGCTATAATGCCTACTTGCCAGGCAAGACGTGTATACTGGTGCAATCCTTGCACTAAAGTTCTGGGAGCAACCCACTGATTTTTATAGTAGCTTTGAATATTATACCATTGGAGTAAAAGAATTCATGCCTGGCATTTGTGTTCTCTTTAGGCCTATATGGTATCTGCCCAGAATCCTCTAGTTTTTTTGAGCCTCTGGTGAGAAATCTAGTGTAATTCTGATAGGTTTGCTTTTATATGTTACTTGACATTTTTCTCTTACTGCTTTTAATATTCTTTCTTGTTTTGTGCATTTGGTGTTTTAGTTATTATATAATGGGAGAAATTTCATCTCTGGTCCAATCTATCTGGAGTTCTGTTTTTGGGCATCTCTTTCTTTATGTTAGGTAAGTTTTTTCTATAATTTTGTTGAAGATGTTTACTGTCCCCTTGAATTGCGAGTCTTTGCTCCCTTCTATCTATTTTTCTTTGGTTTGGATCTTTCATTGTGTTCTGGATTTCCTGGATGTTTTGGTTTAGGATTGTTTTGCATTTTTTTGAATGTTGTATCAATGTTTTCTATGGTATGTTCTACCACTGAGTTTTTTTTTTAATCTCTTATGTTCTGTTGGTGATGATTGCATCTATGACTCCTGATCTCTTTCCTAGGTTTTCTATCTTCAGGGTTGTCTCCTTTGTGATTTCCTTATTGTTGATATTTCCATTTTAAGTTCCTTCACCTGTTTGATTGTGTTTTTCTGTATTTCTTTAAGGGATTTTTGTGTTTCCTCTTTAAGGGCATCTACCTGTCTACCTGCATTCTCCTGTATTTCTTTAAGGAAGCTATTTATGTTCTTCTTAAAGTCCTTTAGCATCATCATGAGATACTATTTTAAATAAAAATCTTGCTTTTCCAGATGTTAAGGTATCCAGGACTTACTGTGGTAGGAGAACAGGGTTCTGATGATGTTTCTGTTGCTTATGTTCATGCACTTGCTTCTCTCCATCTGGTTATCTCTGGTGTTAACTGGTCTTGCTTTCTCTGACTTTACTTGTCCCTTATGTGAGTCTGTTATCTTAGGTGTGCCAGCATTTCCTGGGAGACAGGTTCTCTCCAGGAAGAATTTAGGTGAAGAGATATATTTCACAGGGTCAGCTCTGGGGTTCAGATGGATACCAGAAGAATAAAATGCCCTTTAATACATGAAAGTTTTATAATATAAATCTAACTAAAATATGAAATATAATTTGTGTTATGATATATTTAAGAGATCCCATCCAATTTATCTTGTTCCCTTTTATTTAATAGAAATGTATTGCATGTTCTTTCAATGTGTATTTCATGTGCTGAGTGCATCTTTTTCTCATGTTATAAATAAGAAAGCTGCGACTTTAAATATTAACCCTATTAGAACATTACACTTAGTTTTATGTTTTCTATGTACTCTTGAAAAGTGTTTTATGTAACAATAATCATTTACTATTTCCTTCACAGAATTTATATGCATTCTTTCGTTTAAAGTTATGTTTTCTTTTATAACAGTATTTCAAAATAAAATGGAAGTTTATTGTTCTGAAAAATATATAATCTGATCTTTGCAGCTGAAACTAAGTGTTTTAAAATTAAGGACCAACAAGGACATATAAACACCAAACTTTAAGATTCTTTTAACAGGCAGATGTATGTACATATATCCTTATTTATTTATATTACAATCTCTTCATTCCCATAAAACTTTAATAATATTAAACTCATGACTGTAAATAGTTTAATCAAATGGAGTTTAGTATATCCTTCCTTTGTGCAATTTGGAGCACTTTGTATATGCTAAAGATTGTTGGGTTTGGGGATTTAGCTCAGTGGTAGAGCGCTTGCCTAGCAAGCGCAAGGCCCTGGGTTCGGTCCCCAGCTCCGAAAAAAAGAAAAAAAAAGATTGTCATGTTTTTCAAAACTCTACATGTTAAGAACTCATTACTTTTCTCCTCTCAAATCTTTAACATCTAGTTTGAAATCTATCTTCCTAAAGTTACCTCTTCCAAACATTTAGCATGAATAGTGCTATACAATGTTATATCATTACCTTGACTTCTTCTAGTAATGTAACATTTCCCTATGTTATTTGTGGGCTTTCACTTCATAATTTCTCTTGGAGGAAAAAAATACTTTCTGGTTTACATCTATCACATTTTGTTTACTTAATTCATTTTCAATTGGCTGCTATTTATATTTTTGAATGAGATCTCATTTCCAAGAGTTTGTACATGCATCTATGCTACAGAATTTGTTAGATTTCATCTGCCCATAATCTTTTCTTGTATCTTTTCTTACTTCTGTAAGCTTAATAATAGATTATCAATTTCACTCCTGGTTTAATGATTGAGCCTCCTCTCTCGCTTTCAGTAGAGCTAAGAGAGTTTGGTGATCTTTTCTGTGTGTATTAGTTACTTTTGTGACCAAAAGCGACCTAGAAAATAAAGACTTTCCTTTGTCTCACAGTGCCAGAAGGACAGAATCCATCATAGCAGGAAAAGCATGAAAAAGGACAAACAGCATGTTGGCACGAGCCATGAGGCTGGCTGATCACATTTGTCACACAGGAAGCAAAAGAAAAAAGAAAAAAGAACAGAATGGGACAGGCTATGAATCCTTAGAGGCATACTTCCTTCAGTAGTACTCTTATTTCTAAAGGTTCTAAATGTTTGTGAAAAGCAAAGCCAACTTGGGACAAATGTTCAAACACATGAGGCATTTGTCATTGAAATCATGACATTCTGCTCCTGACTCTCATCATTTATAGCCATTAAGTTATGAAAAATTCACTTAGTCCAACTTCAAAAGTCACCATAGTCTCACCACTATTTTTTTTAACCAAAAGAGTTTTTATTATTTTACACATGTGTATGTTGGCTCAGTAGGCACACAAGTGCTTGGAGGTATATACAAGCGCAGTTACATTTGAGAGGCATCCAGTGACCCTGGCATTAGACCCAGAGATAGTTGCGAAAAACCTGACATCAGTAGAGGAACAGAACTCAGATATTCAGCGTGGGTACTACATTCTCTGCACAGTGGACCCAAATGCCCAGGCCCATAAAAATATTAACTAATAATCATGTTACATAAATGCATCTTTTTTGGATATTTTACATATCACCACTATTTTAAAGTGCGTATTTTTGTATTAAGTCAATCTGTTAACTAAGTCCTCTGTATAAAACAAATGAGTAAACAAACAACCAAAAATTGATGTGGCACAGCATGTACATTCCCATCCAAAAAAGGAAAAATAGGAGCAGAGCAGAGACAGATCAGTTCAAAGCCAAGCTGAAGAGACAGCAAATACTGTAGTTTCCTTAACAATAGAGAGAAGTTCAGTTTCACAGGGATTACATGTCTTCACCCCTCTAGGTTTGCTGACTACAACACAGTCTTTCCTCTTCTTTGACTAGTTCCCCTCCTCATATGCAGCTTTCTTTGGCCGATGTCTATTGTCTGTGTTATACCTCCAGTCTCTTAGGGTTTTGGTCGGAACCCAGATTTTATTTTTATAGCAACACACTATATTTCCTCAGAGCCTCCTGGCAATAGCTCCAACCACCACAGGTAGCCAGGCCTGAGGATCATTATTAAACTACATAGGAACATTCTATGGCACCCTCAGTCATGCATGTTTCACATCTCTGAAACAAGTACCATGTGCCTGACACTGGCAAGCTCAGGTGCCATCTTAGAGTGGAATATGATGATGCCCTGGACCAAAATCACAGATGCTTCTGTAAGCTAAACCTTGTAAAAAAAATTCACTGGGCCCTTACTGTCTAGGCTTAAGAAACTCTCAGGCTCTCTTTCTCAAGTGGAAGGCTTAACTGGATGAGTTCCTTTCCTTAGGAGACTCA
Source organism: Rattus norvegicus (assembly GCF_021556685.1). Lineage (NCBI taxonomy): Eukaryota > Metazoa > Chordata > Mammalia > Rodentia > Muridae > Rattus > Rattus norvegicus. The sequence continues at coordinate 42,300,028 of NC_141541.1, forward strand.
TCCTATTGTTACTGTTCAGAGAAGGAGTCTTCTCTTTAATGGTAAAACAGCTGTCTTACCTAAAGTCTTTACTACTGGGATGAAGCAGCAGAACGGAAAGCAACTTGGAGAGGAAAGGGTTTATCTCATCCTAAAGTTTGTAGCTTATTATCCATGCAAATCAGGGCAGGCATGGAATCATGGCTGGAATCTAGAGATAAGAATTGAAGCAAAGTATATGGAGAAGAAAGGAGGAAGAGGAAGCTGCTTACTAGCTTGCTCTTCATGGTTTGTTTAACCTGCTTTCTTGTAGGACTGAGGAACACCAGCCTAGGGTTGGCACTACCCACAGTGACCTGGGATCAAAACATCAATTGATTGCCTGAGATTCCCTCATTTCATAAATATTGCAGTTTTTGTCAAGTTCACATAGAAACTAGCTAGCACAATCAATTTCTTACTAACTTGATGTGCAAGCATATTACTGTTAAACTATAAATTCTTCTTTCTCACTCATCCTCAATATCTAATACTTATATTATGTCATGACATAAAGTTGGGGTACAGTGTCTAGCAGCCTTCCAGGCACTGATCTCAAAATTTCTTTGAGTCTCACAGCAATGATTCCCCATTAAAAAAGTTAGTAAATAGCTGCCAGAAAGATATACTTTGGCCACTAGGTGGCAGAGTAGAAGCAGACAAAGCAATTGTGATCTGGTACTCTGCCTTACTCCAGACTATCTGCTTAGTGAATGACTGGTGAAATCCCATTGACTGCTTGTGTTATATGTAAAGCGGTCTTGCTGAGGTTGAGCTTTGAGAGGTTATGTCCTCTCTAATTGTTGTGGAGGCAAAAGAAACTCAAAGTAATAGAATTTGTGTTAATAGACTTGTTTAGGAGACATTAATTCACACAATGCAAAATTTGGGTAAGGGGTAACTGTTTCCCCTCTACATGTAATATCCCAAAGATAAGTAATATGCTAAACAGGCCTTTGACAGATTAATTAAACTTAGTATGCTAAAATATAAATGTTTATTCACCAAGATTTATCAACCATTATGTTCCATTACTATAACAAAACACCATCTAAAGGGCAGTTCAAGGGAGGTGGCTTAGGTTCACAACCCTCATTAACTTCTGGTCTGTCATGAAGTCCCCTGGGTTCTTACCAGAAAAATCAGAATCCTTTCACCTGTCCAAATGATCCTGAGTGACAAATATTCACAAAAAAAAAAAAAAAAAAAAAAACGAACACTTCCTGGTTGCTGCCGCCGCAGAGAGCCCGTTGGCAGCACCCCGCGAGCAAACATGAGCCTCGGGACAACAGGTAAGACCAACTTGTCTGCTGCAAGAAAGCTGCCTGGTGAAATCGGGACACACAGAGGCAGAATTCCTCTAGGACTGGGCACCTCCTGTGTTTACCGGAAGTCCCACACCCGCGGATCCCGGCCCGCAGCAGCTCTCTGCTCCCAGACCCCGTGGGAAAGAGACCTCACCGCCTGGTCAGGTGGGCACTCCTGAGGCTGCAGAGCAGAAGAGACCACCAACACTGCCCACCCCTGCCCACATCCCTGGCCCAAAAGGAAACTGTATAAGGCCTCTGGGCTCCTGTGGGGGAGGGCCCAGGAGCGGCAGGACCCCTGCCTGAGACACCGCCGGAACCTGAAGGAAACAGACCGGATAAAGAGTTCTCTGCACCCAAATCCCGTGGGAGGGAGAGCTAAACCTTCAGAGAGGCAGACAAGCCTAGGAAACCAGAAGTGACTGCTCTCTGCACACACATCTCGGACGCCAGAGGAAAACACCAAAGGCCATCTGGAACCCTGGTGCACTGAAACTCCCGGAAGGGGTGGCGCATATCTTCCTGGTTGCTGCCGCCACAGAGAGCCCTTAGGCAGCACCCCGCGAGCGAACTTGAGCCTCGGGACCACAGGTAAGACCACCTTGTCTGCTGCAAGAAAGCTGCCTGGTGAACTCAAAACACAGGCCCACAGGGACAGCTGAAGACCTGTAGAGAGGAAAAACTACACGCCCGAAAGCAGAACACTCTGTCCCCATAACTGACTGAAAGAGAGGAAAACAGGTCTACAGCACTCCTGACACACAGGCTTATAGGACAGTCTAGCCACAGTCAGAAATAGCAGAACAGAGTAACACTAGAGATAATCTGATGGCGAGAGGCAAGTGCAGGAACCCAAGCAACAGAAACCAAGACTACATGCCATCATCGGAGCCCAATTCTCCCACCAAAACAAACATGGAATATCCAAACACACCAGAAAAGCAAGATCTAGTTTCAAAATCATATTTGATCATGATGCTGGAGGACTTCAAGAAAGACGTGAAGAACTCCCTTAGGGAAACACAGGAAAACATTAATAAACAAGTAGAAGCCTACAGAGAGGAATCACAAAAATCCCTGAAAAAATCGCAAAAACCCCTGAAAGAATTCCAGGAAAACACAATCAAACAGTTGAAGGAATTAAAAATGGAAATAGAAGCAATCAGGAAAGAACACATGAAAACAACCCTGGATATAGAAAACCAAAAGAAGAGACAAGGAGCTGTAGATACAAGCTTCACCAACACAATACAAGAGATGGAAGAGAGAATCTCAGGAGCAGAAGATTCCATAGAAAACATTGACTCAACTGTCAAAGATAATGTAAAGCGGAAAAAGCTGCTGGTCCAAAACATACAGGAAATCCAGGACTCAATGAGAAGATCAAACCTAAGGATAATAGGTATAGAACAGAGTGAAGACTCCCAGCTCAAAGGACCAGTAAATATCTTCAACAAAATCATAGAAGAAAACTTCCCTAACCTAAAAAAAGAGATACCCAGAGGCATACAAGAAGCCTACAGAACTCCAAATAGATTGGACCAGAAAAGAAACACCTATGGTCACATAATAATCAAAACACCAAACGCACAAAATAAAGAAAGAATATTAAAAGCAGTAAGGGAAAAAGGTCAAGTAACATATAAAGGCAAACCTATCAGAATCACACCAGACTTCTCGCCAGAAACTATGAAGGCCAGAAGATCCTGGACTGATGTCATACAGACCGTAAGAGAACACAAATGCCAGCCCAGGTTACTGTATCCTGCAAAACTCTCACTTAACATAGATGGAGAAACCAAGATATTCCATGACAAAATCAAATTTACACAATATCTTTCTACAAATCCAGCACTACAAAGGATAATAAATGGTAAAGCCCAACATAAGGAGGCAAGCTATACCCTAGAAGAAGCAAGAAACTAATCGTCTTGGCAACAAAACAAAGAGAATGAAAGCACACAAACATAACCTCACATCCAAATATGAATATAACGGGAAGCAATAATCACTATTCCTTAATATCTCTCAACATCAATGGCCTCAACTCCCCAATAAAATACAAAGATTAACGAACTGGATACGCAACGAGGACCCTGCATTCTGCTGCCTACAGAAAACACACCTCAGAGACAAAGACAGACATTACCTCAGAGTGAAAGGCTGAAAAACAATTTTCCAAGCAAATGGTCAGAAGAGGCAAGCTGGAGTAGCCATTCTAATATCAGATAAAATCAATTCTCAACTAAAAGTCATCAAAAAAGATGAGGAAGGACACTTCATATTCATCAAAGGAAAAATCCACCAAGATGAACTCTCAATCCTAAATATATATGCCCCAAATACAAGGGCACCTACATATGTAAAAGAAACCTTACTAAAGCTCAAAACACACATTGCACCTCACACAATAATCGTGGGAGATTTCAACACCCCACTCTCATCAATGGACAGATCATGGAAACAGAAATTAAACAGAGATGTAGACAGACTAATAGAAGTCATGAGCCAAATGGACTTAACGGATATTTATAAAACATTCTATCCTAAAGCAAAAGGATATACCTTCTTCTCAGCTCCTCATGGTACTTTCTCCAAAATTGACCATATAATTGGTCAAAAAACGGGCCTCAACAGGTACAGAAAGATAGAAATAATCCCATGCGTGCTGTCAGACCACCACGGCCTAAAACTGGTCTTCAATAACAATCAAGGAAGAATGCCCACATATACTTGGAAATTGAACAATGCTCTACTCAATGATAACCTGGTCAAGGAAGAAATAAAGAAAGAAAATAAAAACTTTTTAGAATTTAATGAAAATGAAGGTACAACATACCCAAACTTATGGGGCACAATGAAAGCTGTGCTAAGAGGAAAACTCATAGCGCTGAGTGCCTGCAGAAAGAAACAGGAAAGAGCATATGTCAGCAGCTTGACAGCACACCTAAAAGCTCTAGAACAAAAAGAAGCAAATACACCCAGGAGGAGTAGAAGGCAGGAAATAATCAAACTCAGAGCTGAAATCAACCAAGTAGAAACAAAAAGGACCATAGAAAGAATCAACAGAACCAAAAGTTGGTTCTTTGAGAAAATCAACAAGATAGATAAACCCTTAGCCAGACTAACGAGAGGACACAGAGAGTGCGTCCAAATTAACAAAATCAGAAATGAAAAGGGAGACATAACAACAGATTCAGAGGAGATTCAAAAAATCATCAGATCTTACTATAAAAACCTATATTCAACAAAATTTAAAATCTTCAGGAAATGGACAATTTCCTAGACAGATACCAGGTACCGAAGTTAAATCAGGAACAGATAAACCAGTTAAACAACCCCATAACTCCTAAGGAAATAGAGGCAGTCATTAAAGGTCTCCCAACCAAAAAGAGCCCAGGTCCAGACGGGTTTAGTGCAGAATTCTATCAAACCTTCATAGAAGACCTCATACCAATATTATCCAAACAATTCCACAAAATTGAAACAGATGGAGCACTACCGAATACCTTCTACGAAGCCACAATTACTCTTATACCTAAACCACACAAAGACACAACAAAGAAATAGAACTTCAGACCAATTTCCCTTATGAATATCGACGCAAAAATACTCAGCAAAATTCTGGCAAACCGAATCCAAGAGCACATCAAAACAATCATCCACCATGACCAAGTAGGCTTCATCCCAGGCATGCATGGATGGTTTAATATACGGAAAACCATCAACGTGATCCATTATATAAACAAACTGAAAGAACAGAACCACATGATCATTTCAATAGACGCTGAGAAAGCATTTGACAAAATTCAACACCCCTTCATGATAAAAGTCCTGGAAAGAATAGGAAATCAAGGCCCATACCTAAACATAGTAAAAGCCATATACAGCAAACCAGTTGCTAACATTAAACTAAATGGAGAGAAACTTGAAGCAATCCCACTAAAATCAGGGACTAGACAAGGCTGCCCACTCTCTCCCTACTTATTCAATATAGTTCTTGAAGTTCTAGCCAGAGCAATCAGACAACAAAAAAAGGTCAAGGGGATACAGATCAGAAAAAAAGAAGTCAAAATATCACTATTTGCAGATGATATGGTAGTATATTTAAGAGATCCCAAAAGTTCCACCAGAGAACTACTAAAGCTGATAAACAACTTCAGCAAAGTGGCTGGGTATAAAATTAACTCAAATAAATCAGTTGCCTTCCTCTATACAAAAGAGAAACAAGCCGAGAAAGAAATTAGGGAAACGACACCCTTCATAATAGACCCGAATAATATAAAGTACCTCGGTGTGACTTTAACCAAGCAAGTAAAAGATCTGTACAATAAGAACTTCAAGACACTGAAGAAGGAAATTGAAGAAGACCTCAGAAGATGGAAAGATCTCCCATGCTCATGGATTGGCAGGATTAATATAGTAAAATGGCCATTTTACCAAAAGCAATCTGCAGATTCAATGCAATCCCCATCAAAATACCAATCCAATTCTTCAAAGAGTTAGACAGAACACTTTGCAAATTCATCTGGAATAACAAAAAACCCAGGATAGCTAAAGCTATCCTCAACAATAAAAGGACTTCAGGGGGAATCACTATCCCTGAACTCAAGCAGTATTACAGAGCAATAGTGATAAAAACTGCATGGTATTGGTAGAGAGACAGACAGATAGACCAATGGAATAGAATTGAAGACCCAGAAATGAACCCACACACCTATGGTCACTTGATTTTTGACAAAGGAGCCAAAACCATCCAATGGAAAAAAGATAGCATTTTCAGCAAATGGTGCTGGTTCAACTGGAGGGCAACATGTAGAAAAATGCAGATCGATCCATGCTTATCACCCTGTACAAAGCTTAAGTTCAAGTGGATCAAGGAACTCCACATCAAACCAGACACACTCAAACTAATAGAAGAAAAACTAGGGAAGGATCTGGAACACATGGGCACTGGAAAAAATTTCCTAAACAAAACACCAATGACTTACGCTCTAAGATCAAGAATCGACAAATGGGATCTCATAAAACTGCAAAGCTTCTGTAAGGCAAAGGACACTGTGGTTAGGACAAAACGGCAACCAACAGATTGGGAAAAGATCTTTACCAATCCTACAACAGATAGAGGCCTTGTATCCAAAATATACAAAGAACTCAAGAAGTTAGACCGCAGGGAAACAAATAACCCTATTGAAAAATGGGGTTCAGAGCTAAACAAAGAATTCACAGCTGAGGAATGCCGAATGGCTGAGAAACACCTAAAGAAATGTTCAACATCTTTAGTCATAAGGGAAATGCAAATCAAAACAACCCTGAGATTTCACCTCACACCCGTGAGAATGGCTAAGATCAAAAACTCAGGGGACAACAGATGCTGGCGAGGATGTGGAGAAAGAGGAATACTCCTCCATTGTTGGTGGGATTGCAAACTGGTACAACCATTCTGGAAATCAGTCTGGAGGATCCTCAGAAAATTGGACATTGAACTGCTGAGGACCCAAAAGATGCCCCAACATATAAAAAAGACACGTGCTCCACTATGTTCATCGCAGCCTTATTTATAATAGCCAGAAGCTGGAAAGAACCCAGATGCCCTTCAACAGAGGAATGGATACAGAAAATGTGGTACATCTACACAATGGAATATTACTCAACTATCAAAAACAACGACTTTATGAAATTCGTAGGCAAATGGTCGGAACTGGAAAACATCATCCTGAGTGAGCTAACCCAATCACAGAAAGACATACATGGTATGCACTCATTGATAAGTGGCTATTAGCCCAAATGCTTGAATTACCCTATATGCCTAGAACAAGTGAAACTCAAGACAGATGATGAAAATGTGAGTGCTTCACTCCTTCTCTAAAAGGGGAACAAGAATACCCTTGGCAGGGAAGAGAGAGGCAAAGATTAAAACAGAAACTGAAGGAACACCCATTCAGGGCCTGTCCCACATGTGGCCCATACATATACAGCCACCCAATTAGACAAGATGGATGAAGCAAAGAAGTGCAGACCGACAGGAGCCGGATGTAGATCGCTCCTGAGAGACACAGCCAGAATACAGCAAATACAGAGGTGAATGCCAGCAGCAAACCACTGAACTGAGAATAGGACCCCCGTTGAAGGAATCAGAGCAAGAACTGGAAGAGCTTGAAGGGGCTCAAGACCCCATATGTACAACAATGCTAAGCAAACAGAGCTTCCAGGGACTAAGCCACTACCTAAAGACTATACATGGACTGACCCTGGACTCTGACCTCATAGGTAGCAATGAATATCCTAGTAAGAGCACCAGTGGAAGGGGAAGCCCTGGGTCCTGCTAAGACTGAACCCCCAGTGAACTAGACTGGTAGGGGGAGGGCGGCAATGGGGGGAGGGTTGGGAGGGGAACACCCATAAGGAAGGGGAGGGGGGAGGGGGGTGTTTGCCCGGATACCGGGAAAGGGAATAACACTCGAAATGTATATAAGAAATACTCAAGTTAATAAAAAAAATATAGAAAAAATAAATAAAAAAAGAGCAAAAAAAACAAACAAACAACAAAAACTAAATATTGGAGTACTTACAAAACAATTCTCGCAATGTCTTTGTTGTAGAAATCTCCCATCTGCCCAAGTAGTCAGATTTGTATTCTTCTGTCTCTCTTTAAATTGTTCAAAGTATAACCAAGGCAGGAGCTGAGGTTTAAGAATAACATCATATGTAAAATGCACAATCCAAGGTATTCATAAACTATTGACCAAAGCTGACCATTATTTAGTCATTATCTACTGCCAACCAGACATTTCAGTGACAAGTTTTCCTTCATGTCTAAATGTGTAGAGTAATTGATTACTGAGAAGACTTATTATTCTGTAACACAAGGATGCCACTATAATGGGATTATACCTTCTGCTCCTGTCCTCTCCTTGCTGGTAGGCTTCTTAAAAAGTGAGATATTCTCAAAGATAGTTGGGCTGGTGATGGTGGAAAGATGTTCTGATTGTCACAGACTGATGTGCTTGAGAGAGTGAAGAGTCACAATTAGAACCTTACTATATTCAGAGATGATCTTTAAATACCCCATCCTTTCATCCCCACAACACCTTTCTACTTTTGCATCCCTGTGCTGTACCTACCATAGCCTTCTTCCTGCCTCTTCATCCTTCAGGGTCCAGTGCCCTTCTAGCAAATTCCTGTCTTCTTTATCATCTGTTCTCCACCATATGCCTCCAACTTCTTTCTCAAGACCAATACTCATTGTCTAGTTATTCCAGCTTGCTGTTTCATGGTCTGAAAGTTGGGTTAGATTCTAGGCAAAGAAGGTTCTTTTTATTTAGTTTTAATTAATTACTTTACTTATTTATATTCCGAAGGTTGCCTGCCTCCCAGAGTTCTTCACCCCATTCCCTTTCCCTTTGACTCAGAGAGGGAACTCCCACATGTCCCTGTCATCCTGCTTTCCTGTGCATCAATTCTCTACAGGATTAGGCACATCCACTCCCACTGAGGCCATACAAAGCAGTCCTTTGCTATGCATGTCCCAGAGGACTCCTCAGCCCTTGTAATGTCTTTGGTTGTTGACTTAGTCTCTCAGAGATCCCAGGGGTCTGGGTTAGGTGAGACTATTTATCTTCCTATAGAATTGCCATCTCTTTTAATCCCTTCAATCCTTCCAGTAATTCTTCCATAGTGGTTCCCAACCTCAGTCCAATCATTGTCTATAAGTACCTGCATCTGGCTGAGTCAGCTGTTGGTTGAGCCTCTTAGAGGACAGCTATGCTAGGCTGTTGTCTATAAGGACAACATAGCATCAGTAATAGTGTCAGGGTTTGGTGCCTGCCCATGGGATAGATCTGAAGTTAGACCCATCAGTGGACAGCCTTCTCATTAGTCTCTGCTCCAATTTTGTCCCCACTTTCAATTTAGACAGAAACAATTCTTGGTAAATAATTGTTAAGATGGGTTGGTAATCCAATCTCTCCACTGGGGGATCATGTCTGATTATTATAGGTGGTCTCTTCAGGTTCCATCTCCCCACCATTGTACATTTTGGTTAATGTCACCTCCATTGAATCCTGGGAGCCTTTCATATCCTAGATGTCTGGGACTTTCAAGAGGTTCCCTCCATCCCCAATCCCCAGAAGCTACATATTTCCATTCATTCTCCTGACCCTGTGGGCCTCTCTTCTCTCCCCAACATCTGATTTTGCCTCTTTTCACATTCCCCCTCCTCTCTTCCACCCAGATTCCTCTCTCCATCTGCCTTCCATGATTATTTTATTCCGCTTTCTGAGAGGGATTGAAAAATCAACAATTGGTCTTCCTTCATGATAAATTTCATACAGTCTGTGGGTTGTAACATGGGTTTTCTGTGTTTCTGGCTAATATCGACTTCTCAGTGAGTACATACCATGTGTGTTCTTTTAGGTTGGGTTATGTCACTCATGATAATATTTTTATTTCCATTCATTTGCCTGCAAAATTTGTAATGTCCTTATTTTTAATAGGCAAATAGTATTCTATTTTGTACATGAACCACATTTTCTGTATCCATTCTTTGGCAGAGGACCTTCTGGATGGCTTCCAGTTGTTTTACAGATAAGGCTACTATGAACATGGTGGAGCATGTGGTTCTGTTTTATGTTGGAGCATTTGGGGGTTGGGGGTAATACATCTAGTAGTGGAATAGCTGGGTCTTTAGGTAGAAGTATTTCCAATTTTCTGAGGAACAACCACATTGTTTTCCAAAGTGGTTTTACCAGCTTGCAGTCCCACCAGCAATCAAGAAGCATTCCTCATTTTCCACATTTGTGCCAGCATCTGCCGTTAACTGAGTTTTGTTCTTAACCATTTTGATTGGTGTAAGGTGAAATCTCAGGGTTGTCTTGATTTACATTTCCCTGATCACTATGGATGAGGAACATTTCTTTAGATGTTTCTAGGCATCAGTTGAGAATTCTTTGTCTACCTCTATACCCCATTTTAATAATGCTATTTAGTGTTCTGGTGTCTAACTTCTTGAGTTCTTTGTATATATTGGAAATTAGCTCCTCTATTGGAAGTAGAATTGGTAAAGATTTTTCCCAATCTTCAACTTGCTGTTTTGTCTATTGACAATGTCCTTTACCTTAAAAGAGCTTTGCAATTTTATAAGGTCCCATTTGTCAATTTGTGCCATTAGTGTTTAGTTCAGGAAATGTTCCCCTGTGAGGATGTTTTCAAGAGTCTTTCTTACTTTCTCTTCTAATAGATTTACATATATGTTTTATGTGGAGGTCCTTGATCCACTTTGCTTTGAACTTTGTACAAGAAGATAAAAATGGATCGATTTGCATTCTTCTGCATGCTGACCACCAGTTGAAACAGTATCATTTCTTAAAAATGCTGTCTTTTTTTTCTACTATATGGTTTTGGCTTCTTTGTCAAAGATCAAATGACCATAGGTGTGTGGGTTCATTTCTGGGTCTTCAATTCTATTTCATTGTTCTACCTGCCTGCTCTGTACTAATATCATGCAGATTTATCATTATTTCCCTGTAGTACAGGGCATTTAATATCATCTTTTTGCCTACATTAGGGAAGTTTTCTTCTATGATTTTGTTGAAAATATTTTATGGCCCTTTGACCTGGAAATCTTCACATTCTTCTATTTCTATAATTCTTAGGTTTGGTTTTCTTCATGGTGTCCTAAATTTTCTGGATGTTTTGGGTTAGAAACTTTTTACACTTTGTATTTTTCTTTGACCAATATGTTAATATGTTCTATGCTGTCTTCTATGCCTGAGATTGCCTCTTCAATATCTTGTAATCTGTTGGTGATACTTGCATCTGTGATTGCTTATCTCTTTCCTACATTTTCCATCTCCAGAATTGTCTCCATTTGGGATTTCATTACTTTTTCAATTTCTTTTTTTAGATCCTGAAAGATTTTGTACAATAATTTCACCTGTTCGATTGTTTTTCTTTAAGGGATGTATTTGTTTCTTCTTTAATTGCTTCTACCAGTTTGCCTCTGATTTTTATATTTCTTTGACTGAGTTATTTATATCCTCTTCATTGGCCAGAATCTTTAGGTCAGAATCTTGCTCTTTAGGTATGCCAGGGTATCCAGGGCTTGGCTTGTTGGTGTAACAGAAATGCGTTCGGGTGGTACCAAATTATATTATCTTACATTGCTTATGCTCTTGCACTTGCCATTTCCCATCTGGTTACATGTGGTATTAATTGGCCTGGATATCTTGGACTGGAACAGGCCTCCTTGGAGGTAAGCAGAGGAGTGTTACCTGAGTATTATCAGGCCTCTTCGGAGGCAGGAAGTGTTGTCTCTGATTAGGTCAGGCCTTCTATGTTCCTGGTTAGAGCAGACCATCTTTGTCCCAGGTTAGAGCAGGTCTCCTGTGTCCCTGGTTAAAGCAGTTCTCCATTGTCCCTGGTTAGGGTAGAACTCCTGTGAGACATACAGTCAGGCTATTGAGTCCAGGGTAGTGGCAGGCACACTGATCTGTCCAGTGTGCAGGTGGAAGTGCAGACAAGAAGGACTGTGGGGCTCAAGCAACCAAGATAGATCCCAGTCTTCTGTGCTCTGTGTGGGTCTCAGTTGGTGTGGGTACTGGGGAAGGCATTTCACCTGTGTCCCTGGTTATGGTAGACATTCTGGCAGGCATTCAGGCTATGGAGTCAGCAGGAGGGCAGGCACACCAATCTACCTTTGGTACAGGTATAGGTACAGACCAGAAGGACAATGAGTGCAAAGAAGTTTCTTAACATGATGACGTTGGTGAAAGAATGTAAAGAGTTTTTCCATGTCCCATGTGGTCAGATCAAGTACTCTGTGTGACATCTTTGATCTTTGTCCTTACTGCCTTGTCCACCCTCAACATCTAGGCTCAATAAACTTCCTTTCCCACCTCAAATCATTCCTCTCATGAGTCAAAGTTATTATACCTCTATCAAGTTCAATGTTCATTTGTTTCCTTCCTTCAAAATTCATTTGTTTTCCTCCATGGCCATTTTTTTCATACTAATTTATCAGAATGATTGGCTCGCTTCTGTAATGCTTAAATATCAGCCCTGAATAAGTGGCTTACACTTACTTATTCTTTTTATCCTCTGACATATACTCAGTGTTCATGTCAAATCTTAGGGTATTTGTGAGAAAAGGAAAAGTACTGTGAGATTAAAAGTACCCAAGAACATGTGTTTTGAGTAATCTCTGCACATTTATAAAAACAGGGACTGCTCAGGGTGATCCCTTTAATCTCTCATTTCTAGATGCCTGGTGGAAAGCAGAGAATGTGGGTTAGTATTTCAGTGTAACAGTAGAAAAATATCTCCATTGTATCTATATTTGTTGCTATTAACTCCTAGTCAGACCAACAAGCTATGAAGAGAAAGAAGATACCCTTAAAGGAGTCTCTGGGTGGTTCTTGGGGGACTTTTGGATGAACATACACAAAGACAACCAGATGTAAATTCTATAGATTCACTTATACCTCTAAGGAATTTTGGAAAATTTTTGGGAAAAAAAAGCCTTTTGGAAAGACTAGGGGGATGAGAAATGATGACGCACAGAAATTTCATTAGTCATCTCTGAGTAGCAACTGAGAGTTTGGGCTATCCATTTACTGAGTAACTGATTCTCTTTACAGATCCTCGACCTTTTTACTGTGCCTCCTGATTTACTTCACTAAGGTCCAGGATACAGTTTGTATTACAAAATTGTGCTGATGCGGGATTCAATGAGAGTGTCACTATGAAATATGTGAAAAGAAGGTATGTATTATTAAGACAAATTATTCTGTAATAGGTTTTAGAAGTCTGAATATGTGTGCTGTTCTACTTTATGTAGGACCTCAGAACCTTTCTGTACATCTGTGGCCTCCAAGCACTTGGCAGTCTATTACTAAGCTCTGGGACCTTGTCCTCTTCCTGAATGTGTATTGATGTTTCACTGGCTAAACTAAGGATAGACAAATGTTCTGTGCTTCTTTCCATCAAAAATTTTCTCCATTTTTTTTCAGATTTTCTCCATCTTCTCCATTTCTCAGATTTCTGGTTTCCTCCCTTCTTTCCATCTATGCAACATTTAGAACATAACATGCCCTCGATCTCCTTTCTTTATTCTTATTCATTTTGATAAACGTGTCATTTTTTTATAAAGACTAAATTTTCCTGTAGATTCTCCAATGGTAACATGACAGATTTGATGTCAACCCTTCAGTTAAGTGATTAATTTTCTGCCAGGCTAACAAGCAAACAATACCTGCAGAATCTTCTTCCCTAGTCATAGAGTGCAGGGCATGTTATAAGATAGTTTCTACCTGCAGTGATCTTAGATTATCAATAAAATGGAAAGGAGGGTAGCATTTATTTTAGCAAATTAATTAAGAAATTTGTTTAACCACACTGACAAGAGTACAGGATTATCAAAAATTCCAATTCATCTTCTTATACAGGAAACATAGCTGAATGTAATAGGAAGGGACCAATACAAACTGTGACTCTCTAATCATTTATTTCTCCTATTATACTCTACTTGCCAGAATTCAACAACCTGGTAATAATCTGTCCAAACTGTGATTCCATAAATGACTTACACAACTGATCAGATTAGAGACCTCACATCCTACTTGTCTTAGGAAATGTCCTCTCAGACATGCCAGAAACAATGTTGTGGAATCTCTTAGACTCCTCAGTGCTATCAAGAGACTAGGATTATACATCACTGATTGAAGACACTTCTGTAACACAATGTTCTTTTCTACTACATGTCCACACACACGTGGGATTTTTGATCTGTCTGGAAATTTCCTGATTAGCTTGATTCTTAGTAATTCTATAGATTTTGAAATTATGGCTATCTGGAATTTTTATTTCTGTATTTTTTCTAATGGATTTTTTGTTCAAACTAAAACAGTATATAATAATGCTTTTGAGAAGCCATGCTACTATCCTATGTTACCCTGCAGATTCATAGCCCATTTACTGTTTCAAGTGGATGTCAAAGCATTTAGAATAATGGATATGTTATATGTGTTTGTGTGTATTTAAACATAAATACTATATACATCTAAATATTTAAAATAATGATAACCCTCTTTAATTGTTCCACTTGTTAAATCATGGTCTGACCATATGTGTAACCTTGCACCTGCTTTCAACATCATACATCTAAGATTTCCTGCTTGCTCTACCTCATCTTACCTAGCCTCAGCTTTTTAAAATAATCTTTGTTTTTACATTGTGTACAAGAGGGTATTGTCTGCATGCTGCCCATACACCATATAAATGCAGTACCTTTGGAGGCAATAAGCACAGTGAGATTCCCTGGAACTAAGCTCACTCTATTGTGAGGTTCCATGTGATCCTTGAGAGTTGAACTCTGGTCATACACAAAACAATAGTCTTCTTAACTGTTTAATGATCTCATGAGTTCTTGTCTTCATTTTTAAAATTAAGCAAGTAGGGAACCATGGAAAGGGGGTTGTCTTTAAAAATTCTTAGGAACATATGGTGAGAGAAGAAAATTGGCTTTGGCAATTTGCCCTTTGACTTTCATACATGTATTAAATAAATAATCTACTTAAAAACATTCTAAATAAATGAAATATAAGTAAAGTCAAATAATTACAGTACCATTTACATGCCGTAAAACTTATTCTTTTTAGATATGCCGTTTTCTTTAATATAGCACAGATTTACTGTCTCCTGACCACAGTTTTTAATATTTAGAATATCTGTATCATTTCCAGAATTCCCTTTGTTGCTTTCATGATTATGCCCTCATATCAGACTCTGATAAACATTGCTTTCCCATTATTCCATGTTCTTGCATTGATAAAAAAAATCTGTCTCCTCTTTTTTTTTCATTTTCTTTTTTATTATCTCTTCCTTTTATTTCTTTTCCTTTTTGAGGCTAAGAGTAAACACAATGTGCACAGCTTGCTTGGGAAACACTCTATTACAGAGCTAAGTTCAAAAGCTAAGTGAATGAACTTTGGTTGTTTATTATTGATATTGAGGTAGCTTGTACAAGCTGTTAATAGCTAAGTTTCCAGCATCTATGCTATTTCAATTAGGCCAGACCTGTTTACATTTTTATGTGTTGCTACATATAAGTGGGTTTTTATTTACAGCTCAATAATATTTTATCGTTAGAACAAAATTTAAGCATTTGTTATTTGATGTGTATTTGGGTGATGTCTTAGTTAGGCTTTCTATTGCTGTGAATCTTACAGTTCCAGGTAATGGTTCATTTCTGAGGAAATCAGTTCAGAAACTGAAGCAGGACAGGAATCTGGGGGCATCAACTAAAGTAGAAGCCAGAACAATGTTTTCTGGACATTGGTTCCATGGCTTGCTTCATTTGCTTTTTTTTTTCTGTTATCACCATGACCACCAGCCTGGGTTGGTCAATGGCCATGCTTGGCTAGGTCCTCTCACATTAACCATTAGTCAACAAAATCAACACACAAATATGGTGAAGATGTTTTTCCAATTAAGAATCCCTCTTCTCAAATGAATCAGATTATATGCAATTGACAAAACATTAAACAGAGCACATGTTTTAAAACGTTCTGCAACATTCAAACAGTTCTGGGTACAATTTATTTCAGAACTTAATGGTGTTGTAATTTATTTTTTGACTTCCTGTTCTGAAAATGTGATTCACATTCAATAAAAGTATATGCTAGTTACTCTTATCATTTCCATAATCAAACACTTCTCAAACACAATTTAGGGAAAGAAGAGTTGATTTGGAATTGTTTTTGGGATACAGTCAACCATAGTAGGAAGGCGTGGTGACAGGTGTGTGAAGAAACCGGTCATGTTATATTTACAGCCAGGAATCAGAGAGAGATGAATGCAGGTGCTTTGTCTGCATCTTTCATCCCTTTTCTATTTAGACCAAGACTCCAGCTCATGGATTGTCTCACGAATATTTTGAGTGGATCTCCTCAGTTAACCTGGAAAACCCTATGACAAGAAGTTTTATGCTTGGGATGCTGAATAGCTGTGGTGGGCCCTGCTCCCATTCAGCTGCACTATCTCATGTGCTTTACTGTACAGCAAATGGCCTTTGTGTTCCATAATTTCCACAGTCGTTGATGGATGTAGTTCAGGCCCTACTATGTAGTGTTCAGCTATGGCAATTGTCAGGCTACATGCATAAATGTGGTATATTCTCCATCCAAAAATTAAGACATATCTACAGGACTTTCTGGAACATGTTTCCAGTTCTCTAAGAGGATTATTGATGCATGTCTAATAAACATGGGATTAACTTCATAGGAAACTTTCAGAGACGTCTCCAGAGGATGGAATAAGTCAATGATTTTGTAGGTAGCATCAGAATTACTTATTGACACGGTTAATAGCATATCAATATCCTTTAATTCCTCAAAAGTATTCACTTTTAAATCACATCATTGTGTTTGACACATTTGAATGAATTTGTATGTAGGATTTGAAGGGTGAGTCAGTAATCTTTTCTTTATTAAATATTCACCTATGAATATCCAGTTCTTTTTCTACTGAAAATGTTTGAGACACCATCCTTAATTTAAAATTATCTTGGTGCCATTAGAATTATGTAATGACCACAGTCAAGTAGGTGTATTTCAGAGATGTCCCTTTATTCATTGACTACATGAACTAATGACTACAGGTATTTAGAAATCCTGAAATCAAACAATGTGTCTCACCTAACTTTATTCCTCCTTAAAATTAAGTTGTTGTTAGAACAAGTCACTGCAAACATTATTATATTATGAGTTACAAAGATTGCTTAGTGGTTAAGGTCATTTAATATTCTAGTAAAGAACCTAATATAGTACACAACATCCACCTCAGGGTAATCACAACCAGTTATAACTAGGGATCAAGGGTATTTGTAGTTAAGTACCACTTTAGGGTTCAGAAGACACCAAAATGTGCCTATTACAAATAGAAACAAGTGTGGATATGCATATAAATAAATACTTAAATGTATAAATACATAAATAAATATAAAGAAATTATCACTAGATGAATCAGAAATTAAATCCAAATATATATATACATATATATATACATATATATATATATATATTAAGAAAGAGCAAAGGAATCTAAATCATAGAGTAAGATGCACAACCTGCTAAGATTGTAATTTGTTGTTTGTGTACATATGTGATTTGAGAGATGACCGCTCTGTGTTATACAACTATATGGGAATTCATCTCTGGAAGATGCTAGTTCTCCTTTTCTGAGTAGTTATTAGCTGTTTATAATTCTTTGTTTAGGGGTGGTGTGAGGAGCTGTCCGAGGAGCTGTCCTCACAGAGATGTGAGGAGCTGTCCGAGGAGCTGTCCTCACATATGTGAGGAGCTGTCCGAGGAGCTGTCCTCACATATGTGAGGAGCTGTCCTCACAAACTCCATTACAAGATGGCACCGGGATCCGGCAGAACGCACCTAGTAAAAAGGGCAATACGCAGGCGCCTGGTAACTTCCTTACTCAAAGGGACACGTATGTTTTGGTACGTCATCTGGCATAATTGGCAGCGACCAGTCAGAGAGTGACATGTCCTAGGCGAGGATAGTTTCCTATATAAGGGACGGTTATTCCTCACTCTCTGTCTCCGCATTGTAAGCTTATGCTCTCCTTCTCAAGACGCATTAAAGTGTTTCTGCAGTAGGATCCTGTGTGTGCCGCGTCGTTCCTGCTGGCGAGACGTAGCGCGCGACATCTGGTGCCGAAACCCGAGAAAGACCTCGCCATCGTCAGCAGCTTCGGAGATCCCTTGGCGACAAGGAGGATTCAGAACTGCAGGTAGATACGTTCGGAGAGGCAGCCCTCTCTTGGACTTTGGTCTGGGGTTGTCACCGCCTTGGGAAGGATTTGTTGAGGCTATAGTATTTGTCCTGGGAGCCACCCTACTCTTTATGTTCTGTTTTCACCGTTTTCGCTGTTAAAAGGACGATCACAGCAGCTGAAGGCGCGTCTCAGTCTCTTGTATATAAGTGAGCTTCGCGCAGCTCCCTTTTACCTTCGATTTTGACTGTTGAGGAACAAGGACGCGATAAGGCCGACGTAGATAAGCGGCACCATCCAGGGAGGTGCGTGTAAGACTCCCGTACATAAGAGAGCAGCGTGTCCGTCTCTACACTTTCACCTCACGCCTTGTCAGACGGACGTAGATAAGCCGCCGGCGTTCCTGGCCCATCATGGGATCCTCACAGTCTGTGGTCACGGCCTTGGAAACAGTGTTAAAGCAGAGGAACATCAAAATTGGAGGAGGAACACTTAAAAACTTTGTGAAGGAGGTGGAGAGGGTGGCGCCTTGGTTTGCCTGTTCAGGCTCGTTTACGATTGCCTCATGGAACAAACTTGGAAAAGACCTTGACAGAAAATTGGCGGAAGAGGATCTGCGCCTAGGGACCAAAGCTATATGGAAGCTGGTTAAGAATTGTTTAAAGGATGAAACGTGTAAGGCAGCAGTAGTAGAAGGACAGGCCACTCTCGAGGTAGTCCGGGAAAGTCTGTCAGAAACCGAACGTAGTGAGAGGTTGGGCGCACGCAAGAAAAAAGACGTCCCAAGAAAGAAAAAGTGCCCTCCCGGTAAGTCCGCGACAAGGGAGCATTGAAATTTTCAGATTCCAGCACTTCCTCCTCTACACATAAACCAGGAGGGGGAGCCAGCCTATACCCTGTGAAAGAGCTATAAGCGCTGAACCTCGACAGTTCTGAAAGCTCTGAAAATAAAACCTTAGACTCAGAGGAGGAGGCCGAGCTAGTGCTGTTAGTATTCTTGAAACCGCCGGTATAATTAAAACCACTAGTAAGGTGGCAGATATTTTCCAAAAAATCCAAATTATCCTATTCAATAGAAGATTCCCTGTATACATTACTCATATACGGGCCCATTCTGGACTCCCTGGCCCAATGAGTTCAGAGAATGATTTGGCTGATAAAGCCACAAAAATGATAGCTGTGGCCCTGGCCTCTCCTTTAGAGGCCACTAAAGCCTTTCATGGCAATTTCCATGTCACCTCAGAAACTTTACGCCGCCGCTTCTCTATAGCTAGAAAAGAGGCACGTGATATAGTCACCCAATGCCAACAGTGCTGCCAGTTCCTCCCAGTTCCTCACATCGGGGTCAACCCGAGAGGAATACAGCCATTGCAAATCTGGCAAATGGATGTTACTCATAATTCTACTTTTGGAAAATTACAGTATGTGTATGTATCTATAGACACATGTTCTGGCATTCTACATGCCACCCCACTTACAGGAGAAAAAACAACACATGTCATTCAGCACTGCCTTGAAGCATGGAGTGCTTGGGGAAAGCCAAAATGTGTAAAAACTGACAATGGCCCCGCCTACACATCTCAAAAATTCCATCAGTTTTGTGCTCAGATGCAGGTTACCCACCTGACGGGCCTGCCCTACAACCCTCAAGGACAGGGAATCATAGAGCGTGCTCATCGGACGCTCAAATCATATTTAATAAAACAAAGAAGGGGAATTATGATAGAACTCCCCCCAACACCCCGAGTGGCCACTGCTCTGGCCCTTTTTACCTTAAATTTTTTAAATCTTGATGAAGCTGGACAAACAGCGGCTGAGCGACATTGCTCAGAGCCCAAGAGGACAAAAGAAGTAGTCAAATGGAAGGATGTATTAACAAATGAATGGAAAGGCCCGGATCCTGTTTTAATAAGATCCAGGGGAGCTGTCTGTGTTTTTCCACAGGACAATGAAAATCCCATATGGATCCCAGGACGGACTTACTCGGAGCATCACAGCAAGTGATCAAGAAGGGACTGGGACTCCTGCACCTCCTCACTCTTCTTACATGGATGCCAGCAACGGTGCAGGGCGAGCTACGATGGGGAATAATGTCAACCTTTCCACTCCCGATGCTGGTGATGTACCACTAACAGGGATTTAGGGTTGGCCTATTTACCTAAGGATCCTCAGGTTGAACGACTAAAAGAAAATAGGACTATTCCCCTTAAGGGCAGCCTTTGTTTTGGCATATTCAACAAAACATCTTTTGATCTCCCTTGCATTAGTTATGTAATCAATCTTCTGCTTGGTTAAGGGAGGCCACATGGGGAACTGGTGAGGAGGACATTGTGGCTAACGCCACAGTTCTCTATGGTGGTGGCCTTACATTGCGTTAATGGTAGCTGCACTGATCTTACGCCCATGGCGATGCTACTTGAAGGAAAGGGCGAAAAGGGACGGTTGTCATTTTCCTGGATGGGGAACATCAAACCTGCTGCCTCTGTCTGGACAGCTACTCATATAAAATATCGCAGTAGTTACCCGCATGCCTCGCTTTATACCGATCCCTGTTGATACCTCGGGGATCATGACCTAATTTAGAGGAAAAAGAGATTTTGGTACTTCTGCAATTATTGCTGGCATTATTGCTACAACAGCAGTTGCTGACTCGGTTACTGCCTCGGCATTGGCCTTGTCAAATTCAGTACAGACAACCCAAACTATCAATGATTTATCGGCCACCATCACTGTGGCTCGGGACAGACAGGCCTCAGCCAATACTCAGATATAGGGAGGCCTTATGCTTGTCAACCAACGTATAGATCTGGTCCGAGAGCAATTAGACATTCTATGGTAACTGGCCCAGCTTGACTGTGAGCAAAAACTCCCAGGCCTTTGTGTCACCTCCATATAATATGACAAATTTACCCGAGCTGCTAATCTGTCTAAGAGTCTTTCACAGCATCTGTTACAGAATTGGACCTCGGAGTTTGAACAGACACTTCGGGAGCTGAGAGCAACCATCATTCAAGTAAATTCTACCCGACTGGACCTGTCTTTGACGGAGGGATTGTCGTCCTGGATCACCTCAGCAGTCTCTTATTTCAAGGAATGGGTGGGAGTGGGACTTTTTGGAGTGATCCTCTGCTGTGCATTAGTGTTACTCCTCTGGTTGCTTTGCAAATTGAGATCTCAAACAAGAAAGGACAAAGTAGTGATCGCCCAGGCGCTTGTAGCCCTTGAACAAGGAGCGTCAGCCGATATCTGGTTGACCATGCTCAAGCAACAGGTCGCCGGCTGGACAGCTCTTGCACTCCTAGAACCTCGGTTCATTGCACAGGATTAGAGTGTCCGGCTTGAGCAGCCCATGAGGGGTGACGAGCTTAGCATCACACAGGGAAGTTCTACCAAATACGCTCCCTGGAAGGCATGTCATATTACATGAGGGTTTCTGCCCCAGTTTTCCCTCCCTCGAAAAATGGCAGTGCGACGGGTCGGGAGTGCCCTGGGTCCCAACAACAGCCTAAGGGTATCTCTCTTGTACAGGTTCGCCAACTTTGTACGAGGATATGACCTCTGTCTTCACCCTCCTATATCTGGGTGTCCTGTTTGCTTAAAAAAACAGAAAAGGGGGAGATGTGAGGAACTGTCCGAGGAGCTGTTCTCACAGAGATGTGAGGAGCTGTCCAAGGAGCTGTCCTCACATATGTGAGGAGGTGTCCTCACAAACTCCATTACAAGATGGCACCGGCATCCGGCAGAACGCACCTAGTAAAAAGGGCAATACGCAGGCGCCTGGTAACTTCCCTACTCAAAGGGACACGTACGTTTTGGTACGTCATCTGGCATAATTGGCAGCGACCAGTCAGAGAGTGACACGTCCTAGGCGAGGATAGTTTCCTATATAAGGGACGGTTATTCCTCACTCTCTGTCTCCGCATTGTAAGCTTATGCTCTCCCTCTCAAGATGCATTAAAGTTTTTCTGCAGTAGGATCCTGTGTGTGCTGCGTCGTTCCTGCTGGCGAGACGTAGCGCGGAACAGGGTGGGAACCCATGAATTAACTTTAATTTTCTGAGACAGTTTAAATATCCATATGCTATATAGAATTCAGCATTTTTTAAGATCAATGGCATAGTATGCCTATTCTCCCTTTTCAGCCATATATATAATTAATTTTAAAAAATTTTTATTAGATATATTTCTTTACCTACATTTCAAATGTTATTCTCCTTCCCGGCTTCCTGTCCATAACCCCATTCCCTCCTCTCCCCCTCCCCCATATGGGTATTCTCCAAATAGATTCCCCCTTATGGCCCCACCCATATTCACTTGCACTGGGGGTCCAACCTTGGCAGGACCAAGTGCTTCTCCTTCCTCTGGTGCCCCAACAAGGCTATTCTCTGCTACATATACAATTGGAGTCCTGTGTCAGTCCATGTATAGACTTTCTGTAGTAGTTTAGTCCCTGGAAGTTATGGTTGGTTGGCATTGTTGTTTTTATGGGGTTGCAAGCTCCTTCAAATCTTTCAATGCCTCCTCTGATTTCCCCCAAGGGGGTCCTGTTCTCAGTTCGCTGTTTTGCTGCTAGCATTGACCTCTGTGTTCGACATGCTGTGGATGTGTTTCTTGGGAGAGATCTACATCTGGTCCCTTTCAGCATGCATTTTTAGCTTCATCAATCTTATCTGGTTTTGGTAGCAGTATATATATGGGCCACATGAGGGGCAGGCTCTGAATGGCCATTCCTTAAGTCACTGCTCTAAACTTTGCTTCTGTATCCCCTCCTATGGATTTTTTTCATCTTTTAAGAAGGAGTGGGAGGATCCAGATTTTGGTAATCCTTCTTCTTGAGCTTCCTGTTATCTGTGGATTGCATCTTGGGTAATTCGAAATTTTTTGGCTAATATCCACTTATCAGTGAGTGCATACCAAGTGTGTTATTCTGTTATTGAGTTACCTCACTCAGGATGATATTTTCTAATTCATTCCATTTACCTATGAATTTCATGAATTCATCGATTTTGATAGCTGAGTAGTGCTCCACTGTGTAGATGTACCACATTTTTTGAATCCATTCTTCTGTTGAAGGACATCTGGGTTCTTTCCAGCTTCTGGCTATTATAAATAACACTGCTATGAAAATAGTGGAGTATTTGTCTTTGTTGTATGTTAGAGCATCTTTTGGGTATATGCCCAAGAGAGGTATAGCTGGGTCCTCAGGTAGTGGAATGTCCAAATTTCTGAGGAACCTCCAGACTGATTTACAGAGAGGTTGTACCATTTCGCAATCCACCAACAATGGAAGAGTGTTCCTCTCTCTCCACATCCTTGCCAGCATCTGCTGTCACCTGAGCTTTTAATCTTGCCAATCTGACGGGTATGAGTTAGAATTTCAGGGTTGATTTGATTTGCATTTCCCTGATGACTAAAGATGTTGAACATTTCTTTAGGTGCTTCTCAGACATTCCATGTTACTCAGCTGTGAATTCTTTGTTGAGCTCTGAACCCCATTTTTAATAGGGTCATTTGTCTCTCTGCAGTCTAACTTCATGAGTTCTTTGTATATTTTGGATATGAGCCCTCAATAAGTTGTAGGATTGGTAAAGATCTTTTCCTAATTGATTTGTTGCCGTTTTGTTCTAATGACAGTGGATTTTGCTTTACAAAAGCTTTGCAATTTTATGATATCCCATTTGTCGATTTTTGATCTTAGAGCATGAGCCAGCAGTGTTTTGTTCAGGAAATTTTTTCCATTGCCTTTTCGAGACTCTTCCCCACTTTTTCTTCTGATCATTTGAGTGTATCTGGTTTGATGTTTGATCCACTTGGACTTAAACTTTGTACATAGTGATAAGAATGGATCGATTTGCATTCTTCTACATGCTGACCTCCAGTTGAACCAGCACCATTTATTGAAAATGCTATTTTTCTCCCAGTGTAAGGTTTTAGCTCCTTTCTCAAAGATAAAGTGGCCATAAATGTGTGGGTTCATTTCTGGGTCTTTAATAATGTTCCACTGATCTATCTGCCTATCTCTGTACCAATACCATACAGTTTTTATGACTATTGCTCTGTAATACTGCTTCAAGTCAGGGATGGTGATTCCCCCAGAAGTTCTTTTATTGTTGAGTATAATTTTTGCTATCCTGGGTTTTTGTTAATCCAAATGAATTTGCAAATTACTTTTTCTATCTCTAAAAATAATTGAGTAGGAATTTTGATGGGGATTGCATTGAATCTGCAGATTGCTTTTGGAAAATGGCCATCTTTTCCATATTAATCCTGCCTTTCCACGAGCATGAAAGATCTTTCCATCTTCTGAGATCTTCCTCAATTTCTTTCTTCAGACACTTGAAGTTCTTGTCTTACAGATATTTCACTTGCTTGGTTAAACTCACACCAAGATATTTTATATTATTTAAGACTACTGTGAAGGGTGTCATTTATATAATCTCTTTCTCAGCCTGTTTATCCTTTGAGTAGAGGAAGACTACTGATTTGTTTGAGTTAATTTTATACCCCAATACTCTGCTGAAGTTGTTCATCAGGTTAAGAAGTTCTCTGGTGGAACTTTTGGGATCACTTAAGTACACTATCACATCATCTGCAAATAGTGGTATTCTTATTTCTTCCCTCCCCATTTGTATTGCTTGATCTCCATTCACTGTCTGATTGCTCTGGCTAGGACTTTGAGTACTATATTTTATAAGTAGCGAGAGAATGGGCAGCCTTGTCTAGCCCCTAATTTTAGTGGGATTGCTTCAAGTTTCTCTCCATTTAGTTTGATGTTAGCTGCTGGTTTGCTGTATATTACATTTATTATGTTTAGATATGGGCCTTGAAAACCTGTTTTTCCAGGATTTTTATCATGAAGGGGTGTTGAATTTTGTCAAATGATTTCTCAGCAGCTAATGAAATTACCTTGTGGTTTTTATCTTAGAGTTTATTTATATAGTGGATTACATTAATGGATTTTCATATGTTAAACTATCCATGCATCCCTGGGATGAAGCCTACTTGATCATGATGAATGACTGTTTTGATATGTTCTTGGATTCAGTTTGCAAGAATTATATTGAATATTTTTACACCAATATTTATAAGTGAAATTGGTCTTAAGTTCTCTTTCTTTGTTGGGTTCTTGTGTGGTTTCAGTATAAGAGTAATTGTGGCTTCATAGAAAGAATTTGGTAGTGCTCTGTCTGTTTCTATTTTGTGGAATAGTTTGAACAGTATTGGTATGAGGTTTTCTATGAAGGTCTGATAGAATTCTGCACTAAACTAATCTGGTGCTAGGCTCTTTTTGGTTGGGAGACTTTTAATAAATGCTTCTATTTCTTTAGGAGTTATGGAGTTGTTTAAATGGTTTATTTGTTCCTGATTTAACTTTGGTACCTTGTATCTGTCTACAAAATTGTCAATTTCCTCCAGACTTTCCAGTTTTGTTGAATATAGGCTTTTGTAGTAGGATCTGATGATTTTTTAAATTTCTTCAGATTCTGTTGCTATGTCTCCCTTTTCATTTCTGATTTTGTTAATTTGGATATACTGTCTGTGACCTCTAGTTACTCTAACTAAGGGTTTATCTATCTTTTTTTATTTTCTCAAAGAACCAGCTCCTGGTTTTGTTGATTCTTTGTATATTCCTTTTCATTTCTACTTGACTGATTTCTGCCCTGAGTTTGGTTACGTCCTGCCCTCTACTATTCTTGGGTTTATTTAATTATTTTTGTTGTATGCTTTTACATGTTCTGTCAATCTGCTAACATATGCTCTCTCCTGTTTTTTTTTTGCAGGCACTCAGAGCTATGAGTTTTCCTCTTAGTAGCACTTTCATTTCATCCTATAAGATTGGGAATGTTGTATCTTCATTTTCATTAAATTCTAAGAAGTCTTAATTTCTTTCTTTGTTTCTTCCTTGACCAAGTTGTCATTGAATAGAGCATCATTCAACTTCCATGTATATCTGGGATTTCTGTCATTATTGTTATTTAAGACCAGTCTTAGTGTGTGGTGATCTGATAGGATTCATGAGATTATTTCTATCTTCCTGTATCTGTTGAGGCCTGTTTTGTGACTGATTATATGGTCAGTTTTGGATAAGGTTCCATGATGTGCTGAGAAGAAGGTATATCCTTTTGATTTACTATGAAATGTCCTATAAATATCTGTTAAATCCATTTGGTTCATAATGTCTGTTAGTTTCCCTATGTCTCTGTTTAATATCTGTTTCCATGATCTGTCCATTGATGAGAGTGGGGGTGGTGAAATCTCCTACTGTTATTATGTGAGGTGCAATGCATGCTTACAGGTTTAGTAAGGTTTCTTTTATGAATGTAGGTGCCCTTGCATTTGGAGCATAGATATTTAGGATTGAGTTCATCCTGGTGGATTTTTTCCTTTGATGAATGTGAAGTGTCCTTCATAATCTTTTTTAATGACTTTTGGTTGTAAGTCAACTTAATTTGATATTAGAATGGCAACTCCAACTTGTTTCTTTGGGCCATTTACTTGGAAAGTTGTTTTCCAGCCATTTACTCTGAGGTAGTGTCTGTCTTTGTCTCTGAGGTGTGTTTCCTGCATGCAGCAAAATGCTGGGTCCTCTTTACGTATCCAATCTGTTTATTTCTTTTCACTGAGAAACTGAATCTGTTGATGTTGAGAGATATTAAAGAATAGTGATTGTCGTTTCCTGTTATTTTTGTTGTTAGAGGTGGAATTATGTTTGTTTGTCTCTCTTTTGCTTTCATTGCAAGGAAATTATATTCTTGCTTCCTGCATGGTGTAGTTTCTCTACTTGTGTTGCAGTTTTCCCTCTTTTATCCTTTGTAGCCCTGGATTTGTAGAAAGATATTGTGTAAACAATGCCAACCAACCAGAGCTTCCAGGGACTAAGCCACTACCCAAAGACTATACATGGACTGACCCTGGGCTCCCACCACATAGGTAGCAATGAATAGCCTAGTAAGAGCACCAGTGGAAGGGGAAGCCCTTGGTCCTGTCAAGACTGAACCCCCAGACAAGGTTATTGTTAGGAGGAGGGTAGGAATGGGGGAGGATGGGGAGGGGAGCACCCATATAGAAAGGGAGGAGGAGGGGTTAGGGGGATGTTGGCTCAGAAACCGGGAAGAGGAATAACAATCGAAATGTAAATAAAAAATACTCAAGTTAATAAAGATGGAAAAAAAGATATTGTGTAATTCAAACTTCTGTACATAGTTTTAATACAATTCACTAGTTTCTGCTTTTAAATGGAATATGCTATATGTTCATTTATATATCAATATTATTTTATTAAAATTACCACTTTTCATCTTACTCTGACTTTTTAGAATTGAAAGTTTAGTATTTGATTATCTGTCAAATTTAGAAAGCTAGAAACAGTCTATGAGAATGTAAAAGCCAGGGTTGGGAATTTAGCTCAGTGGTAGAGCACTTGCCTAGGAAGCGCAAGGCCCTGGGTTCGGTCCCCAGCTCCGGGGGGGAAAAAAAGAGAATGTAAAAGCCAGAGGCTTTATGGGGTTAGAGTATTAGTAGAATACATGTGGTATGAAAGTAGGGGATAAAAGTCTAAAGATAGAAAGGCATAGTGAGATATAAGGAAGTGTGAGGTTTGGGTAACAAAAACCCAAGCTTTATCTTAATAGATAAATAAAGTCTATTATTTTTGGATTTAATGATATTGCATACTAATTTAAAATTGTAGACATGGCTGCTTAGAAGACTGAGTGGTTAAGTCATGGAGTTCTTTTATAGAGGAGGAAAGATTAGTTTCCAGCACCCACATGACAGATACAGTACTCTCTGTAATTCTGGCTTCCACAAATCTGATGCCTCTAGTTTCAGAGGGCACTTGAACCCACATGCACATGCCTTCATACACAGACATGGACATTAAAATCAAATCAATTATTTCAAAAGTATAATTTATAAGAAGACTTTAAATACATGTACCATACATGCATAGTCAATGTTCACCCCATAAGACAAGGGTTGATAATTAAAAATCTCAGTGCCAAATGTGAGATATTTTCCTGACTCAAGGAGACCCCAGAGAGTCCTAAAATGAAAAGAACATCTCCTCTGCTCTTCGTTGTCTTCCCAAACCAAACAGTAAGACACTGTATCAAAAGACAAATTTTATTCTGGCTATAGTACGTGGAGCAATCATGATGGAAATGACATAGATATTTCTTTCCTGCTGGGCACTTTTCATTGTCTTAGAACCTGATGTGCTGCCTACTATGGGAGAAAAGTTATCAGTAGTTTTACCCAGCAAGATACATTGAATGCCATAATTCCTATTTGCCAGGCAAGATCTGTATACTGGTGAAATCCTTGTGAAAAAGTTCTGGAAGCAGCCACCTCCTTTTATAGTAGTTTTGAATCTTATACCACAGGAGCAAAAGAATTCAATGCTGAAATTGTAAACTTTGACAGGTGAGTCAGTAATCTTTTATTTATTAAATTTTTGCCTATGAATATCCAGTTTTTTCTACTGAATATGTTTGAGACACCATACTTAATTTAGAGTTATCTTAGTGCCATAAGAATAGTAGCCACAGTCAAGTAGGTCTATTTCAGAGATGTCCCTTTTTTTCATTATCTGCATGATCTAATGACTATATGTATTCAGAAACCTTGAAATCAAACAATGTATGGCACCTAACTTTATTCTTTCTTAAAGTTAAGTTTGATATTCTTGCTTCTTTATGTTGTTATATATTTCCAAATCAGCTTATTTATGACTAAGAACATTGCTGACAAGTCATTGACTTTTACTAATATTTATTTCCTAAGACCTATGATTTGCTGTCCCTTATATATATATATATATGTGTGTGTGTGTGTGTGTGTGTGTGTGTGTGTGTGTGTGTGTGTGTGTACTGTTTTTGTTTTAATTTACCTTTTTGTGAATTTGTGATAACCTAGTTTGGAAAAGGAAGTTCAAGGGGATTAGAAAGGAGATCTTGAGTTTGGATAAGCTCTCTGTCCTTGTAACTTGAGGGCGGCTTCTTTTGGAACGTAAGGCAGGAAGTCTCAAGATGATGAATTCTGCTTTGTGCTTTCCTGTCCCCAGGAAATAGGAGTGGAAACTAGGAGAATGTGCTTTCCTATTAAAGTAGGAAAGTTCTCTCTGTGTCTCTACTGGCCATCACTGTCTCTTACTCAGAGCAACAAACCTCAGAAGAGAAAGTAAACATTTTGGTGGTTCCCTGAGTGGTTTCCAGGTGATTTCTAGGTGTACATAATCAGGTAAACAAAATTTGGGCCCTAAAACTCCACTTAGAAAATTTGGGATTGGAGTTGTGGCTGTGAGCAAATTAGGACATGAGGGATGATGGTTAGAGATGTCATACTTCCCTGTAAGTATGACAAATCTCACTGTACCCTGAGTCACCCATTTGACCTGCACTCACATTTTGACCTTTCTCTTCCTTCTTCTCCAGGCTACTGGACCTTTCACGATTTCTGTTTTAGCTAGGGTCTTATTGCTGTGAACAGACACCATAAACAATGTAAGTTTTATAAAAGACAACATTTTACGGGGGCTGGCTTACAGGTTCAGAGGTTCAGTACACACAACAGAATCTACACCAGGCTGTTTTGAGATTTCTTCTTTCAAAGCAATTCATCTAAATCTCCTCACCTCAACCTCAGGAACACTCTCTGGACAATGGCCAAAAGTAGTCACTTTTCTCCCCAAAATACCCCAAAAACACTCTTTAGTACACATACTGAAATTCTTCACTGAACCATTTTGGGCCAAGTCCTAACAGTTGAAATTGCTCTCAGTAACAAAGTCTTCCACATTCTTACTAAGGTAACCCATTAAGCACCATTTAAAGCATTCCACTGCTTCCAAATCTAAAGTCCCAATACCACATTCTTCCAAACAAAAGCATGGTCAGGCTTATCACAGCAATATTCCAGTCTCTGGTTCTAGCTTCTGTCCTAGTTAGGGTATTATTGCTCTGAACCAAAACTATGAACAAAGTAAGTTTTATAAAAGACAACATTAATTTGGGGCTGACTTGCGGATTCAGTATCATCAAGGCAGGAGCATGGTAGAATAACAACATCCAGGAAGGCATGGTACAAGAGGAGCTTAGTTCTACCTATTCACATGGAGAAACCCAGGAACAGGCTGAGCATTACCATGCAGCAAGGAGAAGGGTCTATAAGCCTATCCCGACAGTGACAGACTTCCTTCACCAAAACCACATCTTCTATTAGTGCCACACCCTGGGCCAAGCATATACAAACCATCACAGGTTAAAAGAATGTACGCCACCCATATGGAAGTGGAAGGGGAGGGGTTAGGGGGATGTTGGCCAGGAAACCGGGAAAGGGACTAACAATTGAAATGTAAATAAGAAATACCCAAGTTAAAAAGATGGAGGAAAAAACTTATAGAAGTTTGGAAATGGCATTAGATTTTAAATTAACATACCAGCATAATTCAACAAAAAATAGAAATTGAAAATATCATAATATAAAAAACAGAATGTTGAGGAGCGGCAGGACCCCTGCGCCTGAGACACTGCCGGAACCTGAAGGAACAAACCGGATAAACAGTTCTCTGCACCCAAATCCCATGGGAGGGAGAGCTAAACCTTCAGAGAGGCAGACACGCCTGGGAAACCAGAAGAGACTGCACTCTGCACACATTACTGATTCCAGAGGAAAACACCAAACACCATCTGGAACCCTGGTGCACTGAAGCTCCCGGAAACGGCGGCGCAGATCTTCCTGGTTGCTGCCCGCTGCAGAGAGCTCGTGGGCAGCACCCCATGACCAAACTTGAGCCTCAGGACCACAGGTAAGACAACTTTTCTGCTGCAAGAGACCTGCCTGGTGAACTCGGGACACACAGAGGCAGAATTCCTCTAGGACAGGGCACTTCCTGTGTTTACCAGGAGTCCCACACCCGCGGATCCCGGCCCGCAGCAGCTCTCTGCTCCCAGACCCCATGGGAGAGAGACCTCACAGCCTGGTCAGGTGGGCACTCCTGAGGCTCCAGAGTGGAAGAGACCACCAACACTGCTCACCCCTGCCCACATCCCTGGCCAAAGAGGAAAATGTATAAGGCCTCTGGGATCCCGTGGGGGAGGGCCCAGGAGCGGCAGGACACCTGTGCCTGAGACACCGCAAGAACCTGAAGGAACAGACCAGATAAACAGTTCTCTGCACACAAATCCCGTGGGAGGGAGAGCTAAACCTTCAGAGAGGCAGACACGCCTGGGAAACCAGAAGAGACTCCACTCTGCACACATTACTGATTCCAGAGGAAAACACCAAACGCCATCTGGAACCCTGGTGCACTGAAGCTCCCGGAAATGGCACCACAGATCTTCCTGGTTGCTGCCACCGCAGAGAGCTTGTGGGCAGCACCCCGCGAGCAAACTTGATTCTCAGGACCACAGGTAAGACCAAATTTTCTGCTGCAAGTGACCTGCCTCGTGAACTCAAGACACAGGCCCACAGGAACAGCTGAAGACCTGTAGAGAGGAAAAACTACACGCCCGAAAGCAGAACACTCTGTCCCCATAACAGGCTGAAAGAAAACAGGAAAACAGGTCTACAGCACTCCTGACACACAGGCTTATACGACAGTCTAGCCACTGTCAGAAATAGCAGAACAAAGTAACACTAGAGATAATCTGATGGTGAGAGGCAAGCGCAGGAACCCAAGCAACAGAAACCAAGACTACATGGCATCATCGGAGCCCAATTCTCCCATCAAAACAAACATTGAATATCCAAACACACCAGAAAAGCAAGATCTAGTTTCAAAATCATATTTGATCATGATGCTGGAGGACTTCAAGAAAGTCCTGAAGAACTCCCTTAGAGAAATACAGGAAAACATTAATAAACAAGTAGAAGCCTACAGAGAGGAATCGCAAAAATCCCTGAAAGAATTCCAGGAAAACACAATGAAACAGTTGAAGGAATTAAAAATGGAAATATAAGCAATCAAGAAAGAACACATGGAAACAACCCTGGATATAGAAAACCAAAAGAAGAGACAAGGAGCTGTAGATACAAGCTTCACCAACAGAATACAAGAGATGGAAGAGAGAATCTCAGGAGCAGAAGATTCCATAGAAATCATTGACTCAACTGTCAAAGATAATGTAAAGCAGAAAAAGCTACTGGTCCAAAACATACAGGAAATCCAGGACTCAATGAGAAGATCAAACCTAAGGATAATAGGTATAGAAGAGAGTGAAGACTCCCAGCTCAAAGGACCAGTAAATATCTTCAACAAAATCATAGAAGAAAACTTCCCTAACCTAAAAAAAGAGATACCCATAGGCATGCAAGAAGCCTACAGAACTCCAAATAGATTGGACCAGAAAAGAAATACCTCCCGTACATAATAGTCAAAACACCAAACGGACAAAATAAAGAAGGAATATTAAAAGCAGTAAGGGAAAAAGGTCAAGTAACATATAAAGGCAGACCTATCAAAATCACACCAGACTTCTCGCCAGAAACTATAAAGGCCAGAAGATCCTGGACTGATGTCATACAGACCCTAAGAGAACACAAATGCCAGCCCAGGTTACTGTATCCTGCAAAACGCTCAACTAACATAGATGAAGAAACCAAGATATTCCATGACAAAACCAAATTTACACAATATCTTTCTACAAATCCAGCACTACAAAAGACAATAAATGGTAAACCCCAACATAAGGAGGCAAGCTATACCCTAGAAGAAGCAAGAAACTAATCGTCTTGGCAACAAAACAAAGAGAATGAAAGCCCACAAACATAACCTCACATCCAAATATGAATATATCAGGAAGCAATAATCACTATTCCTTAATATCTCTCAACATCAATGGCCTCAACTCCCCAATAAAAAGACATAGATTAACAAACTGGATACTCAGCGAGGACCCTGCATTCTGCTGCCTACAGGAAACACACCTCAGAGACAAAGAAAGACACTACCTCAGAGTGAAAGGCTGGAAAACAACTTTTCAACAAATGGTCAGAAGAAGAAAGCTGGAGTAGCCATTCTAATATCAAATAAAATCAATTTTCAACTAAAAGTCATCAAAAAAGATAAGGAAGGACACTTCATATTCATCAAAGGAAAAATCCACCAAGATGAACTCTCAATCCTAAATATCTATGCCCCGAATACAAGGGCACCTACATACGTAAAAGAAACCTTACTAAACCTCAAAACACACGTTGCACCTCACACAATAATAGTAGGAGGTTTCAACACCCCACTCTCATCAATGGACAGATCATGGAAACAGAAATTAAACAGAGACGTAGACAGACTAAGAGAAGTCATGAGCCAAATGGACTTAACAGATATTTATATAACATTCTATCCTAAAGCAAAAAGCTTCTTCTCAGCTCCTCATGGTACTTTCTCCAAAATTGACCATATAATTGGTCAAAAAACGGGCCTCAACAGGTACAGAAAGATAGAAATAATCCCATTCGTGCTATCGGACCACCACGGCCTAAAACTGGTCTTCAATAACAATAAGGGAAGAATGCCCACATATACGTGGAAATTGAACAATGCTCTACTCAATGATAACCTGGTCAAGGAAGAAATAAAGAAAGAAAATAAAAACTTTTTAGAATTTAATGAAAATGAAGGTACAACATACCCAAACTTATGGGACACAATGAAAGCTGTGCTAAGAGGAAAACTCATAGCGCTGAGTGCCTGCAGAAAGAAACAGGAAAGAGCATATGTCAGCAGCTTGACAGCACACCTAAAAGCTCTAGAACAAAAAGAAGCAAATACACTCAGGAGGAGTAGAAGGCAGGAAATAATCAAACTCAAGAGGTGAAAACAACCAAGTAGAAACAAAAAGGACCATAGAAAGAATCAACAGAACCAAAAGTTGGTTCTTTGAGAAAATCAACAATATAGATCAACCCTTAGCCAGACTAACGAGAGGACACAGAGAGTGTGTCCAAATTAACAAAATCAGAAATGAAAAGGGAGACATACAGATTCAGAGGAAATTCAAAAAATCATCAGATCTTACTATAAAAGCCTATATTCAACAAAACTTGAAAATCTGCAGGAAATGGACAATTTCCTAGACAGATACCAGGTACCGAAATGAAATCAGGAACAGATAAACCAGTTAAACAACCACATAACTCCTAAGGAAATAGAAGCAGTCATTAAAGATCTCCCAACCAAAAAGAGCCCAGGTCCAGACGGGTTTAGTGCAGAGTTCTATAAGACCTTCACAGAAGACCTCGTACCAAAATTATCCAAACTATTCCACAAAATTGAAACAGATGGATCACTACCGAATTCCTTCAATGAAGCCACAATTACTCTTATACCTAAACCACACAAAGACCCAACAAAGAAAGAGAACTTCAGACCAATTTCCCTTATGAATATCGACGCAAATATACTCAATAAAATTCTGGCAAACCGAATCCAAGAGCACATCAAAACAATCATCCACCATGATCAAGTAGGCTTCATCCCAGGCATTCAGGGATGGTTTAATATACGGAAAACCATCAACGTGATCCATTATATAAACAAACTGAAAGAACAAAACCACATGATCATTTCATTAGATGCTGAGAAAGCATTTGACAAAATTCAACACCCCTTCATGATAAAAGTCCTGGAAAGAATAGGAATTCAAGGCCCATACCTAAACATAGTAAAAGCCATATACAGCAAACCAGTTGCTAACATTAAACTAAATGGAGAGAAACTTGAAGCAATCCCACTAAAATCAGGGACTAGACAAGGCTGCGCACTCTCTCCCTACTTATTCAATATATTTCTTAAAGTTCTAGCCAGAGCAATCAGACAACAAAAGGAGGTCAAGGGGATACAGATTGGAAAAGAAGAAGTCAAAACATCACTATTTGCAGATGATATGATAGTATATTTAAGTGATCCCAAAAGTTCCACCAGAGAACTACTAAAGCTGATAAACAACTTCAGCAAAGTGCCTGGGTATAAAATTAACTCAAATAAATCAGTAGCCTTCCTCTACACAAAAGAGAAACAAGCTGAGAAAGAAATTAGGGAAACGACACCCTTCATAATAGACCCAAAGAATATAAAGTAGCTCGGTGTGACTTTAACCAAGCAAGTAAAAGATCTGTACAATAAGAACTTCAAGACACTGAAGAAAGAAATTGAAGAAGACCTCAGAAGATGGAAAGATCTCCCATGTTCATGGATTGGCAGGATTAATATAGTAAAAATGGCCATTTTACCAAAAGCGATCTACAGATTCAATGCAATCCCCATCAAAATACCAATCCAATTCTTCAAAGAGTTAGAAAGAACAATTTGCAAATTCATCTGGAATAACAAAAAACTCAGGATAGCTAAAACTATCCTCAACAATAAAAGGACTTCAGGGGGAATCACTATCCCTGAACTCAAACAGTATTACAGAGCAATAGGGATAAAGACTACATGGTATTGGTACAGAGAGAGACAGATAGACCAATGGAATAGAATTGAAGACCCAGAAACGAACCCACACACCTATGGTCACTTGATTTTTGACAAAGGAGCCAAAACCAACCAATGGAAAAAAGATAGCATTTTCAGCAAATGGTGCTGGTTCAACTGGAGGTCAACATGTAGAAGAATGCAGATCGATCCATGCTTATCACCCTGTACAAAGCTTAAGTCCAAGTGGATCAAGGACCTCCACATCAAACCAGACACACTCAAAATAATAGAAGAAAAACTAGGGAAGCATCTGGAACACATGGGCACTGGAAAAAATTTCCTGAACAAAACACCAATGGCTTATGCTCTAAGATCAAGAATAGACAAATGAGATCTCATAAAACTGCAAAGCTTCTGTAAGCCAAAGGACACTGTGGTTAGGACAAAACGGCAACCAACACATTGGGAAAAGATCTTTACCAATCCTACAACAGATAGAGGCCTTCTATCCAAAATATACAAAGAACTCAAGAAGTTAGACCGCAGGGAGACAAATAACCCTATTAAAATATGGGGTTCAGGCCGCTGCAGAGAGCCCCTGGGCAGCACCCCACGAGCGAACCTGAGCCTCGGGACCACAGGTAAGACCAAAATTTCTGCTGCAAGAAAGCTGCCTGGTGAGCTTGGGACACACGGAAGCAGAATTTCTCTAGGACCGGGAACGTTCTGTGTTTAGCGGAAGTCCCACACCCACGGATCCCGGCCCACAGCAGCTCTCTGCTCCCAGACCCGGTGAGAGAGAGACCCAACCACCTGGTCAGGTGGGCACTCCTGAGGCTACAGAGCGGAAGAGACCACCAACACTGCTCACCCCTGCCCACATCCCTGGCCCAAGAGGAAAATGTATAAGGCCTCTGGGCTCCCGTGGGGGAGGGCCCAGGAGCGGCAGGACCCCTGCGCCTGAGACACCACCAGAACCTGAAAGAAACAGACCGGATAAACAGTTCTCTGCACCCAAATCCCGTGGGAGGGAGAGCTAAACCTTCAGAGAGGCAGACAAGCCTGGGAAACCAGAAGAGACTGCTCCCTGCACACACATCTCGGACGCCAGAGGAAAAAGCCAAAGACCATCTGGAACCCTGGTGCACTGAAGCTCCCGGAAGGGGCGGCACAGGTCTTCCTGATTGCTGCCGCTGCAGAGAGCCCGTGGGCAGCACCCCATGAGCGAACTTCAGCCTCAGGACCACAGGTAAGACCAAATTTTCTGCTGCAAGAAAGCTGCCTGGTGAACTCAAGACACAGGCCCACAGGAACAGCTGAAGACCTGTAGAGAGGAAAAACTACACGCCCGAAAGCAGAACACTCTGTCCCCATAACTGACTGAAAGAGAGGAAAACAGGTCTACAGCACACCTGACACACAGGCTTATAGGACAGTCTAGCCACTGTCAGAAATAGCAGAACAAAGTAACACTAGAGATAATCTGATGGCGAGAGGCAAGCGCAGGAACCCAAGCAACAGAAACCAAGACTACATGGCGTCATCGGAGCACAATTCTCCCACCAAAGCAAACACGGAATATCCAAACACACCAGAAAAGCAAGATCTAGTTTCAAAATCATATTTGATCATGATGCTGGAGGACTTCAAGAAAGACATGAACACACTTAGGGAAGCACAGGAAAACATTAATAAACAAGTAAAAGCCTACAGAGAGGAATCGCAAAAATCCCTGAAAGAATTCCAGGAAAACACAATCAAACAGTTGAAGGAATTAAAAATGGAAATAGAAGCAATCAAGAAAGAACACATGGAAACAACCCTGGATATAAAAAACCAAAAGAAGAGACAAGGAGCTGTAGATACA
Organism: Rattus norvegicus; assembly: GCF_021556685.1. Taxonomy (NCBI): domain Eukaryota; kingdom Metazoa; phylum Chordata; class Mammalia; order Rodentia; family Muridae; genus Rattus; species Rattus norvegicus. Next base: position 42,337,423 of record NC_141541.1, read on the forward strand.
AGCTTCACCAACAGAATACAAGAGATGGAAGAGAGAATCTCAGGAGCAGAAGATTCCATAGAAATCATTGACTCAACTGTCAAAGATAATGTAAAGCAGAAAAAGCTACTGGTCCAAAACATACAGGAAATCCAGGACTCAATGAGAAGATCAAACCTAAGGATAATAGGTATAGAAGAGAGTGAAGACTCCCAGCTCAAAGGACCAGTAAATATCTTCAACAAAATCATAGAAGAAAACTTCCCTAACCTAAAAAAAGAGATACCCATAGACATACAAGAAGCCTACAGAACTCCAAATAGATTGGACCAGAAAAGAAACACCTCCCGTCACATAATTGTCAAAACACCAAACGCACAAAATAAAGAAAGAATATTAAAAGCAGTAAGGGAAAAAGGTCAAGTAACATATAAAGGGAGACCTATCAGAATCACACCAGACTTCTCGCCAGAAACTATAAAGGCCAGAAGATCCTGGACTGATGTTATACAGACTCTAAGAGAACACAAATGCCAGCCCAGGTTACTGTATCCAGCAAAACTCTCAATTAACATTGATGGAGAAACCAAGATATTCCATGACAAAACCAAATTTACACAATATCTTTCTACAAATCCAGTACTACAAAGGATAATAAATGGTAAAGCCCAACATAAGGAGGCAAGCTATACCCTAGAAGAAGCAAGAAACTAATCGTCTTGGCAACAAAACAAAGAGAATGAAAGCACACAAACATAACCTCACATCCAAATATGAATATAAAGGGAAACAATAATCACTATTCCTTAATATCTCTCAATATCAATGGCCTCAACTCCCCAATAAAAAGACATAGATTAACAAACTGGATATGCAACGAGGACCCTGCATTCTGCTGCCTACAGGAAACACACCTCAGAGACAAAGACAGACACTACCTCAGAGTGAAAGGCTGGAAAACAACTTTCCAAGCAAATGGTCAGAAGAAGCAAGCTGGAGTAGCCATTCTAATATCAAATAAAATCAATTTCCAACTAAAAGTCATCAAAAAAGATAAGGAAGGACACTTCATATTCATCAAAGGAAAAATCCACCAAGATGAACTCTCAATCCTAAATATCTATGCCCCAAATACAAGGGCACCTACATACGTAAAAGAAACCTTACTAAAGCTCAAAACACACATTGCACCTCACACAATAATAGTGGGAGATTTCAACACCCACTCTCATCAATGGACAGATCATGGAAACAGAAATTAAACAGTGATGTCGACAGACTAAGAGAAGTCATGAGCCAAATGGACTTAACGGATATTTATAGAACATTCTATCCTAAAGCAAAAGGATATACCTTCTTCTCAGCTCCTCATGGTACTTTCTCCAAAATTGACCATATAATTGGTCAAAAAACGGGCCTCAACAGGTACAGAAAGATAGAAATAATCCCATGCGTGCTATCGGACCACCACGGCCTAAAACTGGTCTTCAATAACAATAAGGGAAGAATGCCCACATATACGTGGAAATTAAAAAATGCTCTACTCAATGATAACCTGGTCAAGGAAGAAATAAAGAAAGAAATTAAAAACTTTTTAGAATTTAATGAAAATGAAGATACAACATACTCAAACTTATGGGACACAATGAAAGCTGTGCTAAGAGGAAAACTCATAGCGCTGAGTGCCTGCAGAAAGAAACAGGAAAGAGCATATGTCAGCAGCTTGACAGCACACCTAAAAGCTCTAGAACAAAAAGAAGCAAATACACCCAGGAGGAGTAGAAGGCAGGAAATAATCAAACTCAGAGCTGAAATCAACCAAGTAGAAACAAAAAGGACCATAGAAAGAATCAACAGAACCAAAAGTTGGTTCTTTGAGAAAATCAACAAGATAGATAAACCCTTAGCCAGACTAACGAGAGGACACAGAGAGTGCGTCCAAATTAACAAAATCAGAAATGAAAAGGGAGACATAACTACAGATTCAGAGGAAATTCAAAAATCATCAGATCTTACTATAAAAACCTATATTCAACAAAATTTGAAAATCTTCAGGAAATGGACAATTTCCTAGACAGATACCAGGTATCAAAGTTAAATCAGGAACAGATAAACCAGTTAAACAACCCCATAACTCCTAAGGAAATAGAAGCAGTCATTAAAGGTCTCCCAACCAAAAAGAACCCAGGTCCAGACGGGTTTAGTGCAGAATTCTATCAAACCTTCATAGAAGACCTCATACCAATATTATCCAAACTATTCCACAAAATTGAAACAGATGGAGCCCTACCGAATTCCTTCTACGAAGCCACAATTAGTCTTATACCTAAACCACACAAAGACACAACAAAGAAAGAGAACTTCAGACCAATTTCCCTTATGAATATCGACGCAAAAATACTCAATAAAATTCTGGCAAACCGAATTCAAGAGCACATCAAAACAATCATCCACCATGATCAAGTAGGCTTCATCCCAGGCATGCAGGGATGGTTTAATATACGGAAAACCATCAACGTGATCCATTATATAAACAAACTGAAAGAACAGAACCACATGATCATTTCATTAGATGCTGAGAAAGCATTTGACAAAATTCAACACCCCTTCATGATAAAAGTCCTGGAAAGAATAGGAATTCAAGGCCCATACCTAAACATAGTAAAAGTCATATACAGCAAACCAGTTGCTAACATTAAACTAAATGGAGAGAAACTTGAAGCAATCCCACTAAAATCGGGGACTAGACAAGGCTGCCCACTCTCTCCCTACTTATTCAATATAGTTCTTGAAGTTCTAGCCAGAGCAATCAGACAACAAAAGGAGATCAAAGGGATACAGATCGGAAAAGAAGAGGTCAAAATATCACTATTTGCAGATGACATGATAGTATATTTAAGTGATCCCAAAAGTTCCACCAGAGAACTACTAAAGCTGATAAACAACTTCAGCAAAGTGGCTGGGTATAAAATTAACTCAAATAAATCAGTAGCCTTCCTCTATACAAAAGAGAAACAAGCCGAGAAAGAAATTAGGGAAACGACACCCTTCATAATAGACCCAAATAATATAAAGTACCTCGGTGTGACTTTAACCAAGCAAGTAAAAGATCTGTACAATAAGAACTTCAAGACACTGAGGAAAGAAATTGAAGAAGACCTCAGAAGATGGAAAGATCTCGCATGCTCATAGATTGGCAGGATTAATGTAGTAAAAATGGCCATTTTACCAAAAGCAATCTACAGATTCAATGCAATCCCCATCAAAATACCAATCCAATTCTTCAAAGAGTTAGACAGAACAATTTGCAAATTCATCTGGAATAACAAAAAACCCAGGATAGCTAAAGCTATCCTCAACAATAAAAGGACTTCAGGGGGAATCACTATGCCTGAACTCAAACAGTATTACAGAGCAATAGTGATAAAAACTGCATGGTATTGGTACAGAGAGAGACAGATAGACCAATGGAATAGAATTGAAGACCCAGATATGAACCCACACACCTATGGTCACTTGATTTTTGACAAAGGAGCCAAAACCATCCAATGGAAAAAAGATAGCATTTTCAGCAAATGGTGCTGGTTCAACTGGAGGGCAACATGTAGAAGAATGCAGATCGATCCATGCTTATCACCCTGTACAAAGCTTAAGTCCAAGTGGATCAAGGACCTCCACATCAAACCAGACACACTCAAACTAATAGAAGAAAAACTAGGGAAGCATCTGGAACACATGGGCACTGGAAAAAATTTCCTGAACAAAACACCAATGGCTTATGCTCTAAGATCAAGAATCGACAAATGGGATCTCATAAAACTGCAAAGCTTCTGTAAGGCAAAGGACACTGTGGTTAGGACAAAACGGCAACCAACAGATTGGGAAAAGATCTTTACCAATCCTACAACAGATAGAGGCCTTATATCCAAAATATACAAAGAACTCAAGAAGTTAGACCGCAGGGAAACAAATAACCCTATTAAAAAATGGGGTTCAGAGCTAAACAAAGAATTCACAGCTGAGGAATGCCGAATGGCTGAGAAACACCTAAAGAAATGTTCAACATCTTTATTCATAAGGGAAATGCAAATCAAAACAACCCTGAGATTTCACCTCACACCAGTGAGAATGGCTAAGATCAAAAACTCAGGTGACAGCAGATGCTGGCGAGGATGTGGAGAAAGAGGAACACTCCTCCATTGTTGGTGGGATTGCAGACTGGTACAACCATTCTGGGAATCAGTCTGGAGGTTCCTCAGAAAATTGGACATTGAACTGCCTGAGGACCCAGCTATACCTCTCTTGGGCATATACCCAAAAGATGCCTCAACATATAAAAGAGACACATGCTCCACTATGTTCATCGCAGCCTTATTTATAATAGCCAGAAAATGGAGAGAACCCAGATGCCCTTCAACAGAGGAATGGATACAGAAAATGTGGTACATCTACACAATGGGATATTACTCAGCTATCAAAAACAACGAGTTTATGAAATTCGTAGGCAAATGGTTGGAACTGGAAAATATCATCCTGAGTGAGCTAACCCAATCACAGAAAGACATACATGGTATGCACTCATTGATAAGTGGCTATTAGCCCAAATGCTTGAATTACCCTAGATCCCTAGAACAAACGAAACTCAAGATGGATGATCAAAATGTGAATGCTTCACTCCTTCTTTAAATGAGGAAAAAGAATACCCTTGGCAGGGAAGGGAGAGGCAAAGATTAAAACAGAGACTGAAGGAACACCCATTCAGAGCCTGCCCCACATGTGGCCCATACATATACAGCCACCCGATTAGACAAGATGGATGAAGCAAAGAAGTGCAGACCGACAGGAGCCAGATGTAGATCGCTCCTGAGAGACACAGCCAGAATACAGCAAATACAGAGGCGAATGCCAGCAGCAAACCACTGAACTGAGAATAGGTCCCCTATTGAAGGAATCAGAGAAAGAACTGGAAGAGCTTGAAGGGGCTCGAGACCCCAAAAGTACAACAATGCCAAGCAACCAGAGCTTCCAGGGACTAAGCCACTACCTAAAGACTATACATGGACTGACCCTGGACTCTGACCCCATAGGTAGCAATGAATATCCTAGTAAGAGCACCAGTGGAAGGGGAAGCCCTGGGTCCTGCTAAGACTGAACCCCCAGTGAACTAGTCTATGGGGGGAGGGCGGCAATGGGGGGAGGGTTGGGAGGGGAACACCCATAAGGAAGGGGAGGGGGGAGGGGGATGTTTGCCCGGAAACCGGGAAAGGGAATAACACTCGACATGTATATAAGAAATACTCAAGTTAATTAAAAAAAAATGAAGTATAAACCTAAAAAAAAAAAACAATAGAAAATACTGGAAACCCAAACACACAAGAAAAGCAAGATTAGATTTAAAATCACATTTTTTGATAATAATGGAGGACTTTATGAAAGACATAAAGAGCTCCCTTAGAGAAATGCGGGCAAGCACAAGTAAACAAGTAGAAGACCTTAGGGATGAAACACAAAGATGCCTGAAAGAATTACAAGAAAACAACCAAACAGGTGAACAAATTGAAAATTGAAATAGAAACAATAAAGAAAGCACAAAGAGAGACAACCCTAGATATGGAAAAACCAAAGGAAATGACAAGGAGCCGTAGATACAAGCATCACCAACAGAATACAAGAGATAGAGGAGAGAATCTCAGGGGCAGAAGATACCATAGAAAACATCAACACAACTGTCAAAGATAATGTAAAACACAAAAGCTCCTAGTCCAAAATATATAGGAAATCCAGGACACAATGAGAAGTTCAAACCTAAGGATAATAGGTGTAGAAGAAAGTGAAGATTCCCAACTTAACGGGTCAGTAAATATATTCACCAAAATTATAGAGAAAACTTCCATAACCTAAAGAAAGAGATGCCCATAAACATACAAGAAGCCTACAGAACTCCAAATAGATTGGACAAGAAGATAAGTTCCACCCATCACATAATAGTTAAAACACCAAATGCAAAAAAGAAAGAATATTAAAAAGCAGTGAGGGGAAAAGGTCAAGTGACATATAAAGGCAGACCTATAAGAATTACACCAGACTTCTCACCAGAGACTATAAAAGTCAGAAGATCCTGGACAGATGTCATACAGACCCTAAGAGAACACAAATGCCAGCCCAGGTTACTGTATCCTGCAAAACTCTCAACTAACATGCATGGAGAAACCAAGATATTCCATGACAAAACCAAATTTAAGCAATTTCTACAAATTCAGACCTACGAAGGATAAAAAAAGGAAAAATTCCAACACAAAGAGAAAAACTGCATTGAACAGAAAGCAAGAATATAATTTCCTTGCAATGAGACTGAAAGAGAGACAAACAAAAATAATTCCACTTCTAAAAACTAAAATAGCATACATAGGCAAATGCCAGCAGCAATCCACTGAACTGAGAACAGGACCCCCGTTGAAGGAATCAGAGAAAGGACTGAAAGAGCTTGAAAGGGTTTGAGACCCCATATGAACAACAATGCCAACCAACCAGAGCTTCCAGGGACTAAGCCACTACCCAAAGACTATACATGGACTGACCCTGGGCTCCCACCGCATAGGTAGCAATGAATACACTATTAAGAGGCCCAGTGGAAGGGGTAGCCCTTGGTCCTGCCAAGACTGAACCCCCAGTAAACGTGATTGTTGTTAGGGAGGGTGGTAATGGGGGAAGGATGGGGAGGGGAACACTAATACAGAAGGGGAGGGGAAGGGTTAGGGGGATGTTGGCCCAGAAACCAGGAAAGGGAATAACAATCGAAATGTAAATAAGAAATACTCAAGTTAATAAAGATGGAAAAAAAGAAAACAAAAAAGAAAAGAAAAAAGAAAAAAAAGAAATCCACAGAATATCACAGAGAAGTTGCCAAGTTTCAGTACTTATTTTATTTGCAAACCAAGGCTACTTTCTTTGAAAAAAAGTCTAACTGTACTGGAGCCCATAAATCAGGATATATCATGCCTCATGCAATGCTGGATTGCAGATACACATCACCATTGATGGGTCTGCTGCTTTCAAACAAGTGATATCCCCAGTTCTAAGTTAGTACCCTCTTATGACAACCTCTATATGTAAAAAATTCTTTAAGTATGATGCCATAGCCTTGTTTAAAATGCCTGCCCCACACCCACATCCAGATACTTGGCCTGTTGCACTTTGTTCCACAAGAGGAAGCATCAAAGTTCACAGGTTAGACACATATAACTGGATCCAGTCATCCTATGTGTAATCTTAGAGCACTCAATAACAGTACAATATATTCTGACTCTTATTCAAGCTGTGTTTCTTACTTGGAATATATGAACTTTCCTTTTTCAAAATATGACCACATAGAATTTCCTCCCATACAGAAGGGGAGGGGGAGGGGTTAGGGGGAATAACAATCGAAATGTAAATAAGAAATACTCAATAAAGATAAAAAATAAATAAATAAAAACTTTTTTAAAAAAAGAATATACTACTGGGACTTCCAGGATCAAAAATTCCTTCTTATACGGTGTCTAGTCTAATCAGACATGTTGTGTTTGTGAAGCTTGTTTGCTCACAGTAAAGAACATGATTGGTAAACCCAAAACCGTATTTATTAGTGACATTTTTTAAAAGTTTATTTTAAAAATTAACTCAGAAAGTAGAATAAAAAACAAAAACAAAAAAAAAAGTTTCCACTCTGTGTATTTACAGGTTGTTATCACTGTTCTTAAGGGATGGATGGCACTGGGCTTTGTATGATTAAGTGGGCAATTATATCTTATCAATTGGGTCAAATATTATTGTGTTGTGTGTTCTTTTATGTGACGGTTTAAGTTTAGGAAAGTGTGTGGCGGCAGGAGACACTGGGCCACCACGGAGTTGGGATGTGTTTCTGCCTAAATATCTAGCAGATATCTTGGGGTTCCGCGGTGCAGGACCCAGCAGGGTAAAAGACAACAATACTTTTTTTTAATTTTTTATATTTTTACAACATTAGATGGTGAACCAATGTGACGGGCAAGAATCCACTAGTAATCCTAAGAGTTGAGAGAAAGTTTTCTAAGAGGAGGTGGGCGCCATGTTAAATCATATGATATCTCAAGGTCGGGAATTCAAACAAAGAAAAAAGGAAGCAGCCATGACTGGCAGGCTGTAGGTCCCCTCCTGTGTGATAAGTAATGGCAGCTCCAAGAGTTAGAGATTAAAAGATGATTTTTAAAGAAAGTTGTTTAGAAAGTCTTTCAGGATACTCATATTCTTTTTAAGGTGGGCTCCACGGGAATTTTGGGGTGAAATCCTAGTTAGACAAGCTGCTTCTTAATTACGGGTATTATTAAAAGGTGATTAAGTTTGTTTTAGAAAGAAGAGAGTAAAAAGATTACCTGAATCAGGTGGAGATTTTCATTCATGGTTCAGAATTTAGATAGGGAAAAATTAGTCACTACCTCCAAGTAGAGAGTTGTGATGAATGTATATAACACCAGGGAGAGTGAATGCAGACATATATTATAGAAGTTATTAAGATTAAATAAAAATGTGTGGCTCTGGGTAGAGAGCTTGACAGATTGAGATATTGTGGGCTAAAGTCCTGGTTTGATATGTTGCTTATTGATATTGGAATTGATAGAAAGTATTTGGTTTGTTTTATGAATTACCCTCCTAAAGGCCATATGGCTCATTGGTGCTGGCTAGAGAGGGTTTGTGGTTACTTTTGATATTTACCACAACAGGAAGCTCGGATTCTCTTAATGTGGGCCCCATGGGAATTTGGGGTTAATTTCCTGATATCACAGAGTACAAAAGCCTATCAGGCTCATTGTTTAGCTTACTTACTTTTTAAAAATTTGTTTAGTCTTCATGATGGGTGTGACTTTGAGTTTTATGGTTATATTATAACTCTGAGAGAGAGTGCAAGATACAAGCTTTTCTGGTTTCAGACTAAGGAACACAGTATTTTGGGAGAAAGATTTTGTCTTTGTGTTTTTAAAAAGTGTGATTAGGCTCTGGAAACCTCACAGAGTCATACTGACCAGATTTGATAGAGGTAGACTGCTGGAAAAATTTATTCAGGAGAACCAAACAAAAAGATATCTCAATTCTAAACTGTTGTCTTGAGAGTTGTATTTTACAGAGTGTGCCTACTTGGATTCCTGGTCTCAAGGATTTCCAGCTGGGTCTAGTCAGGACACATCGGCTACAGAATTTGCTTCGTTCTTCCTACCCCCTACCCCCAAGGATATCGCAATGCCCATGTACAGCTTGAAGAAGTTATAGAGGAGTGGTCACCCCAATTCCCTGGACATTGGGGGGCTGAAAGTGGTTATTCTAAAGTAGTTTTTATGAGTAATTTAGAAACAGTTGTAGTTTAATAGGGAGGAATTAGCTAGATTGAGTTATACAGTCATAATCTCATTTGTTAACTAAGCTAAAATCATTGCTTTGATATAGAATTTATTTGTTAAAAGTTTAAAAGTACAAGGTTTAAAGCCAGTCCTTCTATTGATGTCATTACAAACTTCTGAGTTGATTACACATGTGAGTTAAGGTCCAAATAGCAAACATATTACTAACTTTGTGAGAGAACTTTCAAGATATTATTAAGATATAAAGACAACAGTCCAGATTGTCTTATATAAGTAGATGGTTTTGTATGATTAAGCAGGCAATTATATCTTATCAATTGGGTCAAAAAAAATTAGGAACTGTATAAATTGTGTAGAAATCACACAATAAAATAATGTTCAGAAATATTAATAATGCACATACATGTAGTAAGATATGATAATTTAGAGTTGACCTATGATAATATTGTAAACACACAATATTAAAATTGAGCTTGCAATGCAGCTCAGGGAGCAAGTGTTTGTTTGCATGTAATTTGATTCCCAAGTAACACAAACAAAGCTGTAAACAAAGCCCTATCTGGTAGGGTTAGAACTCAAGTCAATAGTAGAAAGCTTGTCTACTAAAATTGAGGTCATGGGTTAATCCCCAGTATCAGCAGGAAGAAAGGAGACAGAATAAGGGATGTAGATGTACCATAAGAATTGAAATATATATTTAAGTTCTTTGGTAAGATTTTTGTGAATCCTCAGTCAGAAATCTTTTACTGCATTCCTAGAATAAGGCAATACCAAAGGAGATGTGTAAACTGATAACTGGCCATTGGGTTTGGTATAAATTCTCCCTACTTTCAGATAGTCCCAGGTGTGAAACATAAATCTCAGAAAGTGGGTAAGGAACATACACTGGAAGAAAAAATTTCATTCAGCATGTGAAGAAGTGAAAACCTGTTTCCATCTGCTGAGAGGCCACAGATGTGTTCCTTATGACTAAGTACCCTCCAGAACCCTCTAATTTTGCCAGCCACTGGACTGGAATGTAGGGGCAGATATAGAGGCTTACACACTGGAATATCATTTGCCCCTTCACATAATATCTCTCTCTCTCTCTCTCTCTCTCTCTCTCTCTCTCTCTCTCTCTCTCTCTCTCTCTCTCTGTGTGTGTGTGTGTGTGTGTGTGTGTGTGTGTGTGTGTGTGTGTGTCTCAAGATAGGGTTTCATATATTTAAGACTGGCCTTGAACTCTTTGCAGCTGAGACTGAAGAATTTCTTATTCAGCAGCCTCCATCTCCCAAGTGCTAGGCTTACCATTGTAAACCTGTAACACCTCAACAACATCTGCTTCCCTGTGTTGGTATCACTTCTAATAAACTGTATTAAAAAACCTGGGTAGGCCATTTAAAAAACAACAACAAAAATAAAAAATTGAACTTTATAACATGGAAACAAGGAAATGTCAACGTTTGGGAAAGCTTGACAATGAGGGTATGCTTTCCTGATAGCAAAGGAATCTGGTACTTCTGGAAGTAATGCAAATCTCAGAATCTTACATTTGTTAAATTGTAGAATGTAAAAAAAAAAGTCCCTGCATGTAAATAATACAAACATTAACTGATTTTTTTCTTATAGTGTGTGTGTGTGTGTGTTTGTATATGTGTGTGTGTGTGTGTGTCCACACTGCAATGGACATTTTTGGGGACAACAGATATAAATATGTAGAAATATGTCCTCATCTTCTATAATCTGGGTGCTAGGAATGTAACTTCCATCATTAGGCTTGATATCCCAAAGTTTTAACTACTAAGCAACCCACCAGCCATCTAATTATCTGATTTTAAAATTTGAAAGCTGAAATGACTCAGCATATAAGGGCCTGAATGGCAAGCCAGAATACAAAGTTCAAGTTTCAGATCCAAAGTGGTACAAAGAGATCATGGAGCTCAATATTGTTTAGAAATTCTATACATCTGTCATTGCATGTGAATAATATGAACACAAACACACAGACTCACACCCATCCACATATTAAATGAATGTGAAATTTTTTAAATTGAATTTTCAAGCAGCTGAGAAGGACTTAAAGAAATGTTCATCATCATCCTTGGTCATCTGTGAACTGCAAATCAAAGCAACCCTGAAATCCCATTTTACACCAATCAAAATGGGAAAGATCAAAAACACTGGTGACAGTATATGTTGGTGAGGATATGAAGAAAGTGGGATACTCTTCCACTGCTGGTGGAATTGTGAATTGGTACAACCACTCTGAAAATTAACCTGGCCTTCCCTGAGAAAATTTGAAATAGTGCTATCTCAAAATCCAGTTATACCACTCCTGGGCATATAACCAAACGATGCTCCACCATACCACAAAAATGTATGTTCCACTATATTCATGACAGCCTTATTCATAGTAGCCAGTAACTGGAAACAACCCAGTTGTACCCCAAACAAAGAATGGATACAGATAATGTGGTTCATTTACACCATGGAATACCATCCAGCTATTAAAAATGAAGATATCATGAATTTTCAGGCAAAGGAATAAATCTAGAAGATATCATCCTAAGTGAGGTATCCCAAGTCCAAATGGACAGGCATGGTATGTACACACTAATAAGTGGATATTAGCCAAAAAGTGTAGGATACCCATCATAAAATGTGGAGACTGAAAAAGGTTTATCAAGAAGAAAGGCCCAAGTGAGGGTGCTTCAATCCCACTTGGAAAAGGAAACAAAATAGTCATGGGAGGTAGATGGAGAAAACTACTTGAGTGGAAGGGGAGCACATGATCATATATTGGAGAGAGAGCAGAGAAGCCCAGAGGGTCAGGAGACTGAATGGAAATATATAGCTGCCATGGGTAGGGATGGTGAGTGGGAAGAACCTCTAAAATGTTCCAGAGACCTGGTACGTGAAAGGCATCCAGGAATCAACGTGGGTGACCTTAGCCTAAATAACCAACATAGGGAGATGGAGAGTCCATATAGAAGAGTCTACCTCCAATAGTTCGAGGACTCCCAGTAAAGGGATGGGAACACCAACCCACCTTCAATTTTTTGGCCCAGAATTGTTCCTAACGATGAGAAATGTAGGGAAAGAAATGGACCCAAGAGAAGGAATGGCTAGTCTGTGACTGGTCCAACATGCGATTTAGGAGCCTAGCATGGCTTTCCTCTGATAGGTTGTACATCCACCTGACTAAGACAGATGCAGAAACTTACTGCCAACCAATGATCTGAGGTCAGCAACCCTTATGGAAGAATTAGGAAAAGATTGAAGGGGCCATAGGGGATGGCAACCCCAATAGGAAGAGCAACAGTGTCAACTAATCTGGGCTCCAGGGTATTCTTAGAGTCTATACCACTAACCAAAGACCATACATGGGCTATTTTGAGGCTCCTAGAATATATGTAACAGAGGAACTACTCTCTTGCCTGGCCTCAGTTCAAGAGGATGGAACTAATCATGTGGAGACTTGATGTCCCAGAGAAAGGGATACCATGGATTGGGGAATATTTTCTCTGAAGTACAGAAGAGTGTGGATAGGGTATAAAGAACCCTGGGATGGAGGACAAGGAGGAATGGCAATAATTTGGATATAAATAAATAAAGTTCAAAAGATAATTTAAACAGTATATAGATCCAATTAAAATTTATAAGGGCTACAATATATTACAGAGCATTCAAGAACATATGATGTTATACATGTAGTCAGAAAACATGATGTAGGATGCACCATGAGGGCTCCAGACATGGTCAGTAGGCAGTTCTTTCTGGCATGATCCAGGGTCAAGACTCAATAAAGAACACTGAAAAAAAGAAATTATAATGATGTCACTATTTGTAAATATGACTTTGAAATTTACAACATACAAAAAAATTATTATGATCTATTCAAAAATTTAAAATTTACAAATATATACTGTGTACTTAATTGTGTAAGCAAGCAATGTTGGTGTAAAATTATAAAAATGATGCTGTCTTTTATCCTGCACTAGATCCTGCACAACAGCACCCCAAGATGTCTGGTAGATATCTTCATCTCAGTCAGCAAAGCCTCTCACCTGCTTTGCTCTATCCCATATCACTGACTTCTCTGATGACTTCTCTCTGAGACTGGCAGCAATCTCTCTACCCATCTAGTTCCCAAGGCAGGTTGCCACCTTGCCCAAAATACATATCCCAATTCCATGGCAGCCTAGTTTCACCAGTCACCACATACTCTCTTGAAGTTAAATCACCACATGAAAGAACACAACATAAATACCTCTGATGAAATTGATAAGATGTAACTGCCCACCAAGACACACAAAGCCCTGTATACATCCATCCCTTAAGAATTTTCATAACACCCTGTAAATATGCAGAGAGGACTCTTAACATCAGCCACCATGTTTGCTTCACTGCTTCTTCTCTTTCCTCACACCAGTCTCTTCCTCTCTCTCTCTCTAAAACTTTTCTCCCACACATCTTTCCTTCTAGTCCAATGATAGGCCTTGTTCTATCTTGTACCTGCCTTCACCTGTAATGACACCCTACAAAGCTATGTCTTTGCAGAGTGGCATGGGGTTCCTAGAAATTTCATTTGTTTACAGTATTCTCTGCACTTTTTAGGGTGTCCAAAAATGTAAATGTACTGGTACAAATATAAAAGTAAAAAATTTGAAATAGAACCAACTTCAAAATCTGTGGAATTACTAGAAATAAAGCTAAAAAGTAGAAATTTCCTTAAGGATAAAGCAGTACATGTGCATGTGACCACACTGCGGAAATGAACACTGGAAAAGGAATATTCTTAGCCTGTGATATCTGATTTTAGTCACTAAATGAAACAGAGAATGTCTGATCCATCACATTCAAATCTGTCTGTGCCATTGAGACTATTTCCAGAGATGCGATAGATATCTCTGACCTAACCTGTTGATGTAATATAATAACGCATTTGAAAATTGAATCGATTGTTGATTGATAGATAGATAGATAGATATCTTGCTTGGTGGAAATAAGCCACCTAGGATAAACCCAGAGTGATCTTGTCCTGGTCTCTTCTTATTGTACTCTGCTGGCCAAGAGTTGAATATCTCAGTTCCAATACAGCCTAACATTATAAGGTAGAAACTATATCAAATCATAAACTTTATAAATCCTTTCTCCCAAACATCATTTTATTAAGGCCACAGGAGTGAAACACTTCCTGACATATACTCCTAAGTATGGATTAGATTGAAGACAGGGAAGTTATAGTTATCTGGCCATCCTGTCAGAAACAGAACCTTCATAGAGGGTGGGTGTCAGGACTGTACTGTTATATTCAATACTCTTCAAAAATCAGTGCTCAGTGACCAGTGCTGTGTTCTACAGTCAGAATGTGTTTGTTGAATAAGTGTAGAAATAGTAGAAGAAGGAACTTGTGCCATACATCTATTGTATTGGAGGGACATAGAGGAACAAGGAAGGAAACCATGATGTCAGAATGAGAAGTGCCAGGGAAGCAGGAAACATCTCTCTAGCCTGATGAACTGTTGAAACATCAATAGCTAATGCTAAGTGGATACAGTTGTTAGATTTGCACAGTGCTAGCAACTGACTGCCCAGAGTTACGAGGTTACAGGAGCACAGGGAAGGAGTAGGGACTCACCTAAAATCCAACAGTACAATTAAGTATCATATATTTACTGTATTACAGAAAGACTTTGAGCAACACTTCATTTTTGCAGTCAGACCTCCATTCTCAACAGTCCCTTTAAAGCAAACATCAGCACATCTCTGGCTTCCAAGCAGAAATTTGCCATCTGTAGAAAAAAGTCAAGAGGCAAAATGCACATATCAGTGGAAAGAGTTGGTGAGTCAGTAAGGAGTCAGATGAAAAGTACATCAGAAACATAATTATGCTAGGACACCATCCCTTAACTGTTAACTTAACCCACAGGTGGGACTTCATTTCCAAAAGGGCTGAATGGAATTTTAAAATCCAATTCCTATGATACTAGACTATATTCACACAGAATTTTCCTGAGGATCACCCAGACACCTTGCAAAACATTTTTTCATCATTTGTTTGTTGGTTTGACTATCAGTCAGTAGCAGCCATTACCAGAAGCAAAAGGCCTTTCCCTCCTACTCTCAGGCAAAGACGTCCTCCTTCAGTTTCTACATTTGCCATCAGCATCCCAGAGATGGGTTCATCACTGTAGGGCAAATGAGATGACTTTTAGAGCTCCCAGACCTTACATACCTCTATAGGTTATAAGTGAGGCACATTTCTGACCAGGTTTAGCCTGACAGCATCCTTCTCCTCTCTCACAAATCCCCTGAGAATTGAACCTTTCACACGTGACACATGTCAAAGCTGAAAAGACAAAAGCCAATGTAAGGGTCTCATTCAGGATCCAGTCTCAAGCACCAATGGGAGCTGAGCTTATGGCTCTGGTAAATAAATAAGCAATAGCCAGGAAAAGAGCGGGCCATATACTGTGATAACACATTCATGAAGGTTCATGACCACAGGACTACAAAAAGGAAATGTTGGAAAATAGATGCAACCTCATACCATGAGAATAGGCCAAGTTATCAGAATGAAAAATAAAAATTCTGATGCAGGGTCCCTAATGTACCATACAGCATTATGATTCTGAGGCATCTAAAAGAGAGAGATGGCAGAAAGGGACAAGAATCTGACATTACCAGACAGAATTGTATTCATTGGCACAAGCAACAAAGGGAAGCATCTCTGATACA
Source organism: Rattus norvegicus (assembly GCF_021556685.1). Lineage (NCBI taxonomy): Eukaryota > Metazoa > Chordata > Mammalia > Rodentia > Muridae > Rattus > Rattus norvegicus. The sequence continues at coordinate 42,353,493 of NC_141541.1, forward strand.
GGAAATTCTCACAGGAATCCATGTTTAAAGTTAGTATTCTATCATACTGGATTGAATGAATCAATTTTTTCATTGTTTTCATCCAGGTAATGACTTTGCTTTCCCACTTACAATTTAAATATAAGCCAATTTGCATGTAGACTTGGAGAACTGAAGATGCTTAAGCACTCAAGAGAACAGATATGAAGAGTGGTGGAAAGGAGAAAGAGAGAGAGATGGTGACATGGAGCAGGAGAAAGTATGAAGAGAAGGACAGGAAAGTATCTTTGAGTGTGCATAGCTGAAGCAAGGGGAAGAAGTAGATATGGATATCAGAATGAAGCAGGGTCAGTTCTAATGTTATCCTATTTCATGCTCCTCACATCCCCTAATCTGTAATATCAGTGTGTCTGCCCAACATTGCCAACCACTACCATCTGCCAGGATCTTACCTTGGAGGGAGTTCACCAGCAAACACAGACCCAATAGGAGCAGCAAGATGTGCTTTCCCATTGCAGTGAGATTGATCTTCAAACTAGAAATCAGCAGAGGAGAAGACAGAGTGCTCATGACCCATATCAGGAAGGCAGGTTTATATCGTAGCCTAGGTTAGGATGAGCAGCCAATGGGATACCAGGAAATGGACTGAGCATATAGCCAGAAGGGAGAACAGACTTTTACTAACTTTATCGTGCTAAAATTATCATCTGTAAAGCTTCCATTTAGGGAAAACTTAAATGCAAGGAAAACTGAGTCAGAGTTAATCTTCTCTTTGGTGCTTCCAGGTCTTTTCAGGAACCTGAAGTGCAATCTACTGGCCAGAAGGAAAATTGTCTTCAGGTACTTTTTTTGTGCAGAAGTATGTTAAGGTATATCTTGAGCACTGGTGACTTTTGAATCTCTAGATAAGACCTGATACTCCCAGTATCCAAGCAAATCTGCTCTCCCCTTTTAGAAGACTGAACTGAAATATGTTATTCTCTTTTTAATAACAAAAACCAAAGCAACAACCCAAAACCAAAAAACTGATAATCAGTATATCTTTCTGTGTTTAATCACTGCATCTAGGTACTCAAAGTTTTAGCTTTTGCTCCACTTGCCACAAAAACTTTTAAATTGGTACTCATGGCTGTGAGATTCAATCCTGTGATCTGATGGCCAATACACTGGAAGCATGCTGTGCACTCTGAATTTCTATGCAGAAGAAAACTACTTGTTTCAACCTGATTCATCAAACTGTTAAAATTCTGTGTTCATGGAAATGGAATATATACCTACATATAACTTTCATAGTTAAATAAATCAGTTGTAAAACAAATAGCAGATTTACATTTGTCTTCCAGAGTTATTCTCCTAATAGAGAATAGGAAAAAAAGAAAATTAAAGATATTTGGGGAAAGTGTGAGAAAGAAAAACAGTCCTTCATTAAGGGTCTGGTTTTCCTATTCTGTTGATGAGCCAGTAAGCTTTGTGCAGCATGGATAAAGTCTTAAGAGATAATAGATTTCCTTAACACATATCTGATAGCCTAGCTAGACTTTATTGACAACTTGACATACCTTAGAAAAGGGAATCTCAATTGAAAAATTGCCTGAATCATATTGGTCTATGGTTGTGACTGTGAGTTGTTGTTGGCCAGTTGATGTAGGAGAACACAGTATTACATATGCAGTATCAACTTTAGGCAGGAATAATCTATCTGAGAGAAATGAGTGAGTAAAACAGGAAGAAGTGTTCCTCCATGATTTCTGTTTCAGTTCTTGAGCCCTTGCTCTTAATTCCTTCAAGGATTACCATGGCCTGGAAATGTAAGTGAAAATAAGTCTTTACCTCTTTCAAGTTGCATTTGGTGATAGTGTTTGTCACAGCAACAGAAAAAAAAGTTGGAAAAGATATGAAAGATGATAAATTAACTGCATTTTTACCAAACAAATGATATATAACATTGAGTTTCTCACATTTTTCTCTAATTTTTATATTGGGAAATCTACCTAACAACTTTGTTTTATATGAAAATTTTCTAAACATTTAACATTGTAGTAAACTATAGTTTGAACAATGTTTAAAGGTGTATGGTTCCACCTTTAGGAAATAATATCCTCAATTAATTCATTTTAAATACAGTTTATACAGACACTCCCTTAAGGAGCCTATTTATACACATGTATGTTGTGAGAACACAAACCTTCTATTTTAAAATGTGCAAAAAGAAAACGTCAGGACATGATTCATGCTAACCTTCACATGCTTCTCTATAAACTAAGACTGTAACAGGAATACCAAAAATATGTGATTGCTTATCTCTATTCCTCTTGGGTGGGAATAGGAAACAATTTGAATGGCGTCCTGGAAATTAGATTTTATCTCTGGCCAAGCTTCCTGCCCACTGGAAAACATTATGCAAGTACAATTTCTAATTTTTAGTCTATCTGAATTATGCACACCCAAACACAAAAGCCCATGCAGAGAGATGGGGGAGGAGGAGAGGGAGAGAGGAAAGGGAGAGATATGGAGAGAGACAGAGAAAGAGAAAGAGACAGAGACAGATTTTGCCTAAAGGAAAGATTGGATGAAGACCAAAATCTCTTTAGATTGCTGTATGGGACTAAGTGGAACTTCGTCCCAATCTTTCCTAAGAGAATTTCTTTGTAAAGAACCTAACTTAGAGTCAGTGTTATATTTTTCATTGGATATTTTTTATTTATGTTTCAAATGTTAAACCCTTACCTGATTTCCCATCTATAAGCCCCTTATCCCATCTCCCTCCCCTCACTCCTATAACAGTGTTCCCCTCTCCAAAATCCCTTGCTTTCTGCCTCCCTGCCTTGATATTCAAAAGCACTGGGGATCCTGTATTAGCAGAACTAAGGACTTCTCCTCCCATTGGTACCCAACAAGGCCATCCTCTGCTAGATATGCAGCTAGAGCCATGGGTCTGAGCACGTGTACTCTTTGGGTAGTGGTTTAGTACCTAAAAACTCTGGTTGGTTGGTTGGTACTGTTATTCTTATGGGATTGCAAGCTCCTTCAATCCTTTCTCTAACTCCTCTAATGGGGACCCTAATCTCATTTCAATGTTTTAATCCTAGCATTTGCCTCTGTACATTTCACACACTGACTGAGCCTCTCAGGTGACAGCTATATCAGGATCCTGTCAGCATGCACTTCTTGGCCTCACAACACTGTCTGGGTTTGGTGGCTATATGCATAAGCGCTGGATTCCCCAGGTGGGGCAGGCTTGGAATGGCCATTACTGCAGTCTCTACTACAAACATTGTCTCTATATCTCCTCCTATGAATATATCTGTTCCCCCTTTTAAGAAAAAGTAAAGCGTCCACATTATGTTAGTCCTTATTCTTGAGCTTCATATGGTCTGTGGATTATATCTTGGTAAAATGGAGCTGTTTGGCCAAAATCCACTTATGAGTGAGTGCATAACATGAGTGATTTTTGTGATTGGGTTACCTCACTCAAGATGATATTTTCTAGTTCCATCCATTTGCCTATGAATTTCATGGAGTCGTTGTTTTTAATAGCTGGATAGTACTCCATTGTGTAGATGTACCATATTTTCTATGTCCACTCCTCTGTGGAAGTGCATCTGGGTTCTTCCCAGCATCTGGCTATCATAAATAAGGCTTCTTTGAACATAGAGGATCATGTGTCCTTGTTATATGATGGAACATCATTTGGGTATATGCCCAGGAGTGGTATAGCTGAGTCCTGAGGAAGTATTATATCCAATTTTCTGAGGAAATTCTCAGCTAGGCATACAGAAATTCCCTGTGCTCCTCACCACCCTCAGTACTCCTATACTTTTGTAGATATTAATTTCCTTCATTTTCTCCTACTGTCCCTCCAGGGTGGACAGATGATATACTCTTCTTCCTCTGTGGTTCATACTGATCTTTTGTCCACAAATGCAACCAGACAGAAACTAACATTGTAGTTAGATGCTGGTTCTCTAACAGTGACTATGGCAGAACTGACACCTGCACTTGATGGCCAGTTCCATGATGCATTTGCCATTGGATTGTCCATCAAACTGTAGCTCTAGCATCTTCCTGAAGTCTAATTCAAAGAAATTCATTTATTTTTTGAATTGATGTGGTGTGAGTGGAGCAACATAAGGTATACCAAGGCAGGGTGGTACATACTTTAAATTCCAGCACTTGAGAGGCAGAAGCAGGAAGATTTTTATGAGTTCAAAGCTAGATTGTTCTACTTACTGAGATTTCTTCCCAAAGCAATGCCAGAGAAGATTCATTTTATTCTCTTTGAATCTCCCTTAGTAGTATACTCCCTTTACATTTCCCAAAAAAGAACAACCTTTCAAATTTTTCCAGTTTTGTTCTTTATAACACCTGGGTCCTACTATCCCCCTCTATATCTCTATCTCATTTAAGCTCCCTGATTTTGTTGTGAATATTTTCCTTCAGTCAATAAGCTTTTAGGAGTTCAATAATGTCTTTCCAAGAGCAACAAATACTGATTTTCTTATGTTTATTTAGTTTCATTATGTTGGTTGGATAAAACATTGTGATGGAAAAATGACTTAGTGGTAAGACTGTTTATGTCACCTTAAGGGCTACTAGTCACTGTCAGCTTCGCTTATGAGTCTTATGAACCAGATGTGTGAATCACTGAGGATCCATGTGTTGAAATCTAAGGTGGTGGAATTTAGAGGTGGTGATTTTGAGAGATGATTAGGTCACACGTGTAGAACTCTTAAAATGAGACTCATGTCCATATTAAGGAAAAAAACAAAGGTAATCTTTCTTTCTTCTCCTCTGTGTGAATACACAGAAGAGAATCATTTATGAAACAGGAAATGGCCTCAACAGGCCTTGAATCTGGGCAAACATTTTGCTGTTTGCCCAGATACATGAGAAATTTTTCTTTTGTTCAAGACAGATGGCATTTCAGAAAACCACAACAGATCAAAATGAGTTGTGGAGACCAGTCACAAAAGACATACCTACAAAACAACAGCTATGCATAAGGATCGGGCATCTTGAAGGTACATGTGTAAGACTATAAGGGCTGGAGTATCTTGAAGTTTGCTGTGAGATTGTGTCACCCTGAAAGGTGAGAACCAACACCCATAAAGTCTTATCAACCTGGCTCTTTAAACATGTGCTGAACAAGGACAACAATATCTATGCTAATATGAATGTGAAGGATGTGTCTTCTAATTTTGTCTGTTTTGGACTTAATTTGGAAGATTTTAGGTCCTTTATATAGCCATGGGCATTTCACCTCATTTATTAATTTCTACTAAAAAGTATTGTGAAGACTGTTATTGAGGTTGAAGAAGGTAAGTAGATTAATGATCACACATTTGGAAAGGCCTTCCTCAGCAGTGGTTAGAACAAGTCACTGTAAACATTACTATATTATGAGTTAGAAAGATTGCTTAGTGGTTAAGGTCATGTAACATTCTCATAAAGGACATAATTTAGCTCACTATATCCACCTCAGGTAATTCACAAACACCTATAACTAAGGATCAAGGGTATTTGTAGTTAAGTACCTCTTTAGTGTTCAGAAAGCACCTAAATGTGCCTATTACAAAGAAAAACAAGTACAGATATGCATATAACAATAAATAATATTACTAGATGAATTGGACATTAAATCCAGATAGATAGATAGATAGATAGATAGATAGATAGATAGATAGATAGATAGATAGATATAGATAAGACAACTTATTAAGATAGAGCAACGTAAAATAAATCTTCTGTTTTGAGCCTTCCACTTGCTCATTTTACTTAGAAACACATGTAACATTCAGATTACATCAAAACTGACATAGTAAAGTGCACTTGAATAATACATCTCTGTCCTGACCAGAAGATGTTTGCTTATCCACACCAAGTAATTTACTTCTTAGCACAGCTGGGTTCCCTTTTTCTAGTGTTTTATTTTTTATGAAGTAAAGAGAATCATTATTATTTGGGGGGGGGGGTATCTCTCTTATCCACATATTGATTTCTTTTTTTTTCATCTTTATTTACTTGAGTATTTCTTATAAACATTTTGATTGTTATTCCCCTTCCTGGTTTCTGGGCCAACATAACCCTAACCCCTCCCCCTCGCCTTCTCTGTGGGTGTTACCCACCACACCCTCCCAACATAACGGCCCTCCCCACAACAATCACGTTCATTGGGGGTTCAGACTTGGCAGGACCAAGGGCTTCAACTTCCACTGGTGCTCTTACTAGGCTATACATTGCTATACATTGCGTCAGTCCATGTATAGTCTTTGGGTAGTGGCTTAGTCCCTGGAAGCTCTGGTTGGTTGGCATTGTTGTTCACCTCAGGTCTCAAGCCCCTTCAAGCTCCTTCAGTCTTTTCTAAGATTCCATCAACGGGGGTCCCATTCTCAGTTCAGTGGTTTAATGATGGCATTCACCTATGTATTTCTTGTATTCTTGCTGTGTCTCTCAAGAGAGATCTACATCCGGTCCCTGTCAGCCTGCACCTCTTTGCTTAATCCATCTTATCTAGTTTGGTGACTGTATATGTATGGGCCATATGTGGGGCAGGCTCTGAATGGGTGTTCCTTCTGTCTCTGTCCTAACTTTGCCTCCCTATTCCCTCCCAAGGGTATTCTTGTTCCCTTTTTAGAAGGAGTGAAGCATTCGCATTTTGGTCATCCTTTTTGAGTTTCATGTGTTCTCTGCATCTAGGGTAATTCAAGAATTTGAGTTAATAGCCACTTATCAATGAGTGCATACCATGTGTGTTTTTCTGTGATTGGGTTACCTCACTCAGGATGATATTTTCCAGTTCCATCCATTTGCCTATGAATTTCATAAAGTCATTGTTTTTGATAGCTGAGTAACATTCCATTGTGTAGATATACCACATTTTCTATATCCATTCCTCTATTGAAGAGCATCTGGGTCCTTTCCAGCTTTTAACTATTATAAATAAGGCTGCTATAAACATACTGGAGCACGTGTCTTTTTTATATGTTGGGGCATCTTTTGGATATATGCCCAAGAGAGGTATAGCTGGGTCCTCAGGCAGTTCAATGTCCAATTTTCTGAGGAACCTCCAGACTCATTTCCAGAAAGATTGTACCAGTCTGCAATGCCACCAACAATGGAGGAGTGTTCCACTTTCTCCACATCCTCGCCAGCATTTGCTGTCACCTGAGTTTTTGACCTTAGCCATTCTCACTGGTGTGAGGTGAAATCTCAGGATTGTTTTGATTTGCATTTCCCTTATGACTAAAGATGTTGAATATTTCTTTAGGTGTTTGTCGGCCATTAAACATTCCTCAGGTGTGAATTCTTTGTTTAACTCTGAACCCAATTATTAATAGGGTTTTTTGTTTCCCTGCAGTCTAACTTCTGGAGTTCTTTGTATATTTTGGATATATGCCATCTATCTGTTGTAGAATAGGTAAAGATCTTTTCCAAATCTGTTGGTTGTCATTTTGTCCTAACCACAGTGTCCTTTGCCTTACAGAAGCAATGCAGTTTTATGAGATTCCATTTGTCGATTCTTGATCTTAGAGCATAAGTCATTGGTGTAATGCTCAGGAAATTTTCTCCAGTGCCCATGTGTTTGAGATGCTTCCCCACTGTTTCTTCTATTAGTTTGAGTGTATCTGGTTTCATGTGGAGGTCCTTGATGCACTTGGACTTAAGCTTTGTACAGGGTGATAAGCATGGATAGATCTGCATTCTTCCACATGCTGACCTCCAGTTGAACCAGCACCATTTGCTGAAAATGCTATGTTTTTTTCCATTGGATGGTTTTGGTTCCTTTATCAAAAATCAAGTAACCATAGGTGTGTGGGTTAATTTCTGGGTCTTCAATTCTATCCCACTGCTCTATCTGTCTGTCTCAGTACCGATACCATACAGTTTTTATCACTATTGCTCTATAATACTGATTTAGTTCAGGGACAGTGATTCCCCCAGAAGTCCTTTTATTGTTGAGGACAGTTTTAGCTGTCCTGGGTTTTTGTTATTCCAGACGAATATGCAAATTGTTCTGTCTAACTCTATGAAGAATTGGATTGGTAATTTGATGGGGATTGCATTGAATGTCTTGATCCCTTTTGGTAAAATGGCCACTTTTACGATATTAATCCTGCCAATCCATGAGCATAGGAGATCTTTCCATCTTCTGAGGTCTTCTTTAATTTCCTTCTTCAGTGTCTTGAAGTTCTTATCAAACAGATCTTTCACTTGCTTGGTTAAAGTCACACCGAGGTATTTTATATTATTTGGGTCTATTATGCAGGGTGTCATTTCCCTAATTTCTTTCTCAGCTTGTTTCTCTTTTGTGTAGAGGAAGGCTACTGATTTACTTGAGTTAATTTTATACCCAGCCACTTTGCTGAAGGTGTTTATCAGGTTTAGTAGTTCTCTGGTGGAACTTTTGGGATCACTTAAATATACTATCATATCATTTGCAAATAGTGATATTTTGACTTCTACTTTTCCAATCTGTACCCCCTTGATCTCCATTTGTTGACTGATTGCTCTGGCTAGAACTTCAAGAACTATATTGAATAAGTAGGGAGAGAGTGGGCAGCCTTGTCTAGTCCCTGATTTTAGTGGGATTACTTCAAGTTTCTCTCCATTTAGTTTAATGTTAGCAACTGGTTTGCTATATATGGCTTTTACTATGTTTAGGGATGGGCCTTGAATTCCTATTCTTTCCAGGACTTAAATCATGAAGTGGTGTTGAATTTTGTCAAATGCTTTCTCAGCATCTAATGAAATGATCATGTGGTTTCTATCTTTCAGTTTGTTTATATAGTGGATTATGTTGATGTTTTTCCATATATTAAACCATCCTTTCATACCTGGGATGAAGCTTACTTGATCATGATGAATGATCGTTTTGATGTGTTCTTAGATTCGGTTTGTAAGAATTTTATTGAGTATTTTTGCGTCGATATCCATAAGGGAAATTGGTCTGAAGTTCTCTTTCTTTGTTGGGTCTTTGTGTCTTTTAGGTATAAGAGTAATTGTGGCTTCATAGAAGGAATTCAGGAGCG